>NC_135499.1:186502491-186821519 GCF_052857255.1 Amblyomma americanum | reverse complement strand
AACTGCGACCCTATGAAGACAGAGCCGGAGACGGATTTAAGCGCCGACCAGAGTAAACTACGGGTTAATTGAGGTGAGTGCACAAATTTCCAACCACGGAGTTGCGCCGAAGGCGACCGTAATAGCGAGCAATAAATTCGCCAATGTCTAAACGTGGGTATACCTCCGGCATTGTGGACAGGCGTAATTTTAGTCACTGTGAAGGAAATAGCCTCCATCCCTACTCCGTGCCTCCAAACAAGTGCAGCAGCCACACCGTTCCCGAGTTAAGTCCAACTCGCAGCATTCGCAGAGATTTCCGAACAAGCTAAGCGCGTATGATGAATAAAAAAGTGTTTTGGAAAATGGGGAGTATATACCACTGATGCAATTCCACAGTTTCACCCACTCAAAGCTCCATCGGTAAAACGCCAGCAGTTGCTGAAAGTCAGGCTACTATAGCACCACAGTTTCCGCTGAAAAAGAAGTTAAAAAAAAAGGCATAATATTGGAGCAACGGGCCCTCTCCGACCAGCAGACGGCGAAACAGATAACCTCGAGACGTGCCCGTTGTAGTCTGGCGCCTACGGACACGCGCAGGCTTCGCTCACAGCGGCCGAGATGGAGCCAAGCACCACTGCCAGCGGCAAACATGCTGCCCTCTCTCGCTTTCGCCGAGGTTGTTTTGCTTCGCGCATTTCCGAGAACGGAGGGCAGCACACAAGTGGCGCGGCGGCGGATCCCCTCCCTCCGCGGCCAGAGGACCGTTTGCAGGACGAGAGAGAACTTTTTCATGGCGCCCGCTGAACTCGCAGACGAAAAGGAAAGGCGCGCTGAAGACAAAACAAAAATAGTTCGCAAAGCGACGGGGCGAGTGGGAGGGGGGGGTGGCTGTACACTACAGTAAATAGCTACCGAAGAGCGCTGTAAACACGTAGAATGACGAAAAGCTGCTTATTGAACGCAAAACTAAGAAAAAAGACACAAAGCCAGCAAAAGCTCCCGCAGTGGAGCAAGGCGAGACGGGCAGTTATGAAACGTAAATGGTACAAAAGAGAGGGCGGCGCGGTTGGGTGCAAGAGGGGGACGAGGAGGGCCGCGTTTGCCATCTCATCTTTCGAAACGAACACGGGGACAACAAAAAAAGAGAAAAATATTCTCGAGGCGCTAAAATAAATGAAGAATTATAAAAGAAAGAGACCCAAGGAGGGGGCGCTGGGGCGGAAAAGAGGTGCTTCCCAAAGTACGGACAAGCTGAGCCGTGGGGCGAGGGGGAGTGTGAAGGGAACCGGAGAGGGGCACTTCCCTAATGCCACGCACTCGTCGCTTTCAGCACGTTCGCACAGTTATCTAAATGCTCTTCTTTTGTGCCGACTGTCACGGTCCCACGCACAGATTGAAGTTGGAACCCATATCGCTGTACTGGAACTGTCCCCGTTAATACATACCAATCCCTGTATTACCCACTTATCCCCCCCCCCCCCCCCCCCCCCCCACACACACACACCCACACACAATTTTCTTCCCGTATGCATCGGTAAGCAGAAGCTGCACAACGCGATCATCAGCGAGTTCAGTCCGGTAATGTTACCCAGGACAAAAAAAAATGAGGAATGCTTTCCAGTTTTCAGCGCCACTCATTTTCTCTTTCCCGTTCTTATACTACGCAGGTTAGATGAGTGAATAAATAGAGGCTACTAATTCAGCACTTGTACCTTCCGCTCGACCATGCTTAGCCACAGAATCGTCTTTCTTTTTTTGTCTTCCCTCAACACAGACACCTGGCTGAAACTGTTCACAACTTGAGAAAAAAATTTGGAGCTCGCCTACGTGGACGATATATATACCATTTACCCGAGCCTTCTTTACATTATCACGGTCGAGTATTACAATATTTTTATACCCTCGGAACGGACTAGCTATAGCCGTCTTGGCAGTCCTCAGCAAGACGTCGCGACAGTCGCGTCACTGCTTAGTTCACTCGTAATAAGTGCTGGTGGCACACGCCTCCAGTAAAGCGTACAAATGGTACTTGGGATTCAGGCGGCAGCTACTGCAGAAAACAATAATATGCAAGTCGAACGGCTGCCCACTTCCAAGGAAGGCAGCCTCCGTGCAGTAAACATATGCAGATTCCGAATAAAGCAGACCAGATACATTCGTCTTGGCTAATACACGCTTTCCAAGGACGCTCACTCAACGGGAAGCGATTGAAGAACATATCTGAGTCATTTAACTGGAGTTATTGGTCAAATCGCAGAGGTATACGCGTGCCATATGGAGCGTTTTCTTTCTTCTGGTAGGAAAGCGATTGCGGATCTGCAGAGCTGACAAACTAGAGAGTTTCCGGGGTTGCAACGCGAAGCCGTCGCAAGAGCGAGTCTGACGTGTCGGTTCGTTACTGAGGCGCTGAGTGAACGCGATGAACTGAGCCTGCCAAGGCTCGTGGCAAGGACTCACCGATTAGTTGCGGAGGGCGGGCGTGCGTAACGCCGTTACGGGGCGGGGGGCACAATTTGAATTATTTTTGCGTTATAGCGTGCAGATTATTATTTTCCGCGGGCGTTATTTGCAGGCGAGAGCGGAAGCCAACGGTGCGCGCAAAGGGAGAAATAAACGGTGCGCGCAAACAAGGCGCTTTCTCCCCACTGAGAATGGAAGGTGAGAGAGGACGTTCGAGGTATGCGTCAGGACAATGCAAGGCTAGATACATGCTGCGTGTGGTGGGAATAGACGTGTTTAGCATACCGAAGACGTGCTATAGTCGGATACAACTCGAGAACGAAGCGTACTAGTGATGCCCTCCATGCAGCCAATGGCGTCGACCGTCGCGGTGGCTCAGCGGTTATAGCGCTCGGCTGCTGACCCGAAAGACGCGGGTTCGATCCCGCTGCGGCGGTCCAGTTTCGATGGAGGCGAAATGCTTGAGGGCCGTGTACTGTGCGATGTCAGGGCACGTCACAGAACCCCAGGTGGTCAAAACTACCCGCAGCTCTCCACTACGGCGTCCCCCATAGCCTGGGTCACCTCGGGACCTTGAACCCCCATAACCCGATTCTCATGACGCCGCGGTTAATCCGATCAATCCCTGGTTATTCCCCCTTCATCTGCCACCCCCTGCAATTAGCGGGTAAAAATGGATCGGTCAAGTGAGAGTAGGGGAGAACCGACTGAGCTAGGCCACTGACAGGACACGCTGCTTTGAGGGGCCTTAAACTGTATCCGAATATAGCGGAGACGCATCCGGTGCATCGTACGCCGGCTGCACACGCGCAGTGGCCTCGCCTGGCCCCACCTATGTCACTGCGCATGCGCGAGAGGGGTAAGATGACAGACAACCTAGTTCTTAGTAGTAAACTTCCACTTGCGATTTTGTGTGCCGACTACCTCATTTAATTTGAGTTACTGTTTTAAAGACGATAGCAATTTCTTCCACAAGCACAGCTCCAAGTACTGCCACTGGTACGCTAATTACTGGTAAATAAATTGTTCATAATGACAAAAACATCGAGATAGGCTTCCACTGACGTTTTACGACACACGATTGCTGCAATAAATCACTGAAATCAGTATTTCATTCGTCGAAAAAAATACCCGCGAGAAAAAAAAAAACGAAACTTAAGATTCTGATTAAAAGCCGAACAAAGACCGCCGAATTTAACAGCTAAAAGTAAGAGCACGTACTGTTTTTTTCAACCTCGAGGTTAAAAACTGTTTAAACCTATCTGCAAGAATTCAGCAGCGAAGCTCCGACGCAGCTGTCTCATAACGGCTGCTAATCGCATGCACGCACAGAAAGAACGCGTCAGCAAGGAACATCATCGAATCGGAAGATCTATTGATATCGGGGCCCACAGCTGTGCACAAAGACATAGACAGCAAAACATGAAATAAAAGCAGCATTAATAGCCATCAGATACCAAAGCGGAGTAACGACAGCAGCGTCGCCAGAGAATGTGGACGCCGCGCAGCTTGGCGCGCGATCTGGGTCAACGGCACGGCCTTCGTTGTGATGCTCCCGCAAGCCCGGCCGGAGCACCAGAGAAGACGACGACGGGTTTTGCTCAACGATGCAACGTCCAAATCGAACCGACCGCACCGCACGCTACCAGGCCGCCGCGTTTCCTGACGATCGCAAATTCGGTCGGCCAGGCAACGGCTCTTCGCCCAGAACGCGCCACCAGGACCCGCTAGCCGGGCCCTCCACCAAGCTAACCACGCCTTCCCCGGCAAAAAACGAGGAGAAGGGAACGAGAGAGAGGAGAGAGCCAAGTCCTGCGGCCCGGAGAAAGCGGCATGTGGCAGCAGACAGGCGCCGCGATTCTTCATAGCTCACGCTTTCTTCAATGTGCGCCCTTCCGATCTTTGTTTTCCCTGCCGCCAGAGGGCGGGAGGAGCGGCGTTGGCGGGAACTTGTAGAGAGAAAATAATAAGATCAGGGGGCTAGAGAACAGTCCCGGCACTGGCAGGGCGAGGCCAGGCGTAAGGGAGAATTGCCCCAGAGAGACGGTCGAAAATAAAGGGGACCGACTTGTTTTTGGAGCCTTCTTTCGCCGCGCATCTAGATCGTGTGCGAGTTGGGTCCGTCTTTCGCTGCTGCCGTGAAGTAGCACTGCCCCCCTCCCCTTCGCCCGTGGATGATGGGAGCCATGCTTGCACAACAACAGGCGGCCGCCACACTCTCGCATCTGTTGCCTTTCCCTTTGTTTCCTTCAAAGTGGAGAGAGTGAGCTTTCGATTCTGGAAGGCGCGTCACGCCGAGGTAAGAGGGCGAAAGCGCTGATGTCTGGAAAGAAACGAGATGATGATGCTGAAGAAAGGGAAGGCTGTGGGCTTACAGAGCGCGGGGTGCAGAATTTTTTTTCTTGGCTCTTTTTTCGATCCACTCCTACGCCGTTGTGTCGGATGGCGCTTTACAGCGGACGCTTTTGATGCGCTATAAACTGGCCGCAAGGGCCGCGAGATCGACCTACAGGTGGCGGCACCATCGCCCACCAGTGTGGATCGACAGCTGGCGGCGCGCGTTGAAACGCGCGCGCCGGTTCGCTTCCAATTTCACGGAGGATTTTCTGCCGAAATAAACGAGCCCTCTGCAATGGATAAGTGATATACTTCTCAAAATGTTTCGATTTTGCGCAGAAAAGCGAAGAATAGGCAAGCACTACGTTTCTAACTGGCGTAAAAAAAAAAAAAACTTCTTTACAATTCTTTAGTCCATTCGCAGCTTCATTATTGCTCACTGATTTGGGGGAATACGACATTAAAGAAGATACATAGCTTAGTTCTATTGCAGAAGAAAGCAATACGAGCAATTGAGAATGTTCCTTACTTGGAACACACTCAACCACTCTTCCTCAAACACAATATATTAAAAGCTACTGATATATATACAGCTACCAGTTAATTAGATGCTACAAGCGAGCCATTAAGGGAAACTTGAGACATTCCTAACACAGGCAAACTTCGAGAACACACACAGCGTCTACCCCTATCGTCATCAAGTACCCTGAAACATTCCTTTTTCGCGTATATACTATGGGCAACACAGAATTGCACATACATTGCCGGGAATCTTAACCGCTTACACTAGGAAGGGATGGATGTAAAAATGCTTAAAAACAACCGCATTTTACAGATATTCTTATGTCATAGTGAACATTTGTGATGTCGAGAGAAATAATCAATGTGGATAAGTTTTCACTTCAGACAAATGGGTTGCGGCTGTATGTCTCTCTTCCACGTATATTTGTCCGATACTCATTTTTTACAATTCTTTTTTTTCCTGTAAAAAATTACTGTCCTTTGTCTTGTACCTTTGTAACTTCAAAACTTTGAAACTTGCAGCATTGTATGCAGTATTTAACTTTTGAAATTTATAGGCTTTTCTGTAATCTTGTAATGTGAAATATGCAAGCTGTTACTGTTGCCTTTGGGAGGATGGAGCGCTGCCAAGCTGTGTTCAAGCAGCTTTTTCTCCACCTTCCCTATTCACTTTTTGTGTGACATAAAATGTTCAAATGTCAAGTGTGAACTGCAGGAAAACACGGGACTGGCACGCAACCACGTAAGCCCTGTTTGGTGATTTTGTCACGCTTTGGCGTGGTTTTCCTCGTATCGCGATCACGTGCCTGATATATTTATTGCGTCACTCTCGCCTAACGGCAGTTTTGTTTTCCTTCGCCTTTTCACCAATGTGCGCGCCACTGCCTACGCCGCAGAAACGATTGTTAAACGGGTGTCGGACAGGCAAATTAAGCGCGACTGCCAGCAGGTGCATTTCGCAGCATGGAGTGCCACTGTGGCGACACGGTGCTACACGGACAAGTGCCATTCCAAACGCACTTTTTCCAGCAACGTAGTATGCATGCGCGTTCCCGCCACTATTTTTCTAAGACGAAGCCGCTGCACCAGTCTTCGTCAGCGCACGTTAAAGATCCCCAGGTGGTCAAATTATTCCGGAGCCCTCCACTACGGCATCTATTTCTTCCTTCTTCTTTCACTCCCTTCTTTATCCCTTCCTTAAGGCGCGGTTCAGGTGTCCAACGATATATGAGACAGATACTGCGCCATTTCCTTTCCCCAAAACAAATTATTATTATTAAATAGTTTTTGTGTATATTAGCTCTTTCCCCCTATCCACTCTTCCTGTCCCCTCACCTCTTTCATTTCATTTCTCCATTCTGCCGGCTATCCTTTATTTCCGCTGCCCCAGCTAAGGTGCTTCAGTATCGATGGTAGATGCCGGGGCTAGCAAAAATCTTTTCCTTCCTTTTTACTATTATTTTAATAAACCACCACTACTACTACTACTAATAGAGTTCTGCGTCTCCGTTGGCTTCCCAATCGTTGACCACAACAGCACACAGACACGAACAGTAGATCACAGGCGCTCGGTTTTCATGACGTCGGTACGGTACGGTACGGTTTCGGTACGGTTTTCATGGCGTCGCAATGGTTACACCCGCGCAAAACATGACGTACACTGATCCGGTCGCGCTGCCTGCCACCCTGAAGTCCGAAGAAGTCGCGAAGGGTTGCACCCGCGCCGCCGCCCATCAGGGCGAAACTGTGCTGTTATTACCGGGTTCCGCCTGCTGACCAGTTGACGTCTTCAAAGGTTTCGTCTGCCTATCCTCCAAGTTCAAATCCACAACCCTTGTGCGATGTCAGTGCACGTCAGAGAACCCCAGGTCGCCGAAATTACCGAAGCCTCCACCACGGCGTCCCTCGTAGTTTGAGTCGATTTGGAACGTATAGAAGTCCATAAACCCAAACTCAATCCGAACACGGCCATAATACCACCTGTCATACCTCAGCGCAAGCTATTCGCATCTACTTTCATCTATACAACATGAATGTCGCTGTTTTCCCACAGCTCGTGGCAGTCAATTTTTATGAGCTATAGAGTAGAACGCGATTGTTAGCGGGTCCCGTTTCAAAATTCGTATACACACAATTACTCACGTACGCATCGGTACGCAAAGACACTCCACGGAGTCAAAGACCACAACGCATTCACTATACTCCATCCCATAACTAACTTGCAGCAATGCCAAAGGCAGAGACATCCTCAGCCAATCAGGAGAGCGCGTTAAACGAGTTCATCCGCGCCTAGTCGTCTGCGTGTCGTCTGCTCGCGGCGTACACAGATAGGGTTACAAAAGAGTATAAATCGACGCTGTCTGCGTGCCATAAGCGTATGCAGGCTCACGTACGCTAAACGCAAGTTGTTTGTGGGGCGTTCCGCAGTTTGTCACTTTCGCATATTTAATTAAGCGTACGCAAACTGAGACGCAACAATATGGATGGAAGGTAGAAGCGCCCGCTTTGAAACGGAGTGATGGCGGTTACCACCATGCTCAGGTTTATTTCCCATTAATTTTTGTTTAACTGTGTTATAAATTATTAAAATTCGCCATTTTCACGTCTTCCAACACTTTTAACCTTATGTCACCTCTCTGCTTTTGAGCCACAAATCTTCCAATCGCTTTTTGCGAATTTCTACCGCAGATTTATTTACATGACCATAGTTATCTCTAAACTCTATAGGGCCTCAGGAAGAGTGACATTGCCTGCATCGACATCGGGATGGATACCATCACATTTGAGTATGAGGTGTTCTACTGTTTGTGCAGATTTACCACACACAGCACATGTGATAACGATAAGTTCGACCTTGTGGCGCCATCTGGTCGTTAGAACGGGAAGCGTTTTTGACAACAAACTGATGCTCCTCTTTAGGACCAGAAGCATCAGAAATGTCATTTTAAATAAAAAAAAATGAAGCAAATTTATCGCTCATACATTTTGTTATTGGCGAAATTAGACGACGCGAAAGTATGGTGCCCCATTTATGGCCAGTGCACGCCCTGAAGATCGCAGTAACATCGACGAATTATTAAATATTATTAAAAACCAATTATTATCGACGAATTCAGTCCGAAGGGAGGGGTCCTGCTTCTAAGAGCGCCGTCATTTCGGAAAACATAGTTTAGAGCACACAAGATTTGTGATTTATGATCAATGGGGGGTTTAACGTCCCAAAGAGACTCAGGCTATGAGGGACGCTAGTGGAGGGTTCCCGATAACTTCGACCACCTGGAGTTCTTTAACGTGCACTGGCATCACACAGCTCACGGGCCTCTAGAATTTCGCCTCCATCGAAATTCGACCGCCGTGTCCAAAAGCACAGAAGAGTGCCGCACGTTGAACTCCAGAAATAGCGTACGTACCGGGAGTTCACTAACGTTAACGTTCGATATGAAATGGCGCATGCGCACTTTAAAGCACACTGTACCATACGCCCGTGACCCTAAGAACGTTGCCTGCGCACTAATCGCAGCTCTGGTAGTGATGCGAGGAACTACTGGGATAGAGTATAGGTCCACTTTTATACAGTTGGAACCAACGAGCCTTCGTAGCGTGTTCTGCGCGTGCTCGCCTCGAAATCTGAAAGACCTTGTTTCGATTCCCCGTTTCTCCACGAGATTTTTTTTAATTGGGGGTTATGATGTTTTGTGTTACAACGCCGACGCCGGGTTTTCTGCGACACGAGCTCCTTAACGCTGCCGCCGTTAAAGAACGTGCAAACTTCAGGTCGCAGCATAATCTCGTCAAATGAATACGAAGAGGGGAGCTTTTAAAGCGTTGTCCATAGCCAACTCCTTTCAACGCTCCGTCAGCGGACAGACTGATCGCCCACGTCACGAGGCAAGTGGCGTCGTTGTACCCAGCGCGAACGAGTCCGCGCGGAGGGAGGTGTTCATGCATGTCACGACTGTGTGTGCTCGCTGCTCCCAACCACCGTGCGTGCATCGCCAACACCGCCGAAACACAACCAACAGCCAGCGCCTCGCTGTGTCTGCCACCGCGATGAGCCCACTCAGCCAGCCGTAACAAAAGACTGTGACGTCATGCGTGACGTTGCAGTGCGCTGCATGGGGCTGCAACGTGTCGACCACGGTGCAACAGCACGCAGCAGCAACAGGAGACTACTTCACGTCCCTTCTTTCCTCGGCCTTTCTTCCTCTCACTGTGGGCGAGAACAGATTCTCGTCTTTTCTCCTAACCAAAAACCGCGAGCGATGAGCCGCTGTCGGCCGCTTCCTCCGCAGCCAAGCAGCGAACAGTGCGAGAAACAGACACTTAATATAAACCGCTACTGGAGCGAGAGGGAAGGAAAAAAAGGGGGGGGGGGGCACAACAACGGCGGCCACCGTGGCCAAGGTTGCGTGCGCGCGCGCGGGGATGCGGGAGAGCTTGGGTCGAGACGACGCCGAGCCACACACTGCTCGCGGTTTGCCCCCACTCTTCTCCCAACGCGAGCGCACATCCAAGCCCTGACTGCGTCCCCGCTCCATTTGCGACGCTAGGCCCCTTTTATATGTTTCTTCGGTGGCGCAGAGCACAAGCCGGAGCGAGGCTTTTTGTCTCGTCGCATTCTTTGGCTCACTTATTTTCTGCCTGCCACCATCCTCGGCTCGCAGGCTCAGGCGGACGCTTCTCTAAAGAGTCGGCCATAATGGACCGCCGCTTCCGCGCCACTCGGATGAAGCCCCGGCTGGGAATGGGGGGGGGGGGGGGGGGGGGGGGGGGGGGGGGGGGGGTTCTACAAGCGCGATGAGTTTTGCCAGTTTTGTGCGTGGCTGTCGTCGTCGTTGTCGCTTTGGCCGCTATGTTTTGCTCGTCAACGCAACGCCTCGCGCGCGCCTCTCCGGCCTGCTTGCGCTGTATAACGGACTGCCGTCGGGTCGTGCGCGCTTAGCGTTCCCGCGCACCCTCTCGCTCGCTAGCCTCTCCTTCTCCCCCCGTTTCCCCTTTTCCCTCGTAGACCCTCTGTGGTCGTCGCACGGCGTTGTTGTTGTTGTGTGCTATTCCTGGGACCAGAAGACCCCGGCACTAGCACTGATTGCTCTTCTCCGTCGCCCGCAGTTGTCGTCATGGTGAGTTTATCACGTTGGCTGTTCACTTATCGTTCGGTATTCTAGCCCATCGGAGAGTTATCCTTTAAAAGGGGCTCTGAAA
Source organism: Amblyomma americanum (assembly GCF_052857255.1). Taxonomy (NCBI): domain Eukaryota; kingdom Metazoa; phylum Arthropoda; class Arachnida; order Ixodida; family Ixodidae; genus Amblyomma; species Amblyomma americanum. The sequence continues at coordinate 186,811,016 of NC_135499.1, read as the reverse complement.
CTTTCTGAGGAGAGTGCATAAACTAGCTCGAGCCTTAGGTCGTGTTGTCATGAAGACCTGAACCAAATAGTAAGCTTATACACGCAGCAGAGAACCCACAATCGCTCGTGAAAGCTGGCGAGCCCTTTGAGGCGACGTTTTCATACTCGCGTTCTCCTCCGTTTCTGGATCCCGCGTATCTCTGATAAGATATGGCTTTGGTTCAAGTGTCACACAGCTGCAGTGGCCGCGGCCAGACAGCAACAGTCGCTCCGGCGGGCCAGGGAGAATTTCTGCCGCGCGCCGGCAGCAGGCAGTGGGGCCGAGTGGCGGAAAAGCGCCGAACTTTGACCGCGCAAAAAATGACGAGAGGAGAGGGAAAGACGCGAAGACGCTGAAATTAAAGTTTCGTCTACACATAACTCAGCTTATGCAAGATGCATTAAAAAAAAAGTCTTGTTGGAGGATATTAGTGAAGCAGCGTATTAACATCCCAGGGAATACGGCAACTTTTTGAGAGCCGCTTTCAGAGCCCCTTTAAAGGTTCCTGAAAAGGGTGTTTGAGGTTGTCTATAAAATTCTCGCATTATGTAGAGTACAGGCCCACGAGCGTTCATGCCCCGTAGAAGACCTGAAAAGCGAGCCGATAATTTACAATACAATTTTTAAAATCCCCGCTTTCGCAAGCATCCGCGCTCGTTACGTCAGCATCCGCGCTTGTTACGTCAGCAGCGGAGCGCTAGCATTGGTTCACGCGCGTCGGCAGCCGGGGGAGGGGGGCGAGTGCGAGGGGCTGGCGGAGGACAGCCGACATTTCAGCGTACAAAAAGTGACGAGAGAGGGAAAGGCGCGAAGACACGCGAATTCAAATTCTGACTACAGATAACTCAGCTTCCACAAAACGTATCTAAAAAATTCTTGCAGGAGGATACTTGTGAAGCGGCGTCCTTTAGCATCCTAGGCCCATCGCATCCTTGTTGAGACCCCCTTTCACAGCACCTTTTAAGGCTTCGGTCTTCCATTATCTGTCTTCCTGCATGTTTTTACCAGGCCACAGAGAACACTGAGACCGTACTTAATGCAAAAGCTGTCATATTATGGCCTCTTTTGAGTTCTGTTTCGTCGATATGCCTGTGAAGTGTGCAAACCTGGTTTAGGTCCTGGTTTGTGGGGCTTTAACGTTCCAAAGCGACTTAGGCTATGAGGGACGCCGTAGTGAAGGGCTCCGGAAATTTCGACCACCCGGAGTTCTTTAACGTGCACTGACATCGCATAGTATACGGGACTCCAGAATTTCGTTTCCATCAAAATTCGAGCGCCGCGGCCGGGATCGAACCCGCGTCTTTAGGGTCAGCTGCTGAGAGCCATAATCACTGAGCCATCACAGCGGATGTCCGTAGACCGTAATGTTTGGCTTCTTAAAGCATGTTCATTATCGTGAAGAGAAGAAATTTTCACCACATGAGCACGAAGCGGATCCACGATGACCTGACTGGGCTATTCGAACTATTCCTCCACTTATGAGCAGTTCTTATATACAGCCTGACGGGCAGCCAATGAGGAAACTATTATTTCCCAACTACCGGCGCTCTGCAGTGTTCTACGCTGTCCGCAACCAAGAGCAACCGCTTGTGGCTACCGCGCATGATGCCGTTAACTGCCACGGGCAAAAACAACCACCGCGAGACTAATGGACGCCTTGTCGCTTTGCTGACAGGTCACGGGACCGGCATCTTTTTCACTTAGGCGTCGCTCACCCTAAGCGCGCTGTTCACAGCGGCCAAGTGATACGGCAGGCTTCACCCCCGCGCCAGCTCGACGTCGTTTCAATCCTTCCTCCGCAGCTGCGGGCAAGACAAAATGCGTCGACGAACAAACAAAACCTACAACACCACAGGGCTGCAGCGGCACAGTGGCGAATGAACGCGGCCCGAACCAGCGATAGCCATCGAGCTCGTGACGGCGGGCCGAGCAACGCCCGTTCGTTCGCGATGCAGGTTTGCGTCGGGTTTCTTTCCGTAGCGGGGGCTCCCGTTGCATAAAGACATCGGCGTTCCTCCATTACAGCGCTCTCACGATGTCTGGCTCGAGCGGCGTACCTCCAAAACGGCCGTTCAGCAACCCGAGCAGCGGCGGCAGCCGTTCCGGTGCGTCACAATGCGGGACGAGTGCGCGTCTACGCAGAAACGCGCGAGCGTGATCTGCCAAGGCGCGGATAGATAAGCTCCGCGGGAAGAAGAACAGGCAGATATATGAGCGCCATCGGCTTCAACGTGTGCGAGAGAGACTCGTGTAATTACAAGCAGAAGAGATGAACCACGCCATTACTTCGATCGACTGCATGGTTGTGGTTTTGGCAAACAACCATCGCGGTTAAGGGTTGGGTCGACGCGACGGTCGTTATATGCTAGCGTAACAAACGGCCAGATGCGAACGTTCAACCCGATTAACGAAACAAAGAAGTGAAGAAGTCGACGGCCAAGTACTCGTAATTTTCGTGCTCGCTTCGGCACGCCACGTCTTTACCATGGCGTAGTACTTGCACTGAGCTGCGCCGTGCCACGCCTCTGGACCTTCAAGTTCGATGCTACTGTTCCGAAATGTGACGCGCGTTATGGGAAAAGAACCACCGGGAAGAATGGAGATACATCACCGGTGCATCTGACACACTTCGGTAGTGTCGGGCAGCCAGAAAAATAAAGCATGCCAGCCGTGTATGCAGAAGGCAGGTAATAACTGAGGACGGCAGTTAGCCAATAGGGCCTCCAGACAGGCAAATGGCAAGGTAAGCAGACAGCCGTAAACACACCAAACTGTAGACAGACGTTGGCTGCAGTGGTGGCGGCTGCAGTTTCGTGCTTGCAGTCACCAGGAAGATAATCGCAAGAAGGTAGCGCACCGTGTTGGACGTTCACAATGACCGGCACGAAAAAAAGAATCGCTGAGTCAATACCACCGTACTTCATTAAACATGGTAAATGGTAGAGATATCAGTATACGTACAGGGTCGGCCAAAATTTGTTCCCAGGCGACAGGGTCAGCTTTTGAGCAGTATAGCCAGGCAGTTAAGACTCCCCCGAAGCTCTGAATATCTGTATAGAGGAGAAGAAGTATCGTTCTAACCTGTGAGAACCTTGACAGCTTTATGGGCATCTTGAGTGCCAGGATATACCGGTGAAAAGCAGACCCTGCGGCCTGGAAACTTTTGACCAACCCTGTACGTTATCATCGGTATTGCTTTCCTTTTTTTTTCCCCTTAATAACTTTCACAGCCCTTAAGCACAAGCATGCAAAGGTGTATACAGGTCGCAACTGGGCATTTTTTTTTTCTCCTGGGGAAAATCGCGTTAATTAATCACTTTTTGCATGCAAGCTCCCATCAACAGAGACAGAGCACGAGTCTCAAACACGCAGAAATGCTCTCCAGGCTGCGCGCGGCGTCCACGTGTCAAGACTGCAATAGAAACTATAGCACGACCGCACGCTTGCGGATAGCGCCAGCAGCGCGCCGTCATCGCTTGCAGTCAGTCGCGTGTCAAACGCGGGGAGGGGGGTGCCGTTAGAGGGACGAGCGCGAGGAATCTTCGGGCGTGTCGGAGCTCAGGGCGTGGAAGACAGCCGCGTCCGTCACGCCCGACCGGCGAGCGCTTTCGCCTCCTCTGCGTAACGAGCTCCGCGCGAACATCACAGCCGCCCTGCCCGGCGCACGTCACGAGGAGACGCGATTAGGCGAGACTTCCCGCGGGCACCCATTCTGATCGACCGGACGATATCACGCGAATAGCCACGCGCTACGGCGAATAAACAGTCGGCAGTGGATCAGGGCATGCGCGCGACATGTGCACGTCGCCGGTCCGTATTCCTCCGGAGGCATGCGGTTGTCTTTTCTTCTGCTCTGCGTAAAATTATGCCTCATTGAAATCATTATTAAACTCTAAAGAACACACCATGAAAGACAATTGCTCAGCGCCTTCCTCGTTTCAGTGAGCGGTGGCTTTCTCAACGTGGGATGCATATAATCACTTCGCTGCTACGTAGTTTCCTTGCCAGACTGAAAGATGGCTGCACGAAAGTTAGCTCCTTCTAGCTGCAGGTTATTAGTGCGGAAGCACTGATGGCTCATCGGCATTGAGACGTAGTTGTCCAGGTGAAACGGTTAAGAAAACTGCAGTTCCATCATCAGCACAGCTGCCATAGCAACCATCAGAGAGTCGGCAGAGGACCGAATGTGTAGATAACCACCTGATGGCTTTTAGGTCAAAGGCGTGTAGGTTGAAGACCTTTAGGGTAAACGCATTTGACCTAAAGGCCCTGACCCTAAATTTACGAAACCTAAAAGCCTTCACACTAAAGGCCTTTGCGATGTTAGTACTGTTACTAACTAGTACAAAGTAGTAAACAGAATATTTAACTAGTATAGCCCGCGATGAGACGCAAATGGTTTCACAATCATAGCATGTAAGTACTCTTGCGTAACTGTTTCCATGCGCGAGTGAAAGACGGAGGCTATGCAATGCAAATTCGAAAACGAACGCGAGAGACGAAGGGAATATTCCGGTTTACGGTGGTCAAACCACAGCGCGGTTCTTTTCATTTTCGCTACAGAACGTGTGGGAGCACTAACGGGGCAATTTTTAAGCCTCCGTCAGCAAAGTCTCCCCAGTTCGCTGTAATTCACTATGGCGCATGACTATGAACGCGGCAAACGAGGCTCCGACGACGATCTGACAATCGGCTCCCGCTACGCAGGCGTACTCACGAATACTAGTCTCGAACGGTAATCACTTAAAGCTAAGGAGGGCTGTAAAACGGCGATCACACCGATTACGCCTACTGAACGAGCCAGAGAGAGCGCCAAACGCGGCGTCGGTTAATTTCATTTGGCCTCCCCAACACCGCCCCCAGCACGTGCGGTATCCCGCCTGTCTGTACGAGGATTGGCGAAAGGCACGACCATAAATTGTGATTGTTCCTTCGTTTTGTACAAGCAAATATGAAAAGACGATGGCATGCTAGTTCTACACAACGCGAAGGTCATAATCGAATGGTGGTATAATTTTCAGACCCCCAGCATAAGGAGGACGCATGTGCTTCTAAGAGATGAGAGTTCGTGGGCAACGCTATTCAAATAGAGGCATGAAACGAGCGAGATGTAGTATGTATTAGCCTGCTGCCCATCGTCCTTCGGCGGTGATTAATTGAGTGCGAAGTTCGCCCCTTACTTCCGTGCATTAATAAAAAGAGTCCGCAGCCAGGTCGCGACACAGGCTGTCTCGCATATCTGCCGAGAACCAAATGATGGAAAAAGATGCCGGCCAGCGCGAAATACGTGCAAGAAAGAAAAAAAAACAATCGCAGGAAAAGCGTGGAAGCCGGTTTTGAGACATTCGTGAAAGACTCGCATAACGAAGCAAGAACAAGAAAGAAGCGCGCGTGTATAAAATGCAGAGACTTCAAAAGTGCAAAACCCCTCGGATCTAAGACAGAAAGATGTGAACAAAAAATATAAAGAACTGTAAGGAATAAGGGAAAAAGCGTGCGTGAAATCTGTTCTGCCGCCCCAGGTCGTGTCGCAATTTCGGCAACGAATTCGCCTGCGCCGTATAAAAATTATTAATAACCTCTTATCCGCGAGCGACGTAGCCGAGTGTGCGAAGTGCCGCGGCGACGACACCGCGGGACAGGGAGCTGCAATGAGGAAAAAGAAAAATGACATTTCCAAAAGAGCACTGCAGCCCCCGGGAGCTCGCGCTGTTCTTAATTGCTTCCCAAACGTGGGCCCTTACAGAGACATACCCTCGACACCAACTCTTCGTGGTATATATATATATGCTGGAGTTTTTTTTATCCGTGACAAAAGCAAATGCATGCGATCAGGAAGCGGAAGTGATTTATCGATTCAATTGTTCTCCCCAACCTTGAGCTTCTCGCAGTTCAACAAACGCGACGAGTAAGAATATTTATGTAATTTGGTTCCACAGAAACTGTGGCACCTCTTTTTTTTTATCTTCGCTTATTTCTGGACAAGGTTTTTCCTCGAAGCAAAACCCTTGACTGCTATAAGTGGAATCTTTGGCTTTTTTTTTTCCTTTTTGTGAATAGGCAGTTGATAAGAATTCGAATGCTACCTATTATTCATATCATGTAATTACCATTATACCCGTAGGCATGCCTCGTAATCTAGAAAACTGCCGTATATTAAATATCACATTATATGCTTCGCAAGTTCATTTCCTCGTCTCGTAGAGAACCCGTTTGCTTAACTTATACGTAGTTCGCGACAGAGCTTCGACAGCGTATTAAATTGTGTGATCTAAGAAGCGTTGCATGCTGGCAGGGGGATGAATTTCTGTTTTGTTATCTGCAAAGAAAACGATCCACAGCGTCGCGTTGCATTCATCCATTTGCGTCTTAAACACGCGTGACCTACACACTTCCCGACGGATCACGCTTCCGAGTGAAGGCAGGAAATCAGTCTGTTTCACATTAATCCAACCTGGGAAGACACAATAACCGACCAGAGGACGCTGTCGGCTTCATACCTAAGTGGGGCAAACCATGAGGAGATTTGGAATGCGAGACGAAGCGTTGTCCCCTCGGCGTTGCTTGTTGTGCGCTGGCTGCAGCGCAGCTGGTGTGTTCGCGCCGCCGGGGGTTCCGTCCCTATCGGGCGTGCCACTCAATGCCCTTTTAACGCGACAGCGTTAAGGAGCTCGTGTCGCAGAAAAGCCGGTGTCGTCGGCGTCGGAGACGTTGGCCGTGAGCGAAAAATGGCGCATCTCGATGGACAGCTGAACCACGCCGTAAGGGAAGGTATTTTCCTTCCCTTACAGCGCGGTACAGGTGTCCCGCGAGAATTGTGAGACAGGCGTCATTTCCTTTCCTTAAAACCAATTTTCATTTCATTTTCCTTCCCTTATGGCCCCGTTCGGGTGTCCACCGAGATATATGAGACAGGCGTCCTTTCCTTAAATTGTCCAACGGGCCACCCGTCGCGCCGAACGGTCGATCCGTGCACACCTTGGCAACGCTGCAACACGCTGTCGCATCTCCCTCTTAAAGACGAAGCTTAGCGTCCTCCAAATTTTTTTGTTGCGAAAGCAACACTACGCCAGCCAGCGAGCCATTTCGGCTCGACGCGCCGTATGCCGTATGTCGTGGCCCACGAACGACCTTGAGTCGACGTTGCCTAGCAATGCCGCAGCCGCGCTCCAACAGATGGCGCCACCGTCGACGCCACTGCCGTCGCCGCTCGCTCCACCAGATGTGCTCCGCTAGGGTAGAGGGAGAGGAGGTGCCGCCTCGCGGGGTATATATATATATATATATATATATATATATATATATATATATATATATATATATATATATATATATATATATATATATATATATAATATATATATATATATATATATATATATATATATATATATATATATATATATATATATATATATATATATATATATATGCGCGCTTCGCCTTAGTGTATTGTAGTCATTATGGAGAGCTCGAAAGAGACGCAACAACAGAACGAAGCGAGGAAGAGATAACGCGCTCAAGAGACGCCAGAAGATCGCGCCGCACGACTCGAGAAGCGTCGTAACTAAGATGCGGCTAGAAGAAGTGCCACGTCCCGGAGTGACTCGAACTGCGGAAGAGACCGGTTTGAGTTCTCGAGAGCGTCGGAATGAGACGCTGCGTAGACGACGTGCCCAGGAAACGAAGCTTTCGCAATTCAACTAGGCTTAACCAGAGCTAAACCACAGCCAATTTTTTGTTCCTTTCTCTCTGCTCAGTACTTAAAACATTACAGCGCCATCTTATGCGCACTGAATGGAGAAATGTCTGTTCAGACGGGAGGTGGAAAATTTTTCTTCGCAGGCGAGCAGCGGGCCGCGGGAAATAGCCATACGATAATAGTGATATGCCTCACAAACTATCAGCGAGGGGGACCGCGTATCGAAGCATGTTCCATGTCTAAACATAAGCAACCCTGATAGCGGTTTCCGGACCTATAGGGCTGAGCAGGAGCTCCCTCTAATCAGCAGGCATCTATCGGGTTTGGTCTACTGAGTTCGTCTGATAAGAGAAGCAATGTTTTGCCGAAAATTCTCCACGAACGCCTGCAACCCTCAAGTTAAAACGGATAAGCGATGGAAGCGTGCTGCTGCTGGAAGGAGCGGAACTTTTGCAGCCAGCGTGGATTCCCCGCTGAGGAGCGACTCCCTTACTGCTTCTATACGGTCCCTCAAGCAGCGCACTACGACCTTCGACAGCATATGCGGCCAACGCAAACGGCACTCGGACCGCCAGTGTGCTCCCTCTTGCGGAGCGGCGTTTTGTTCGGGGCTGTGTATATACGTGTTGTCCGTAATATCCTCATTTGCATTCAGTCTTCTGCGCAGCCGTATAAATCGTTTCCCTCCAGCTCAGGACCTGTCTCGCACTATCTGGATGCCTTATGCAACGCTCATCCTCGTATAACTAGAGAAAGATGAAGCATACACCTCGGCAAGAGAAAGTGCGCATCCGAAATTTCACCGACAAAGCTGGGAAGTCGTTCGCCTCAAATGACATCAGCAACGCCGCAATATTCCCGCGTACTATTGGTTCGCTAGAGACTCGTGGCGGCATCGAGAGCGTACTCGGAAGCGCTTGCAGTAGGTCTAAACTTTTGAGGACGCATAAACGACCAGATGGGCAGGCGAAGAAGAGCCAAGGAGCGCAAACAAAGGCAGATACGGCCAGGGAGCCCCCGAAGCAACGGAGGAAGGTTGCCAGACGCAAAAGGCCGAGCGCGGGACGCCGTGAAGCGCCCGGGCTGCCGCGGTACTCAACAGCGGCGGGCCGTAAAGGAACCCCCCAATCGCCGGAAACGACGACGCTCGCCCAGGAGGCCAACTACCAAAGTGGAGGACGAAAGAACGGCAACTTCGACAGAGCGAGGCGGCCAGCCAAGCGCCGGGGTGGTTTTCGGTAATTAAGAATCAATAGACAATGCCCCGGCAGCGCTGTAAGCGATCTCGCCTTTTCCTTCGCGACTCATCCGGAAAAATAGGCTTCCCCGCCGTGGTGGCCCATCGCGGCCCAAGAACGGCTCCTCTCTCGCCCCCTTCTCTCCCCTCTTGCCCTCGTGTTCGAGCACGTATGCAGATGGGGCGGCCGGCGGGCAATACTAATGCGTGCCCGCGCTGGGCTTGCAAGCACCACCACTGTGCCAGAACAGGGACAAACGGGGTAATTACGTTTCCCTCGTCTTTCCCAGCCGCCGCCAACGTTCGATTGCGTGGTGCGAGCCTAGCACGAGTTCCTTTCCCCCTCTTCCGCCGTCTGTGTGCGTGCGCCGCGTAGGCGCTTTTTATCGCGTCTTGCTATTAGCCGGAATTTCCAGCCGTCTGTCTTTTCCAGTCGAAACGCGCTTTTCCGGGCGCTTCCCGATCTCTCCGTGCATTCTTTTCATGTCCTCTCGTTGTTAATTTTATTTCGCAATTTTCGCGTTTAACGCCTCTGCAACGATGCTGGAAACGCAACTCCCCTGCACAGTGACTGGGCCGCGCCGTCTCCGCTTAATTTTGTTTTTTGTTTTTCCTCCTCCAGCAGTTACATTGGGCGCTCCTTGATCAGTAGGGGGTGAGGCTGGTTTCCGTTCGTTTATTATCATTGGCGGGGCGAGATCGCCTCGTCCCTCTGACGAGCCCACAAAATTCATTAGCTGAGTCATGAGCGGCTTCGTCTGTGCTGCCGCTTGGGCGTCGCTGAGGGAAATGAGGAACGTTCGTTGCAGATTGGGGAGCGCTCCGGGGGCGAATTTCCCCAGGAAAAAAAAAAAGGAATGACGCAGTACATTACTGACTGCACTGTGGTACCGCACCTTATTTGGGGAAGAAAAATAGCAAGTGCGCACAACCGAAGTACCGCAAGTTTTGTGCACGCTCAGTCTTGCGATTACACTGTATAGAAATGTGCTTTTACGCGACACCGTAAGGGCCCCGTACTGCAGAAAAGTCGGCGTCGTCGTTCCTGTAGTTACCGAAAAATCAGGAATGATCCGACAAGTGGCTGTTACAAGAAGCTACCACAGATGGCGCCAGCAACCACACCAGCGACGCATCGGATCTTCAGCGACCGGAACAGCCGTGAACAACGCGCCAAGAGCACAGGCCGCCGTCTAATGTCTTGAAAACGCAGTCGACGACGAGTCGTGGTCGCCTCTCGAGCTGATACACACAGCAGACTGATCGCTGTATGCTCTGAACTTTGGATTGCGACACGTTACCGCCAGGCCACGCAGGCGGGTTGGTACGGCTTGGATAAACCGGGGCTTTATATATATATATATATATATATATATATATATATATATATATATATATATATATATATATATATATATATATATATATATATATATATATATATATATATATATATATATATATATATGTATGTGTGTGTGTGTGTGTGTGTGTGCGTGTGTGCGTGCGTGCGTGCGTGCGTGCGTGCGTGCGTGCGTGTGTGTGTGTGTGTGTGTGTGTGTGTGTGTGTGTGTGTGTGTGTGTGTGTGTGTGTGTGTGTGTGTGTGTGTGTGTGTGTGTGTGTGTGTGTGTGTGTGTGTGTGTGTGTGTGTCGAGCAGTCTTTCACATAACACTATGACAGTGCTAATCGATGCGACAAACGAATTGTAGAAGTTATGGAGCGTTTTAAAAGAGTTCCAACACTTTAAGCTGACTGCCTGATTTTGTTGGCCATCACCAATATATATATTCTTGCAGAGAGCGCTAGGGTCCCATTTCAACCATGTATTCCCCGAGACTTTTTTTCGCCAAAAAAAAAAGGGGGGGGGGGGTTGAGCACGGTTTTCCTATGTAAAATTTCTTCAGGCCTTTTCAGCAAATAAAGCCACTTGTGCCATAGTATTATTCTGTAGTTTTGCTTCTGAACACAGTAAACACTTGATTTCAACTAGCAGCACTAACACCTTGTAGAATTCGTTTTCTTCAGGATTCGGTTACCACTAGCGTTAATTTTTTTACAACTTGTCAGGGCCTCGACCGCAGCGCCTATCGCTTGGATCATGTCCTTGACTGCGCATACTCTCCAGAGACCGTCATCGATTATCGCGACCGCGACTGTGCAACTGCGTAGGCTAGGCATGTCCACCGTATTCGTTTTCCCCATTCGGTCACGTACAGGCCCAAGACATCGTCCGCACAAGGTGGGTGAATCACGCGCCTCTTCCCGACCGCTCATAAAGCGGGAAAGTAACACGCGCTTCGTCGCAAGGACCCGACTGTGTACCGCAGCAAAGCGTTTCAGGCTAAAACGTCGTAGCAGCGAGTCTTTAAAGGCACCACCGCGGCCGTTAAAATTCTGCACCGCGGTCGGCCGCGCACTCTCCAGGCGTCGCCGTGCTGATTAGCAATTCATTACCTCGGCTCCCAAGGTTCCCTCAGGCGAGCGTCACGCCGTAAAGCTTATACGTGCCCGTCACAACGGCACGCTCCATTGTTTGAACAAGACGCTCATGCGGGCGAATGCCTGCCTCCATGGGGCCCGCGGTGTCGATAGCCTACGCGTTTTTTTTTTCTTTATGCGGCACGGGGAGACCGGCGACTAGGGACAATGCTTTCTTTACCTGGCAGTGTTTGATAATAACCGAGTTTCTGTGTACCGTTGAGAGAGAGACAGAGGGTGCATGGGAGGGGGCTTTCGTGAAGCAGTTGACGACGACATAGCCACTCAAGTGGAGGATCTTCAAGGACAGTCTCCGGTCGCCATCAAAGGGAGCGTGAAACCAGGGGGGAAGTAGCGCTTTTATTTTTTTTTCCGGCCCGTCTCAAATCACGCAACTCTTAGGGAGGAAAGATTTAATCTCTTGCTGGTTGCCAACAAAGCCTCATTACCAACGGACACAAGTCACGCAAGTTAACGTAACGTCGCTAGAATCAGCTTCGGGCCTCTCTGTTTGACGCGCTCACCATACGAAAAAGCGTTCGCGAACCTGCGGAATGAAGTCAGAGTGGACGCAAATAAGCCGCCGCACCGATCGAGGCGACCTCTAACAGCGGGAGCCATGCGAAGGCACGCGCTGAAGATCTATAGAGCCAACATCCCCTCCACAGTGACAGTCATGACGCACGGGTCAGCGCGTGTTCGTAGCGCAGTGGTGGTCGGTAGGACACTGCGGATGTCCCCGCGGGCGGCAGATGGATCTTCTTGCTAAAGAGTTGGGAATATTTACTTGTAAAACGCTTCCTTGCTTGGCTTCATTTTTTAATCCCAACATGTCACCACACTGCGGGCAGCTGACACGCTTGAGAATCTCCCCCGATAGCTTAGCCGAAACACGCCACGGCACTGACTCTACACAAAAGCTGCGCATAAGCGCTCACCAAGGTCAGCAGCACGGTCACTCTTATTCCCAGCACGTGGCGATCACCGTAGAGTGCAGGACGCGTAAAAACGGCAGTGTCGGCAAAGAGGGGCACGATACGAGCGGTGCGGCTAACTGTTGGACGGCGCAGGTTCTGAAACCTTGCTGTACCGCGACTCACGGTAAAAAAAAAAAAAAGCGAAAACAATAAAACAGGCGGAAACTTAACAACGAGGATCGTTGCAAAACGCGGAAGCCACTGACAGGCCGTCGGAAGAATATTAATATAGCGAGTTACAGATAAGTGCCAGTGACGGCCGCTCACGCCACCTCCTCATCTGTTTATTGAAATACGAACAATGTTCGAATGCAAATTTTAACGCGGGCTCCTCCCTGCAAACGGCCGAGAAGCAACTGCGTATTTTGCAGGGGCGCCCCAGTCTTGGAATAAAAAGTCAGTCCCTCTTTTCGCGCGTGTCCTAAATAAAGTAAACAACGCAAAAACTCCGCAACGCGTCTCCAACACGGCGAGGAAATAATAACAAAGAAAAGAAAAGAGAAACACAGCAGACGCGGAGGCATAGGGCGCAGCTCGCGCGCTCCCCGCCGCCATCGAATGGGTGTCCCTCCCCTTTGGACTACGCTTATACGTGCAAGCGCGGGCACTGTGTCTACCCTCCGGCCGGCAATCCCGTGCAGCGCCACCGAAGCTCTAAAGCCAGGTATGATCGGTTCAAAGGTGGCTTTGTTGAGTCCGCACCACTGCGGGGCTCACAAGTGGCATCTAAAAGGACGGAACTGACTTCCCGGCTCAGGAAATCTGCGCGCGGCGCGCCTGGAATGAGAGGCCCACAAAGTTGACAGCGAAGTTATCCGGCCCTTGAGCGCCGTTTAGAGCCCGTTCCGAGCAGCGTCGACCAACACAGCAGGTGCGCGCGAATCCGCTCAGCTGCACGGAACAGATCCTCCGGACGCAGTGGCCAGGAACCGGTTCGGCGGCGTCGGCAGGAGCTGCGGCGGGAGTGAGACCTGCCGGGAGTTCCAGGTCAAGGACACCGCACCTCGCCGCAGCGCTGCTGCTGCCAGGAGGAGGACCGTACGCAACGCCGCTCCCGCCGCGAAGGGCGTCGTTCTCGCCGAGCGGCCGTGACAAAGGTAACGCGTCCCAATGCCGTAATCGCAGCCTTTGTTGTGACGGCGTGCGTCTGTAAGGTGTGTCTGTGCGCACATGCGGGAGGGGGGGGGGGGGGGGGGGGGCGACCCTGCACCGATCGCGCCGCCGCCTCGGGCGGCCGGCCTGATTAGCGGATGTGGCAGCAGAAGGCGCCTGCGTCTCGCCGCGTTGTGATGTTGCGAGTATGGGTCTTCCGACTCATTCCGTGTGCGCGGGATCTTGCCAAAAATTCCTTCGGTCGACCATTACTTGTAGGCGGATGACATCACCACCTGGGTCAATACCAGCAACCATGGCGAATTCGAATCCAAGCTCCAGCTGGCCGCTGGCACTGCTGCTACGCATGCCAGCAGCATTGGTCTAAGCTGCTCGGCGGCTAAATCTCAACTCCTAATCATGGACCTATAAGAACGGGACCCGCCAACATTCGACTCACACTAAACGTCACCCCCATCCGCAGGGTCAACAGAATCAAAACTTTAGTCTCAATATTTCTGACAACGGCTCCAACGCTGAGATCATACGTGCTGCGATTCTCAATACAGCGTCTCCAATTAAGCAGGGATTGCGTAGAAGTAGAACATCCGCCTCCCGTGCAAGTAGAGCGGAGTTCGAATCCCGGTGCCGCGCTATTCTCCCCCGTGTTCGAAAAAAAAAAATCTCCGCGTGTCGATGGAATTGCATAACCAGGCCTGGGGTGCGGCCTGATGCCGGTGACCAGCACCGGCAAAGCACTCGCTTACCAGACAGGATTTAGCTACCCTGGTGTAATACTTGGCCACAACCTTCTATGAACAAACCAATTAACCCTCGGCCCTCAATCCCTAGAGGCTGCGGAGCAACTGAGCAAGGCGGCGGTCAGACCTGTGACTCAGCGGAGGGTGCTAAGAATCACTGGCTCCGGACCGGCCGCCATAGGAATCTGAACCTGGGCACGTCTAACGCTATAACTTTGTCTAGTGAGGCTAGCCTAGCAGTGCTGCTCAAGGAACTAACGGGAATTAAACATTATGTCATAGGGTTTAGTAAGGTTAGGAGGACAGATGAAGGGTATACAGTACAAAAGGGCGGGCACATACAGTGCTATCGCAGCTTAGCGGATGCTCCGGCAGTTTACGTAGACGCAGCCAAATATTCAAGCCGTCCAGCTTTCGCATTAGCCGTCGTGGACGGATTCCAAAATCCAATAATCAGTGCGTCCATTACAAATTGCGCAAGATTCCCAGGAAGCGGAAGAGGAAGCAATTGCCTTAGCAATCGCACACTCCTCCGCTTAGTAATTTTCTCAGATTCCAACTAGTAATTATGGCAATCGCAAAATCCACTCCCCGGCTGCAAAAATCCTAGCATCATCCCCCCCCCCCCCCCCACATCACCCCATCACCCTCCTCTGGGTCCCCGCACACAGCGAACAACCAGGCAACATGGCCGCTCACACCCAAGCCCGAGCACTCGTCAACCGGGCTTAGAGCGATCTGCCTTCGTCTCGCAGTGCCATGGATCGCTTCTTCAACTATCACGACCTCACCCTGTGTTATAGAAACTCCCGCCTAATGTACCCTCCACCGCATAAATATCTTCCAAAAAGCGACCAGGCTTTGTGGGGCAGACTTCAAACGGCCACAGTCACGACCCCTTTCCTTCTCTCCATTATAACCCGCGGTGAAACCTCTCCTCACTGCCGCTTGTGTCCTAGCACAAGACCCGACTTTAATCACATATTTCCGAACTGCCCAAACAAACCAAAGATCCCGTGGCAAGGGTCAGGGCCTCAGGAGCGATGGGAGGCTCCTCTGCGCAGCTCGCTGCCGGAGATACAGCTTCCTACAGTGGGCTGGGCCCGCGGGGTCACCGAAGCACAAAAGTGCCCCGGGCCATCTAGAGCGCCCCAGGTGCCATCGTCGTCTTGCTTCCTCTCCCCCCCCCCCCCCCAACTCCTACTTGGTTCTTTCATGAATCATTAAAGTTGTTACCTGTTGCCTTCGAATCATCTCGTACGCCGGTAATCGCTCGGGTGCGTTCAGGAGGTCGCGTTGGTAGGCTCCTGTACATTAGTTGTGGTTAAGTAGGGAGGATGTTCACCCCTTTTAAACGCCCCACACTGTTGGGAGTTTGCACTCGGCCTGTTTGTTGCGAGGCGTGCCTCGTGACTGCTGGTTCTCTCTGTTCTTACCGTGCACCGAAGGAACGGTACAAAGGGACAGAAAGGCGACGGGAAGAAAGGGAGCATAACGAAATGCGCAGGCGCGGAGAAAAGTTGGGCGGCTCGGAAACCGGAGCAGTGCAACCTATGCACCACGCGTTTGGAATACGTTCGTTCCAGGTCTGCCCCATTCTGTGAAGAGTCATGCACAGCTCTGCTCTTTCAGCACTAAATACAAGTTGCACGCCGAACGCACCGCACCCTCTGCCGTTCCACCAAAGGCAGTATACATCGCTTACCGCGATGATTAAGTTACAGATGTTTGCAGAACAGCTTCGAGCCACAGACACCAAGGCGTAGTACCAGGCTCCAACTGAGGACAGAGCTGCAGGCCTACCCCAAACACACACACACAGCATTATGTCTTCAGTTTCTATTTACTAGGTGACGTCGTTACAATAAATTTCATTATGCATTCGCTGCCTGGATCAATCGTAGATTTAGAGATCGCGATACCATCCCGAAAGACACGACACTGCACAGTGGTACGGACGAACACGTGGGAATGTTTTCCACGCAGATCTGTGCGCCGGAAACGCAAGCGAGCCTGCCCCCACCGGTGTTTATCCAGGCTTCGAATGACCAACGTGGTCGCTGATCACGTGAGAAGCCCGCAGTGAAACCTTCGCGCGATCGCGTAACAGCCCTCAGCCCAAATGCAAACACTTCCAGAGGTATCGTAAACATCCCTAAAGCATAAAAGAGCCGAATAGAAACAGCAACCGCACTGCTCGCCTTCCCCGGAACCAAGAAGTGAAGACTGACGAGGATAGCTGCACTGGTCACACTCACACTGGGAAGGTGTGGCGTCCCTCTATGGGGCACCAAGTGATGGAGGGATGGATGGATGGATGGATGGATGGAAGGAAGGTAAAAGCGTCCCCTTTGAAACGGGGTGATGACAGTAGCCATTATGCTAAGCTTTTTTTTTTGTTTAACTGTGTTGTAAGTTATTAAAATTCGCAATTTTCTTTAAATACGTCTTCCTACACTTTTAACCAGTGTTGGCGGTAACGCGTTACAAGTAACGGCGTTACCGGAAACGCGTTACTTTTTTCGGTAACTTAGTAACGTACTTGTTACCATTTCAGAACTATAACGAGTAACGTACCTACGTTAACATTTTCCGGTAACGTGACGTGCCACGTTACAAGTTACTTTTTGTTGCAGTTGGCCCCCACTCCGCCTCCTTTAAAAAAAAAAACGCAGAGCACCTATAGTGATGTTGCGAATAAACAAACAGGTGCTCTCGATTACTTTTTTTTTTTTGCAGCTCGCATGAATGCCAGAAAACGCCAGCCCTTGACGACGCACCCAACTAAAAAAAAAAGACAATAGCCATAAAACACGAAACACGTGCACGAACACGCATTAACACACTTGCTTTCACCTACCTCCCCTTTGCAAACCACTCACACACACAACTCTCTGAAGAGTGGAAGCATGCCGAGCATTTTGGAACATCACATTTTTCAGAAGTACTTTAAATTTGTTGAGAGTTCAGCGATGTTTTCTTTGTGGAGTTAGAATCGATGATGAAGTATCATATTGTGTTTAATGTCACATTCAGAAAATGGCTTCACCATGTGCCACAGAGTTAGAATCCATTACATGTAACTCTACAGGCAACTTTAGGCCACTATAACACTGATAAGCTCGTGCACATTTGTGCAAAGTAATCTCGTTAAATCAGGACTTCAAGCAAAATGGTTGTTTGGGATAGAAGTTATATGTGAAATATGAGCTTTATAAAATTGTTATATTGAGTTCATAAGGCGGAGAAGCACTAATTAAAATTTATGGCCATGAAGTAACGGCGGTACTTTTTTTCAGTAACGGTAACGCGTTACATTTTTTTGTAGGTAACGTAGGGCGGTAACGCGTTCCTTTTTTCTTAGCGTAACGAGTAACGTATTTAGTTACTTTTTTTTTCGGTAACGCCTACAACACTGCTTTTAACCTTGCCACCCCTCTGCTTTTGAGCCACCAATCCTCCAATCGCCTTTTGCTAATTTCCATCGCAGATTTATTTACATGATCACAGTTATCTCTAAACCCTAGGGCATCAGGAAGAGTGACTGTGCTTGCATCGACATCGGGATGGATACCATCACATTTTAGGATGAGGTGTTCTATTGTTTCTACAGATTTACCACACACAGCACATGTGTCACCTTCTTCGTTAAATTCCTTTTGGTAGCTGCGCGTTCTAAGGCATCCTGACCTAGCTTCAAAGAGTAGGGCACTGCATCTTGAGTTATCATAAAACGCTTCCTTCCTGATCTGCTGTTTCCAGTATCGATATAGTTCTACACTATGCTTCTTTTCCATTCAGTTTATCCAATATTTACCTTCCGCGTTTTTAAGCTGTCGTTTAATACTCTGTCTTTCTCCGTAATTGTGTCTGGTAAACTTACTGGTCAGCTTCCCAGGTCATTTCCGCCATTGTAAGTCCGCGCTCTTTCTGTATAGGTATTTAAACACCTTAGCTGTCCACCTGTTATCGCCCGATTTCCTCATGCGTTCTTCGTATAGTATATTACTCTGAGCTTCCCGTGCTTCGAACGATGCCCAGCCCATATCCCCCCGTACTGCCTCGTTTGTGGTTTTCCCGTGGGCACTTAGTGCTAATCTTCCAACAGCTCTCTGATTTACTTCTAATCTCGACTGAAGTTCTGCCCTTAAGCACAGAACCGCATTCCCAAGAGTAAGCCCCGGCACCATTATTCCTTTCCAAATACCTCTCAGTACTTCATACCTGTTGTACCCCCACAATGCCCTACGTTTCATTATCCCGGCATCTCTTCGCCCTTTTGCTATGAGAGACTGCTCGTGCTTTTCCGTGTACATCTGCAATCGTTTACCCATACCCGGAGACATTTGTACTCGGCCACTCGGGGTATTTCATGGCCTTGTATCTTGTATTGTAAGCTCCTGATCAGTTGTATCGTTGAAAATCATCGCACAGGACTTAGCTGCGCTAAAACTGAAACCTAGACTGTCTCCTTCATCTCCACAGTAATTAACCAGAGTTTGCAAATCTTCCTCGCTATCTGCTAAGAGTACAATATCGTCCGCATACATTAAACCCGGTAGTCGTTGCTCAACAACCTTTCCGCCTAATGTGTATGACAGATCATAACCTAGATTGCTTCCTTGTAGCCTTCTTTCCATACTTATCATATAAAGCATGAACAGCAGCGGTGATAGAGGACAACCTTGCCTTAATCATTTGTGTACCTCGACAATTGTCGTACTCCTAATTCCTTCCAATGTTATTTCAACTTTATTTTCTCGGCACATTTCCTGTAGAATGTCAATTACCTCATGACCGACACCTTCATCTTTTAATATGTTCCACAGGAGTTGCCTGTTCACATCGTAGTATGCACCGCTTATGTCCAGGAAGGCTAAATAGAGAGGTCTGTTTTCCGGCTTAGCTATTCCTATGCACTGGGTAAGCAGGAACAGGCAATCATATAAGCGCCTACCATTTCTGAACCCGTTCTGAAGTTCTCCGAGTATTCTATTACTTTCAACCCATGACTGCATTTTTAATTTCACCGCCTGCACCGCCAGCCTGTATATAACTGAGGTTATCGTAATCGGTCGGAAGGATTTTATGTTCGCCTTATCGCCTTTCCCTTTATAAATTAAATTCATTTTACTCTGTTTCCAGCTGTGCGTAATTTGCTTATTTGTTATGACTGCCTCTAATGCTTTTATCAGCGTTTCCTTGCCTCTAGGGCCAAGTTCAAGTATTAATTTGACTGCAATTTCTTCTATCCCTGCGGACGTGCATTTTGGAATATTTGCTTCCGACTTTTTCAGCCTACGCGTTGTACCGCCACCCGGCGGTGGTGCAACATGCAGGCTCCCAGAGCCCCGTACTAGTGGTGCCACCTAGGAAAGGATCTAAAACTACTAATATGGAAATCAAATTTTCGCATTGCTACTACTACAACTACTATACCTGTGAATGTGCCCTTTTGTGTAGGTTTACGAAAGCAAGAATGCAGTTCCGACATTTTAAACGTGTTCGGGGTGAGATTATGGATCCTGGTCTGAGGCTAGTTTGCTCATTGCTTAGAAATGTGCTTAGAATGTGTTTGTTGTACACCAAGCAACCGAACTAGCTTTCTTTTCCTGGAGTGTTTAAGCACGGAGTACGCGCTGACCGGATGTTACACAATGAGCTCTACTAGTTGCGAACGCGTGACCAAATTCGCTTGAGGATATCTTCATGCGCAAATGAGAGCGCCCGCCTCTCCCCCCGCATGCTGTCTTTTTTTTTTTCTCGCGACATAAACAAAAGACCAACACATCTAAGTACACAACGACGCTCCTTACCTACGGGTTGCTTGCATATGCAAAGGTTTTACACTGAGAAATGAATACGCGCTCAAAAACCGTGACGAAACAGGGTGCGCAGCGCGACCCTTATGCGCGTGCAAACGCGCTCTCAGCTACGGCCCGGCTGTAAAAAAAAACACGGTGCGCGCATTGGCCTCCGTGTCTGACGCAACGCCGGCGAGAATTCTGGCGCGGCGCAGCAGTGAATAGGTTACACTGAAAGCAAAACGCGGGGCGCAATCACCTGCAGCTCGCGCTAGCTAGCCGCGAAGAACAAGCGGCCAAATTAACATTCGACACGCCGCGCATGAGTAACTTCGGAGCGCGTTCGCGCTTTTTCTTTATTATTCGTATTTTTCCGACCCCAGCTGCTTCGTCCTCCTGGTCACACGTATATACGCGCTCTTCTCCAATAGAAACTCCCCCCCGATCATACATAAACGGGCACATTGAGCGTCAAAGGAGCGGAATATCCTTGAGCGAAGATGTAGCGACTAACCACCCGATTAGTTAGCCGCTGCTGCCGCTATGTGGCTTGGTGCGAGGCTCAACTCCCTCGCGGCAGCCTCGGCGCTCCGTGTCAGCGCCAAGTTGAGTAATGCTCGAAATGATGATGACCCGCTGACCTCTTCCGCCGCGCCGATAGATTGGCGCTGCGGACCTTCTCTTCCGAGAGCATCGTTATCGCGCCACCGCGGCGGACATCGGCAGCACACGCGAGGCTGCGCTGCTCGCAGGGGGTCGTATACGTAATGCCGTGCGCCGCGCGACCTTGTTCCCCGCTTGGGGCCGCGCAATTTCGTCCAGCCGATCCCGTTACGCCCTCTCTCTCTCCGCGCTACAGTGCAGGGCGCCTTTTGTGCCTGATAGACTGCAGACTTGAAAGGAACATTACAGTCATAAAGCTCATTGTTTTTCTCGCGTGTAGTCTCCTGGTGTGATGGCTTGCACGAGTGCAAAGAAGAACTAGTGCGCAGTTGGCTTGTTAATGCGAAAGCATTAGACGGCTCAATCCCAAGGTCATGTCCGCAAGAAACGGCTCCATGTGACGACACAAGAGTGATGACATCGTACGAGTATGACGAAATACCAAGTCGCGCGACAACGGTGCAATGTGACGTCATAGCAGGTCACGTGATAAGGGTGTAATGTGGCATCACACCAGGTCAGATGACAACGATGTTATGTGACGTCATAACGAGTGTCTACCGCCTCCCATCTCCGCCCCTAATACATGAAGATGCTACTGCTGTCGCTGATAGGAAGAAAGAAAAGGAAAGTGCACGGGCCTGCCTACTGGCTCAAGCCGAGCCACGCTCGCAGCCGCGTGCTGAAAGAAGGAGAGTTAAAGGATAGGAGAGGAAAGGTAGAAACAAAAGGCGCGCGCTATTATGCCCCGGGCCGATCACGGAGGCAGTGCAATACCGGGCCGACTCGTGCCAGAGTGCTTCAAGTCGAGCACACCGCCATATTCCAAAAATAAGTTAAATCAGGTATCAGGTACAGATTAAATCCCAGCGATGGCATCACTGGCTGACATCAATGTAATGGCAGCATTGCCGACTACATTCGGATCAAAATTTTGTCCAACCGCTCGTCGTGCAGCGTTCCCGGGGGTGTCGTGACATTTCGATTTGCATATATAGCTTACATGTTTCAGTCAAGTTGGAGGCCAGCTTACGACAGGGGTTCGGACCGATGACATATGCACCTTCAGTTGCACGCTTAAGGCGCGGTTGAGGTGTCCACCGAGACGTCGAGATGTGAGAGCTACTGCGCCCTTTCCCTTCTTCAAAAACCTTTCCTTTCCTCAAAACACATGCTTTCGGATTCCTCCACGTAGGCAGACCTCAGTGCCCTCAGAATGTTTTGAGGGCACAGAACAAAAGCAGTCAGGAGGCGAAATAAAACTCTAGAAAGTCTGGGGAGCATCGAGTAGGCATACATACAGCTTCAGAGAATGATCAACGTAGAGACACCCGCAGAAAACGGCCGAAAGTTCACGCACGCCCGGCGTTTTTGCAATGCTTCAACGGCAGCATTGGTGACAAAATGGAACGAACAGTTAGTTGAACCCTCCAGGGATGATTGGTGGCCGACTAACGTTAGCCTCTCTACATTTAGTCTCGGAGGGCTGCAGCAACGCACTTCTTCTCCGAAAGGATTAACTTTTGATCCTAAAGGATGCAGAAACGCTTAGAATGTATCATGACACTTCGCAATGCATGTGAAAAAAAAAAAATGCTTCCACACAGACGTCTCTACCGACATGCGAGGGAAGCACAAGCTCAAGAACGACCTGAAACCTACACAGGCTTAGGACACCGACCCCAAACGTGCTTAGAGACCATGGGCACCAAATCTCAGGAATTTTAACGGTAGCGTCGACAGTTATACCCCTGTCACACGGGCACTTTCGATCCTCATTGAGCTCGATCTGCATCGAGATTTTCGAGCACGCTCGAAACATCCGTTGCTACACGGGCATTTTCAATGCTCATTGAGAAGTTTCCCTCATGTGTGTTAGGTGGCGCCAAATGTTCCGCCGACAGCCATAACATGGCGATGTCCGGCAACACTGTGCAGTCGGGGGCAGCGGCAGCCAAATCCGTAGCCAAATCTGTACATTGCGTATCTGCGCCAGGTTTTTGTGGCGCACCTCTGCTGCTGTGCGATGCAACCCAAGGGCCCGCAACGCCTCCGCGATTTCTGCATAGATTGCGGCGTTTCTCTTCTGGCGCCTGAAATCATTTAGGCGGTACTGTCAGCAGTCGATGAGAGCGGCTGTCTCGCGCTCGCTCCACAGTTTCCGCTCCGACGAGCAGGAGGACGCCATCTTTGTTTACACTGACGGCGAAGCGTGGAGCGTGATGTCGAGATTACTTTCAAATGTTTGCATATAAGCAGGCGTAGTACCTGAAAAATGTTCTGTATTACATTTTAATCGATCACAACAACAACAATTATGGTTTGGTTTTGTTAACTTGTGCTTATTTTTATAGCTTCATGAGTGCGAGAGTTCTCGATTGTGCTTGGAACCTCAAGCACTCTTGAGGAATCGGCATCGAGTCAAGCAGGATCGAGCTCGATTGCGCTTGAAAGTGGCCGTGTGACAACCGTCGATCTGCATTGAGTTCGATGAGCATTGACTCAATGAGGATCGAAAGTGCCCGTGTGACAGGGGTATTAGTCGTTTCGCTTGTGTCGTCCTCGGTCACTTCTACTTGGGAGCTCACAACTTATAATCCTGCTTTCTCCGCTTCTCAATATACTATATATAAGCGTGTTGGATGTTAGCCGGCCTCGCCTTACGAAGTGCGTCGCCAGTTAGCTCATTTGAGAGATTATACGCGAAGTTTCTAGCTGCTTCAGCAAGACTTTACTGACGCCATGCAGCAGCAGCAGCAGCAGCAAGAACCGCATTCCGAGCGGCGTTATGTACACTAACAGGACCACGCAGTTCGCAAACGGGGCTCGGCCTTTTCATTTCATTTCATTTTATTACCTTAAAGGCCCCAAAAGAGGGGTGTTACATAAGGGGTGGCAACAATTAAAAGCACAAATTCACAATAACAGGAAAGTTTTTACATTTTCAGCGAAAAGACTTGGGCAAGTGATGATGGCAAAGTTGCTTGGAAGGCCGTTCACTCTTCCTTCGAATCCGCACATGTGACCGGCTAACGAATAGCACAGGCAGCAGTTGAGTCGCTCCTTGGACAGGCCCTAATTTCTACCCTCTGAAAAATCCCAAGCCTCGACGGCCACTTATCGCCTCAACAGTTGTGTGCAACAACGCCGCATCGGAGGAAGGAGAGACGATTCGTTAAGAACGGAGGCTATATGCCACTCCTCTATAGATGCGGTCCAGAGCTCACTTCTCTGATTCTTATGTACCTTTTTTTTTTATGGATTCGCATTCGTTTTTGCATTTGCCTTACTTTAAGTCGTCTGCAGCCGCGTCGGGTTTTGTCTCTCCGCGGTGGCCCCCTTTCTTTCCTAGCGACACCAATGACCGCGTCTAACTGGCGCGCACGCACGCACACTGGCCGCGTCTCGCGTTTCCTCCATTTTTCATCGTCTACTCTGAAGGGTGGCGGCGGCGCGGAGGGGAACTGTTTCGTCTCCAGCTCTGTGCGTTGCCAAGCCCGACAAGTCAAGCCAACGACCAAGCCAGAAGCCGGAGAAGCAAATTGCCTCAATTGCCTCAATTTCGAGCTGCGCCGCCGAGGCCGCGCAGCTATCGTTTGTTCTGTTTTCGCGTGTCTTTCTCTCCTCTTCTGTTTTCTTTTTTTTTTGCCCGCCCGCCAGCACTGCTTTCTTCTATCTCTTTCCTTCCTCCTTCGTTTCGTTCCCACTCGCTTGCGTGCCTGCTTTAGTTTCTGCGGCCTGACATCGCCACTGCCGCAGCAGCGCATCGCGTAGCGTACGATAATTGGCGACCCTTCCCGGCGAGAAATCGCCTCGCTTCAAGAAAAGCCCCCACGTGCGTGAGCGCTCCCTATCTCTCTCTCCTTCTCTTTCATCTCCTTTCTTTCTTTCTCCCCCATTATTTTCCTTCGCCTTCTCCGAGCCCCCCTTTTGTTTCCCCCTCTTTTTGCTTCCTCGTTTGTCCCTTCCACCTTGCAATACCTGCAGTCCACCCCGTCGTGCTCGTCGTCCCTTCGAGGGCCGAGCACGTGCCGTGGTGTGTGCGGCATCCTTGTCCGAAATTAACGCTCAACCGTAATTCGCCCCTGCCGCCGTTCCTAGACGCACTCCATCTTCCACCCCTATACCTGTGGATACACACACCCTCGCTACTGCCTGGACTAGCAGAAAAAAGCAGTACGAGCCCAGCCAAACTGCCTTCTCGTCTTTTTCTTTATTTTTTCGTCCAATTCCCTCTCCTATTTCTTCGTCTGTCTTCCCTCTTTCTCTGTGTGCGTCGCTTGAAACAATGGACGAGCGAGCAAGGCGGTACGTAGAGACTCGTTCGTCTGCGCCATCGCCGCCGTAATAACAGTAATGGCGGCTACCGCGACCGAGTAGTATTTGCCACAACGAGTGGCTGGGGCGATGGGTCGAGAGGGTGGAACACTGCGTCGCGCGCCCTCACCGGCATTTCTGTTTTCTTCTCTATTCCTGTACGTACGCTCACGCATGCGGCGCGTATTCCAAGCCCCGCAGTCGTCTCCATACGTTGCGTCGGTTCCTCCCTCCCAGTGGACATGCGCCTTGTATTACTGTACACCGTGCGGTCAGCGCGAGTGGCGGCGAAATGTTCCCATTGTTGGGGCCCAAAAAGTAATAGCTCCCATTGCGAGGCAGTGACGTGCACTTCAAACGGGTTAAACGCGCCTCCGCTGTGCGCGTGCGTGTTTTGTATATACGACTCACGTGCACGGCATCGCAACGACTGCAGAGCCAGACAACGAGAGGCCCTTCTTCAACGCCAGCCTGCGCGTATAAAGTTGAGCGCGCCCTTAAGGGACAGCGGGAACGCGTTGCGTTATGGTTAGTGCACGCGCACGCACGAAATGCGCTGGTCTTTAAAAGCATAGTGGCGTGCGCTGCCAGTGCACTGTGTTCCCCAGGAAGAGAAGCGCCGATTTGTGAGAAACACGCACCGCTCCACTCATACTGAGGATGGCTGGCCCGGAAAGAGGCCTCTCTCAGGAAGGTCCGCAGCTGAAGACGAGAATGCACTGGGATGCCATCACAGCAAAATGCCTGTTTATCTCCTCCGGTAATCCCTCCCCGCCTGCAACTGAACTGTTGTATCTCACGAAAATGTGCCTGGACATTATCAGCTCAAGTGCTCACAAAAGTTTTCTGAAGACAGAAACTGTGCGAAAAAGCCAAGGTAATGAGGGATACCGTCTGAATGTCGCTCAGGCTGCTGCAAAGCACACCATTCACTTTATGACTGCATGCTTAGACTGCTAAACAATTAGCGTTCTTGTGATATCCGTGTTCTGAAAAAATTTGTGCGTACCTGCACATGTGTACTTCTTGACGAATTACTCGTGGAGCGGTTACGGTCACGCTAGGCGACCTTGCCCTGTGAGTGATCCTCTGGGTATCGCAGCATCACAAATTCGCAGAGAAAACTGTCGAACTGCCCTCGCAGGATTGCTTTCATTGATTTACGAGGAAAATGCTTACGCGTTCTCCCACCACCACGCGCCTCCGATTGCCTTATTCTATACGCATAATGTGCCACGCCCCCACAGGGCTTTTTATTCGACACAACAACGCAGGCTAATAAAAAAAATACTGAAGATCACTGCGGTCTGCTTCATTGGAGAAATGCGAAAGCATTTGCCTTTGAACGTCGGCACCTTTTTTTTTTTTTGCAAGCCATCGTCGTCACGTGACACTTATCACGTGACCCTTGGTTGATGTCAGCAACTTTCTTTAGCACGTCATCATTGTCTAACATCAGTACACATTCCCAACCCACTTTACCGTCGTACACGCCACAACGCGTCCACTTCGTGCCCCTATCACACGCTTGAACCAACGGCCCTTCGTGGCGTCTTCTTTAAGCTGCACACATCCACGCTGCCTGTGGAGGCGTGGCTTCATGCTAAGGAGATGCTTGCGCCATGGACGGTGAATTGCCGCCTGTGCAACACGCCAGAGACAACCGACCATTTTTTTATTGTGTGCATTGATGCTAAATTCTTCTGGGACATATTACAGCGAACACTTAAGAAGGAAGTTGAAATCACAGCCAACAGTATCCGTTTTTTTGCCCATTGAGGAAAACAGTTTTGTGCCATGTGATCAATATATGTTGATGGGACTATCCAATCTCTGGAAAAGCAACATGATGGAGCGCCACGCCGAATCACCACGGTCGTCGAAATCTTTGTTTCGTGAGCAATGCGCTTTGGTGCGGGGAGTATATATGCTGCCCTGCAAGAGCCGCCTAGCTGGCTCCCCTATCTGGATGCATGTGTGTGTGCCTCCCAGATTTTGATGTTTCGGAAGGTGGGGTGGTGCAAGCATGCTTAGATTTTTCTTTTCGGCGCTGTTTCCATGCAATAAAGAAAAAAAAGACCCTTCGCGGCGTATTCGTTGTGTTCCCACCTGGCACAGAGGGGACCTGGTTTGGAACCGCAATGCCGACAAATTTCCTCGTTCGAATGGTCATTTCTGTGCGGTCGCGCTCTGCCGACGATGCGCTCTGCTGACAGGCCCTGTACACGCCGGGGATGGATATAAGGTGCGCGAATGTCCGGACCCCGTAGAGTATCTGTTACGGGTCCAATTGGACTTATTTTTGGAAATGTGGCGGAGAGTTTGAAGGATGCTTCACTCCCGCCACCGGTTGGCCCGGTATTGCACTACCTCCGGGATCGGCCTTGTCTTTAGCGCGTCTTTACTATCCTGTCTTTCTATCCCATCATTCAACTCTCCTACTATCTGCACGTGGTAGCGATTGTGGCTCGGCTTGAGCCAGTGGGCAGGCCTGTGCACTTTCCTTTTCTTTCTTCCTGGCAACAACAGACAGACAACAGGCACGCCACTCATGAAACAAGAAATGTTTTTGGATTAAAAATTTCGGCCGTGTTTCACGCTGTTCCATCAGTGAATGTGCTTTGTCGGCTGCCCGACAGTAAACCATTATCGCGAGTATTTACAGCAACAGTGGTGCGTACTTACGACAGCGTTAGAGGGGCCAAATATATAACGTTTGCTGCGCTCCCAGCTTTTCGAGAAGAGCGGCAGTGCAGGCGCCCCAGCTAACGACACGAGCTTCTCTGCTTCTTGCAATGCCCGGCGGCCGTTCTCGCTGCAACCCAGACGCCTTTCGCGCAGGCAGGGTATCGTGTTTCCGCACCTCCGGAGCCAACGGCGCAGACTCGCGCACAACCGACACACACCGAGGCAGGCACGCAGCAGCTCGGCCAGCAGCGCTAAGGCAGTTGTGTGCAAGCACGCCCGTCTCGGCTGGGCGTCAAGCGAGCGGCTGGCGCCCTCAGAGCAGTGCAAAGACAATGCTCGGGGCCCAACCTGCGTATGCCGCCTTTTACAATGACGCAGTAAGCATCGCCCTCTGTGTCACGCTCTGAAGCTATTTTAGCGAGCAGACGTGTTTGGACCTGACTATGACCACTTGCCACTTAATGCCCTGTTGTTGTCGCACCGTATCCTTTGTAACCATACACAGGACATCTATCCCCTTGACAAATGAATTTCCCCGAGCTGCAAACTCAACTATGGGGAACAACACGCCCGCCCTGTACTCTCGTCCCGATGCGCAAGTCTGGCTCGACTGTCCTGCACTCAACTACGTGGCACGCTGCTGCTCGTCCTCCGGCGAACAAAGTTCGGCCGCGGCGAACTCGTGGAGGAGAACCCGACACGGCAGCACGTTCCCCTCTCGCGTTCACCGCAGGGTCCGAAGGACTGCGGCCTGCCTCCTCCTTCGGCGCCACTTCCCCCGCCGTGTTCCAGCCTTCGACCTCCGGCAGTGGTCCGTCGGTTTCCGTTTTCCTCGCGGGTTTCCTGTCGTCTCAGGCGCAAGCGGGCGTCTCCTCTGTCCAGGATCGGGCTGCACTGCCCTTGGATCCCCTCGCGTCGATACCCTACACCCTGTGCAGACGTATCTTTCGCTGCAAAACACGGCTCGCTTGGCGTTCGAAATGGGGCGGCGGTAGCGAGAGACATCTCGCGTCAAAGCCCCCAGTGCGGGGCAGTATTAACAGGCCGAAACCATAGACTCCCCATAGACCAACACAGCGTTAACAAACAAAGGGAGCGTTCGCGGCAGGCGGATCGGACTGGGAATGAAAAATAGGCTTAGCGCCGATGGGAATCATCACCATCATCAGCCTGACCACGAACACTGCAAGGCAAAGACCTGTCCCGTGTCTCTCCAATTAACCCTGTCCTTTGCCAGCTGCGCCCACCCTTTGCCTGCAAACTTCTTAATCTCATCCGCCCACCTAACCTTCTGCCACCCCCTGCTACCCTTGCCTTTTCTTGGAATCTACTCCGTTACCCGTAAGGAACAGCGGATATCTTGCCGTTGCATTACATGCCCTGCCCAAGCCCATTTCTTGGTCTTGATTTAGGCTAGGATGTCATTAACCCGCATTTGTTCCCTCACCCACTTCGCCCGCTTCCGGTCTCTTCACGTTATACCCATCATTTTTCTTTCCATAGCTCGCTGTGTTGTCCTTAACTTAAGCTGAACCCTATTCATGGAAGTAAAGGTTTTCAAGGCAGTTTTCTGATTTCGCAGTGCACCTATGATGTCGTCCCTTCGTGAAGAACAAGCAAGTTCATCCTAGAACATATTCTGAAAGTGTGAAACGTCATTTCGAAGGCGATGTACGTTTAAAACGCCTACACATGGGAGTGAGTCCTGGCTGGGGGTACGCAACGCGGGCGCGGCTCACATAAACGCGTTCCGTTGCGCTGCGTTAATCTGTTTCGTGGAAAGTATGAGCCAACTAGCCCACACCAGCAGAATCCTCTTATCTAATCAAAACAACGTGGCGCGTAACGGAGCAGAAAACTATACTTTCTGTATTCTTTCTTTCTCTAGCTAATGCTGTCAGAATGTTTGCTGGCCTACGGGAACCCCTGAAAAATAGCGTTCCTTGCAGCGCACACACCATGCAACCATTTCCAGCTGGCGTGTCCGCATACCCGCGCTTTATATGCCCCGCAAAACTTTCTCGACACTGGGAAAGAGTCTTCGCGAGGCAGACGCAGACATCTGTCCTCGCCCTTCCAAACGAGCGACTGACGTCCCTGCTCCGTCTGGCTCAAGACAAGCGCACACTTTTCCCGCAAAGAATTTCAACGGCGGCGCCCCACAGCTGTTCGGGCGGCATCGGACGACACTCATCAAACCAAATTAGCGCTCCGAGCGGGCACCCGGGCGAAAGTCGTTAGCCCATTTCCAGGCTAGCTGGCTGGCGCAGCTTCCCTTTTCCGCCAATTAGCATTGACGAAGAATCGTCTCCGTCGAGGGTGCGCTGCGGCTAAATGTCGCCCAAAACGGCCTCACCACTGGCTCCGTCCTCGTTTTCTTGTTCTGTTCCCCTGACGCATTTCCTATCCCACTTCCTTTCTGTTGGCGCGGCCAACGCTGCTGTGGGGCATTGAACTGCAGGCCGCCGATATCGACGGAGTGACCCACGAACGAAACTGGCTGTTTCTTCCTTTTTCCATCCGATACGCGCGGCTGCAATGGATCGGCTCCATTTGGCCCGCTAAGTGGCAGCTATAATTGCTCCAGGCGCGACACAGCCGACTCTCGGCGCTATTCTGTGCTTCCACAGCTGCCTTACAGTTCTGCAGCAAAGATAACACGCTCCGTGACACGTGAGATACGTAATGCTGACGCGCCGAGTGCTCTTAAACACCAGTACAGACTCGTTTACTCATATGTCATACCACACTTTTCCTCGTCGTTCCAAAGCCCCCCCCCCCCCCCCCCCCCCCCCCCCCAGAAAAAAAGAAAACGTGCATTAGCGTCCCTGAGGTGCCGTCTCTTCACAGCTGTGCTTGCCAGCTGGCTCCGCGGCTTCGGCAATATAACTCTCACTGCCAGTCGAGAAGCCACGTTTCACAGCGATTTATGGAACGACCGCCTTCTCAGTCGCAAGAAGCAGGACCGTTTCTTCAAGCCCACTTGTACACAACAGCGCGGCCAAGAGTTCACAAAACGCTAGCTGAGCAGGCGCGAAAGATGCTTCAACTGAAAGTTTCACGAGGCATCTTGCGACCCCTGAAGGTCTTTTTAGCCGGCCAATTCTGAAACTTCCTTTCCAAAAAGTCTTGTCTAAGCCAAAAATGAGTAAACCATGACCAATTGCACCACTGGAACGGGTGTCTAATACGGCTGGTCTTCAGAGGAGTAATATTGTTGCAGCAACGCAGTTAGTCCCCAAACGACTAATCTTTGGAGCGTTTTCAGTTCTTTCACGCTCAGAGTTGAACGCTCTAATCGAAATGACGCAGGCATTCCGTTAGGGCCAAGCCGTTTCGCACCCCATGCTTGAGGTTCAAACAGCAGCGGCAAAGCTACTTCCGTCGGTGCACACCTACTCAGCGACGACGATTTGTCCCAGCTGCCAACACTGGGGGCGTGGTTTCGCAGACATGAGACGAGACCAAATGTATTTAAAGACACCGCTCGCGAAGAAGGGGCGTTCTCGTGTCGCGTGTATCTTCGAGGGCGACCTGTTTCCATCCTCAAGCGCATCACTCGCGCGGTGCACCGCTGCAGCTGATCGTTAGGCGCGCGAACTATGCATTCATCGGCCCCAGCTGGCCTCGTTTGCATAGGGCCAACGAGGCGCCGACGGCGGCGAGGCAGGCGCGGGTTCTAACCGGGGTCGTGAGGTGGAAGGGCCGCTATTAAGCGACGCTAACGAGTTGCCCTATTTGAGTCAGCCTCCGCCACTTTCCCGCACCCTCTCGTTCTTCCCTCCTCAGAGGACGGGGCGCCTATTTCTCGGTGCAACCTTTTGTGAGGAAACGGTCACACACCCAGCGCCGCCCCCCCCCCCCCCCACTCCCTCTCTATCGGTTTTATAAGCTTTTTCACAGCAACTTCGGGCGTAATTACTCGAGGCTTCTTCGCCCTCCATAATAGAGTCGCAGGTGCGAGTACATCCACGCTTTTAATCTGGAGAAGCTACAACGCGCGCTTACTTATACAGATGACTGCACCGGCGTCGTAGTGGTCGTTATGTTCGGCTACTCGAAAAGCTACGCGTTCATGTGATCCTTTAAGGCTGCCCAAAGCTATAACTTCAGCGTGAAAGCTAGGCGTGCCCTGCCACCACGTCGCCCATGACGTCACGCGCAAACCATCTCTATGGATGAATGAATTCATTCAAGGAAAGGCGTAATTGTGTCGGGTTTCGACAGGAGAGGAGCCTTGGTGGCTTGATCTCCGAATTCTTGCTATATATACGTAAAAAGGCGAGACATGACCCGCCACTGCGCAGGTGTCTTCTACACGGTGCGCGTTCAGGCGAAGATTACGAAAGCAACGCTGCAGGAACGTGTCAACGCTAATAAGAGGAGCACAAGCGAGAGTTTCCCGCGCGACAAACCTCTCGCGGTCGTCTCGAGAGGTATCCAGCGAGAAAGAAACAAGTCTCATCACGTCCCAAAGCGCGGCTCCACTTTCCTTTCCTGGTCCCCACGCTTCAGCAGTGGCGGCTGCCTCGTTTGCGGCATGCGTCCAGACGCGGCTGACACTTGGCTGCATTGTCCGCGCACAGCCCAGACCGCAAAGGAGAGCGCTCGCTCCACGGTAGCCGTTGGTGCTCTCCCATCGCGAGCGCACAACAGGAGCGTAGTGCGCATAGCGCCGCACAGACAGACAAAGGCTCTCTCGCAGCGGACATCGCCGCCGCCACCAGCGCACGTGTCGGCGAGGAAAAGCGCGCGAGAGAGCGGCAGGGCCGCGCGAGTCGTGTCCATAAGCACCCCCGGCACGTCGGGTCATCAGGCTGCCGATCTCGGGCAAGAGGCGCACTCGGGAGCTCGCAGCTGGCCGCCGAGAAACAACCATCAGCCGGCGTCATCATCGTCGCCCTCTCTGCGCAAGGTGTGCTTCGGGCTTCCTTTCTTCCAGCGCGCCGGGGCCATTGTTCGCGGCTCGCGACGCTCCCACGATGGGCAGCGGCCGAGGACGTGTCTGGTGCGCCGGCGATTGATGCGGCCCGTTTGTAAAGCCGTCTTTCGGGCAGGCTCGCAAAACTCATGGCAAACATTCAGCTTTCGTTTCGCTGGTGGAACTCGCGAACGCAACGGTGCTATTTGCTCCGGCGACATGTCCGCAGCTTTGAACTGTGTGTGCAGCTCATTTGTATGCGAGCTATTCAGGTACAAAGGCGTATTTGTCACGCTCGCTGATCAGCCTGTCCGACGTAGAAATTTCAGCGAGGGCTGAAGTGTACGCATTCGGCCACTGACTGCACCGAACTCTGTGTGCGTAGGAGTGAGGACGAGAAATGAGGGGCGCCATTTTGCGTACAGCGTGCAGCTTGCAACTGTGCAGGCTGGAGCGATCAGACGATGACTTTCGCCCCGTTTGAGTACAAACTCCTATGGTATGATTACCAGTCGCGGAGCCAGATCCGCTAGAAACAAGAAACCATCGCTGGTTGGAACTGATCTAGTTGTTGCATACCCAGCAAGAGAAGCAAATGGACATGCTCAAGGTATACAGAAACACAACAAGGCGCTTTGCGTCGTGCCATTCGTGTCTTCTCCTGTGCATATGCATTTGCTCAGCTGATCTCATCACAGAAACCACGACCGGTGGGAGCCGGAGCCTGCCCTTCTCAATGGCATTTCCTTCCAGCCGGACTGTTCCCCGTGGCTCGTCGATGGTGGCGCGTGTAAGCGCTTCGAGAGTTCAGGGTTGACTCCGAGCAGCGTCCCGCTCCGAAGCGCAACGAACCCTGACTCACGGGGCAGTCAAGTGCGCGGGCGAAAGTTGACGCGCTGCAGCCCCCCTCCCGGCCAGAACACCCACGTTCGGCAGCGGAGCGTGTCACCGGCGCGGACAATGTGGCGTGCACCGAGTTTCCTCCTGTTTTATTTTCTCTCTTTTACCTCCTCCTCCACTCTTTTTTTTTCACTCACGAGCCACCCCCGTCCCGACTGTGGGAACAAGAGGCCGGCGATTAAGACAGTGGGCAGGGCTGGGGTGCACCTCGGGCCCTACGCGACGGCTCGACGAGCGAACCCTTCTTGCCAGGGCAACGCGCCTTCGTGTTTCTGGGAAAAAAAGGGCGCCATGGTCGCGACCGAGGGTCTCATTTTCTGCTTCCGTCCTTTTCTCTTTTTTAACTTTTTATACACTGATGTGCAGGCATTGGCGTGTGTGCCAGCGGGGCAGTCAAGCGGTGCGCGCGCTTCGTTCCGTGCTTCTAAGCTTTTTTTTTTTTCTGTTCAGCGTGCTTCCTTTTTTTTGTTTTCGGTTCTTTCTTCGCTCAAGTTCCTTTGTCGCGCTCAGCGCCGTCGCTCTGGAGATGCGCGCGCGTGTTGCCTCCGACTGGCCTCCTCTCGTTTCCGGTTCGGGAGAGAAAATGACGCTGGTGACACTGCAAGCGAGTTCAGGTCGCGGCGTCGACTCTGTTTGCGTGACCACCCAAGTCGACACGACTGCAGCAATAAAGGGGAAAAGTGCGAAGGGACATCGCGTTTTAACCTAGAACCTGGAATCGTCTGCTTTCAGGGGTATTTATCTTTTTCATGTAGCCTAACCTTGAGGGTGTTTTTTATTCTACTTTATGATTAATTGTCTTAAAGCGACTGATTAAGCACAGAATTATTCTCTCACTGATCAACACCACAATTTAAAAAAAAATGTAAACATTCCTCTATGCACCTTCGTTTCGGTGGCTGTTGGCTTCCTTCATCATACACCCCCCCCCCGCCCACACACACACACACACACACACACACACACACACACACACACACACACACACACACACACACACACACACACACACACACACACACACACACACACACACACACACACACACACACACACACACACACAGGGTGTTTCACCTAAAATTTTACACGATTAAAAAAAAACAGGCTTTTTGAGTTAGAAAACCTTTTCCGGCAGAGCACTCACAACGGTGTAGTGCATAAGAATATACCTAAGACTTGCTAACTAGCAGGCTGGTTAACTAATATTGAATAGTTAACTTTCTAACTATTACTGAGAGGCTCCTTCATTATTAGGAGGCGTGTAATCCAATCGTAAGTAATATCCATACGAGTGTTTAGAATTTCGCAAACGCAGTTACCCTCAGCGCTGTGGCCCAGCAAATTTTGGCTATTTCGACGGGTTATGTGCAATGGAGAGGTTGCTTTGCCTGCAAGCATCTCGAAAGTGCATGCATTTTGGCGCGATGTAGCCGAAAATCGTTGGGCCACAACGCCGAGCGTAACTGCGTTTTCTAAATTTTAAAAATTGATATGGATATTACTTGCGTTGGGCCACATGCCTCTCACTAATTAAGAAGCCTAACAGTAATAGTTAAAAGTTAACTATTCACTATTAATTAACCAGTCTGCTACTTAGCACGTCTTAGATGTGTTCTGATGTACTACACTGCTGACAATGGTATGCCAAAAAAAACCGCTCTTCTAAATTAAAAAGCCTATTTTTTAAAAATTGTGTAAAGTTTTAGGTAAAACACCTTCTCTGTGTGTGTGTGTGGGGGGGGGGGGGGGGAGGGGGCAGGTTCTCACGACGTTACAAGGTCACGTGGCCTATGTGGCAAGTGAGCGATAAACAATGCAAAACAATGGTAAGACAGCGCTAGCGCACCTAAGCACCTATGCAAATCGACCGTCATTTTTTTCTTCTTCTTTTTCACTGGAGTGCTGCTGTACGCGAGCCGATGAGACCCTATTAGGACGATGCAGCAAACTCCGAATTGGCTGTTTGAAAAACTCTTACCACAAGGGCAAGGCACAACCGAGCCAAGGCGCACGGAGTATATCATTCTCTTTTGCCACGACCTTGCTGCCAAGACGCAGCACCTTACGCGCATGTCCGACATAACAGATCCTCAGCACAAGCAGCCAAGTGAAACACGTGACCGACACCTCATCCAGGAAAATAAAACTTTAGCCGAGAGAGAGAGAGACAGAGCGGGAAAGGAAAGAAGTAAAATAAATAATTCATGTACGGCTGCAAAAGCAAAGAGGGACGTCAGGCAGCCTATGCTCTCTTTGTGCAATCTTTTCTTGCTTCACAAGATATTCTGCCGACGGAAATATCATGAGCAAAACGCAACCACGCTGAAATGAAACCAGATACCTAGGAGACGCGGAATTAATATATATACGCGCCTCCTGAACTTGGAATTTTCCTACAGCGTCTTTTTATCGGAAACTTTCCACCCGGCTCAGGGGAATTTGACTAAAATTCCGCCTTTTTCTGGCTCTGCGGTAGCATCACATCTTGAGTCACCTTAAGTATTTTGTGCAATGAATTCCTTTTGCGACTACTGGAGCTGTGCTTGGCGGTGCATTCTTGCGTCAGCACCCGTTCTGAAGCCGACAAGGGCACGTAAAGCGAGAAGCCTGCTCCTACAGGGGAGAACACTGCCAAAGAGCGACTATGGCTGCGAGTGAGCGGCTGTACAATAGAATAGCGCAGAAATAAATAAGCCAGTTGGTTTTATCTCCGGCTTATAAAGCAGTAAGACACAGCATTCCCGTGAGGCCATGTCACACGACCTTCTACACCCTATCCCTAAATAGTAGAAATGCATAACGCTGTCTGGTGAGTGCTGCCGTTGATGACACCGACAGTGAGCGTTGCGCCCTGTGAAGACTGCACAAGAACTGTGCGCGTTTTTTCGCAGTGTCAAAAGCGAAGTGGCCGACAGCGCAGGGAGAGGGAGCCAGTTCACGCAGAGCTGCACACACACACACACACACACACACACACACACACACACACACACACACACACACACACACACACACACACACACACACACACACACACACACACACACGCACACACGCACGCACACACACACACACACACACACACACACACACACACACACACACACACACACACACACACACACACACACACACACACACACACACACACACACACACACACACACACACACACACACACACACACACACACACACACACACACACACACACACACACACACACACACACACACAAGAGCAACGCGGAAGATTCCTCGATGGGCAAAAAGGCGCGCGTTGAACCGGTTCCGCGGCCGTCTGCCAATGCAAGTCGGCGGCCCGTCAAGACAGCGTGACGGGCCGACGCAACAGGCTCGAAACGAGTCGATAAACTGCGCCCGGCGGACATTAATCGAACAGGCTTCCTCGCTAACCACGCACCGCTGCGCATATTATAACCAGCCTGATCGGAGGCTGTGCACACACGTCGAACCCCGTGATTACACCGCGGGAAGCGAGCTGACCCGGGGGCGCCGCGCCCTTCCGACTGCAGCCCCACATTCGGCGCCGATGCTGCTGCTGCAGTGGCGGAAGGAGCAGGTTTATAGGGTTTATAGGGCACTCGAAACCAACCGTAAGCCTTCTTCTGCTCGTATAATGAGTGGATCGCCACTATTTCGCAGCTCGGAATTTGCGGTGACTCGCCAGCGTTAATTCCGTGCTTAGGAGCAGAGAGCGGTTCATCTCTCCCTCGTTTACAATACGACGGAGATGCACGCTAAGTATACGTTCGTTGAAAGGCGCAAAGCATGTTTGCCGTCCGGGGGCCGTTGCTTCCTGGGTTTCCGACGAACACGAGTTAGGAGACAAAAAAAACTTTACCTCGCATTTATTACAGCCAGCAGAGGCCACCGCTCTCACGTCATTTTTGCGATTACAATATCTGCACCGTATCCTTAAAACTTTCTGAGAGTAGTAGTAGTAGTAGTTGTAGCAGTAGCAATAGCACCAGGGCTCTGACTTCAGTAACACCTATGGCGAGCCCTCGTGTTTTTCCGCAACAGGAAATGCAAGGACCGAATGCCGGCCAGTCCACTGCGATGACCAGCAAGAGCACAGTCATCCGCGCTGCCGCCCTCTCCATTCTTTCAAGCCTGCCGTTTCGCCCGCATCCCACGACGTTAGAGCCCCTCTCTTCGTGCAGCGCGGAACCAGTCCGGCGCCAAAACTGGTCGGCCGTCCGCATGCGCTGGACACAGGAGAGCAGAGGGGCCTCCAAGCGGGTCAGTGATGCCTCCGCCGGCAGAGCATCTGACCCCGTTCCGATATCCGCTGGACCGTCTCCAATCGCTGACCAGCCGCTACTCGAGAAGAAGCCTTTCTTCGCTCCTCGTCCAGCTTTTTTATTTAGCGTTTCAAGCCTCTCTTTATCGCCGCCTCTCTTGGTCTTTTTTTCCTCCCCTATTTCCGCGCAGGCATTCTTCGCGCAGGTGTTTTCTGCTGGCCAATTCGTCCGCTTTTTTTTTATAGAATGCGGCCGCACACCTGTTTGAGGCGACTGCACGAACTCGGCGATACGGGAGGAAAAGAAACGAAAGATTATGAATGGCGCCCTTTTTCGTCGAAGGTTCCCTCCGACGTCTGACCCGGAGTCTTCGCGGCCGGTTCCTTGAGGATCGCCGCAGTGACATATCTCCGTTCAAGACAGGAGGACGACGTCGGCTGCGCTGAGATTTCTCGTTTACCCGAAGTAGGTCGCGACGCGTTAGTGCTGCGGTAGTCAAGCCAGAAGTGCACCACATGTGCGGCCCCCCAATATGGAGTCGTCGTCGTAGAGCCTGATCACTCTGCCCGAAAAACCAGCCCACGAGGACTACCACTTACCACAGCGGATCGGCTTCTGGCAGAGACGGAACGAACGCCGCTGTATAGATGGCTGCATTCATCGCCTCCGCGGTTTCAGGTTCGACCGACGCGCCGAGTTTAGTAATGTGACCGGGTGATCGAGCCCGACGAACTGGCCGTTTCATATCAGATGAAATCTCTTCATCTGCACTTCAGTATGGTGGAGGAACTCACCGCAATTCAGTACCGCGGGACAGATTTCTGTGTAGCTTTTCGATCTCCATATCTCTTTCCTTCCCTCTATTTCTCGAGCAAAAGCCGCCGCGAGAAATCCTGGGTCACGCTCGCACAAATCTCTTAGAGCATATGTTGATAGGTCGACTGGAGAATTTCATCATTTCACTGCCCCTTCACTCCCTGCTCTCCGTGATCCCGTTGGCCGGTGGTGTATTTCAGGCCGATTACTGCCAGGTTTCTCGCTAATGCTTAAATGCATAGGCGGCGTCACGTATGGAAAACAAAATCAATGAAAAAGCTCGGATAACTTTTTCGGACACATATCGTTACCTGGAATTCGGGACGTCGATCTAGTTCCGCCACCACTTGGCTCAGAAACTAACGGTTGTGTCTTTTTTTTTTCTTTCCGAAAAAAGAAATACGGAGGTATAGCCAAGGATCGAACTGAGAACCATTTTGTCTGTACAGTGTAACGTCGGCCCAAACGGCGACGGCGCGAAGTATCCTTGCGTGCGGACGCACTGGCACAAGTTAACGTTCTATAGAGCGCCAGACGGCGTAACCGTGTGGTAGAAAAACATGAGTTTTGAACAATTTTCCTATTTGTTCCTAAAAACGCGGTAATGAACGCTGTGAAGCCCAGTCACTGCTCTATTTGAAGTCGCTTGGGATAAGCGGCTGGAGGCCTACAGATTCTCCAGAAGTCGTGCTTTTTTTTCTTTTTTTCAAACAAAACTGCCCTAAATTTTGTTCATTTCGAGAGCTTAAACTTTGGACGTTTTTGGAACAAATAATAAGCGATTATAGAGACGCGCTACTGCCTTTGACGCATGCCGGCGATCACCAAGAAGCTAAATCCAGTGGAAAAGCTCACATCTTTGGTTACAGGCGCGGAAACAGACACAACACAAGGTAGTAAGACAGGACGGAGCGCCTCCGTCCTGTCTTACTACCTTGTGTTGTGTCTGTTTTCGCGGCTGTAACCAAAAATGTACAGTTACCAACTTGCCCAGCAAGACGTTCTTAAAAGCTCACAGTCCGCTTTCTGCGTACGATTAGTTATACCCCGAAATGCGACTTCTCCCACTGAAGTGCCACGGGTCTTCTTAACTGTTCCTGATAACGATGACTGGCGAACAGCTCGTGTGGACGGGCGCTCCTTTGCTCGGCTGACGGCAACAAAGTTTCTCGTTCTGCTCTGCAGGGACCGCTGCTTCCGCGCATTCCGTTCGTGGCTGCCATATTCGCTTGCATTTCAACGAGAGAAGAAAGGACAGGGGGGTGCACAGCGGTGAGCACGAGAGCGAAGCGAGCCCTGGGCAATAGCGGCCGTCGATGGGGCTACAGCGCTCTTCACCGGGAACAGTTCGCGGGAATTACGCCAGCACGCGCGCATACCCACAGACAGGAATATGTGAAGAGAACTGCTCCGGATGGAAATAGGCAATCCATCAGAGAGGTGGCGGCAGCGCAGAGAGAAGCGGTCGCTTGTGCACGGGGAACGCGCGACAGGCGGTGCGACGACGTGTGGCTCTTCTCCATCCTCCTCTCTTAGCAACGAAGCGAGTGAGTAGCAGCGATCGCTTGTCTGCAGAAAAGAGGTGGCTCCCACTACGGAGGAGCGCCTACTCTCGCGCGGCCCTCTTGTTTCCTCTGCACGAAGAGCCGACCGAACGGGGCAACGCGGAAACTCGAGCGAAGCATCGCGCGCAACGGACAAGCCGGTCTCCGAAAGAAAGAGAGGGATTGTCCAGAGCACCCTAGCCGCCGGCTACTTACACGACGCCGCCGCCGACGAGAGGAGAGATTCGCCGCTAGGGGGCCCGCAAGGCGGCATACATGTAGGGAGCCCTATTCGTCGCGCGCGCGCGCTGCCCCGAGGCGGTGGCCATCTCTTCGGGGCTCTCGAAACTTGGCGCTGTGCGCACACGCGCTCGTCCTCGCAGCTGCGAACGAGACATACCCCGGCCGACAACACGAAGCCTGTCTCGCGAGAGAAGGGCGGTCACCGCCGATCGTTGCTACGAATATCGCGGTACGGGTGGACGACGTGTATCGTGTCGGATCATCTCGGCTGATTGTGCGCGGCACAGCCTCCTCACATCCTCCGCTGTCTTTCTATATGGAGCGCCGACGTGCGGCACCGGCGTTTTTCATCCTTCTTCACCGTGGACCCCCGACTGACGATGTTTTGTGTTTTTCACACGCGGCCGCCGAGACCTATTCGGGACGCGCGGTTTGTGCACACACGGCTACTACATTACGCCAGACCTACATCCAGGCCGTTGAGGTAAATGCCGTTGAGGCAGCGCAGAAAAGCCCGAGCTAGCGAGGGGACTACATAACGGCGTTTTTGCCCGCCGTGTGAAGGCATACACAGCAGCTGCATGATGCGGCCTTCCTCTCAAGTCGTGAGAAGAAGCGCGAGGCCGGGGCGAATCGGATCATCACGCCTGCATACACACGCTGCCTTAAGCGGGGTTCGTTGATTACACGGCTGCTGGGGGCTTGTCCACCCATCACAGGCCAG
This sequence comes from Amblyomma americanum, assembly GCF_052857255.1. Lineage (NCBI taxonomy): Eukaryota > Metazoa > Arthropoda > Arachnida > Ixodida > Ixodidae > Amblyomma > Amblyomma americanum. Next base: position 186,769,858 of record NC_135499.1, on the reverse strand, counting down.
CGGCGCCGAAGCCGGGAAGGCCTCCTTATGTGCGAAAACGGAACATCGTAAAGCCTTCAGTTCACACTCAGATTTGACAAGAAGGTAGCAGGCTTTTGCCGCCGTAGTTTTTTTTTTTTCTTTCGCACAGTTCTTCAACAGTCGCGCATGAACCTGAACGCTCACGTCCAGAAATTCAACAACCGCATTCGAGTGTTCCCAAAGCGAGAACGCCAAGTGGTAGTCAGCTGAGGCTTTCGTTCAGTAAACGACTAAATATGCGCGGTCACTTCAGTGCTGAAAAAAAATGTTCTATTTGTGTTATATATTACATGCAGACGCTGATCATGGATTAGAGAACCACCCGTGCAGCATTCCGCTCTTCTCACTCGCATTATCGCAAGTGCACATCCACTGTGCACAGGAACGAATTCGAACCATCAAGTGCTGCGCCCTTCTCAGTACTTTGGGCTATATCTTCGCACCGCCGTTCACCCGAGAGTGCTCCAAGTGTCGGAAACCTGTTAGCGTTGTCCTGAGGAGGAGGATGAGGAGGAGTATGCTCACCGGTGGTGAAGAGCACGATGGCCTTGAGGCAGCTGTACTCGGCGGCGTCCACGTGCAGTGCCTTGAGCTTCTCGACCTGCTCCTGGAAGATGCGGATGTGGTCCATGAAGGCCACCACGCGGTCGGCCGCCATGGGCGACGCGTGGAGGCCCGCCGCCGCCAGCAGAGGCGCCACGTGCAGCGGCATCGAGCACTGCGACGCGTTCAGCACGAACAGCTCGCTCCAAACCAGCCGCAACAGCGCCACCTGGTCCGTCACCTGCCGACACCACCGGGGCCACAATTAAGCGCCGGCCAACTTCCAAGGCACGCATGCGTTACTAATTATTAACCAAAGTACCTTGGCGTGGACTAGTTTGTACCCCTGCTGCATGATGGCTATCGGGTTGCGCTGACAACGTACTACATACAGGACACACAAACACACACGGAGAGTAGCGCATACTCACAACTGCTTATTGGCTTACGTGGCGCCAATGTACATAACACACGTTATGATCAGAATCCCTTTTTTGTATGCTTTTGTCCTGGTAAATGCAACTAGCAACCTGAGGCCTTCGTTAATTCTAGTGCCCAAAGCGACATTGAAGCGTAACGGTCTATTGGTGCACGCTTCATCGAAGCGCGCACTATCGAGGAAGGCGAAAATGCCAAGACTGTGTTTTGTCCATAGGTGAGACTCGCTTATTTTTGACGATTGAGGCGCCTCACGCATCGCAAAAGCTTTCCACTGAAACCAATCATCATTCATCCGCGACATGGACGCGCGGTCTGGAATTCAGGCGCTTACTGAGAGGCACGGTCCTGAATTTACAAGTACAGATTACGCGCGTTTCCTTTCATATAAGAAGCAAGCAGGGATGCGTGCAATTCGTGCTGTGTGTGAAATTCCACAGCTCGCTTACACATTTCACAGCTGCAAAGGTGCTCATAGTATAACAAAACTTGTTGCGCAATGCTCGGCCATGTGCTCGTCTTCTGCCGGATGTGGAATGTATGGCAGAGGTGTTGTTCGGCACCGTATGCGGCTAAACCGCTGATGTTTCGTTAGCGGATCAGTGGGATTCGAATCCATACCTCCGGCACACAATATGCATCCTCCAGTGTATAACTATATAAAAGAACTATATAAAACTATATAAAAGAAAAAAAAGCAGTTATCCGAGAGTTACAAATACTTGTCTTATGATCGGCCTTAAGCAGAACATTCATTCGCCTGTGTTAAACTAGATGTGGTCCCACGCAAAGGACGCTGCAAATTTTTTTGAACGCTCGGGAAAGGCTCACTTAAGCGGCACAGAACTCAGGTGGATGACTTATGGATTGCATGTACAGCGTGCAACGAAACTTCCCCACACGTTGCCTTGAATAGCTTGGGCAGATATCGCCCGGAGAGGCTGCATTAATAAAACGCGAGTGCGCACTTAGCAGGCGCAATAAACGATTCACAACTGCGCCTTTATAACTCTGTGTGCCCCGAGGCGCGCCGAACAGGACTCGGAATAGGTACCTAAATAACAACGTCATTGCGGCTGGCAGACAACTCGGAGTCGCGTGAAAAACGGTCGGTTGAAAGAAAGGAAAATAAAGAGCAACCGTCGAACCGAATCGAGCGGCGTTGGCAGCTGAACAAGTCGCCAAATCAGTCCCATTTTATTTCTGCCGCTCTTTCTCGCCAGGGGCGCCGACGACAGGCTGGCGCAGCCCGAGAGATCTGCAAAGGGGAAGCGGCAGAAAACTGTGCGGGTGCGAGTCGAATTGGCCGAACGGGAACCGACTGCGTTCACGGCGATTACCGATTGGCGCTGGACGTTGTCGGCCGAGAGATAACGCCGACGGGGCAGAAAAGGAGCACATCGGGCTCCGTGAAATCGGCCGTTACACGGGCGCGCTCTCACGGTTGCCAGCCGTCCCGGCAGCCAGCAGGCCGCTCTCGGCGACGCGTTCGTCTTGCCATGTCACCGCGGCGGACCAAACACGAGATGGCGAGCGCTCCGACGCACTACCTGTGCTGCATGCACGAAAAATGCGGACAGGCACGTACGCCCGCGCGCATTCGTGGTGCCGAGAGACGCGTCTTCTTGCTACTGTACGTTGTGCCCAAAAACGTGCGCGTATGCGTTTATAAATACATGTTCGCGCAAACGGGACGTGCCCCCCCCCCCCCCCCCAGCAGGATTGAGATGTCGGGGGGGGGGGGGGGGGGGAGATGAGACGTCGCCGAAGGAGGCGACGGCGTCGGCAGTGACTGAGCTTGGATGCACGGCGATCAAGGTGACACGGAGCTAAACGTTCCTTAATTGCAGCGATGGGACGACAGTCCTCCTTTTACGGTTATCAGTCACGCTCGGACCGTGCGGGTCACTCGGGATAAAACAGGCCGGTGCTGTCTCTCGACTGCGCGCTGTGCCGCCGTCCGGGCCTGTACCGGCTGACATATTCGCTGTCCGGCGCACGCCCGCATGGAGGCGAGACAAGGATGATGATTATGTCGGCCCTGTCTACGCGGGATGGACGGCGACCGCACGCAGCGAATGCCGTACGCTTCTTCTTCTCTCTCTCTTGAGAAGTATTTCCTCGCGCGAAAAATAAAGGAAAAATATCAGTGAGACCTCAAATAGCATTACGCAGTTATCACGGAATGAAAGCTTCACTGCACGCGCAGAAAGACACCGCCTGTAGACGGACCGAACACGCATATCCCGATATCTCCGTACCAGCAACTGAATAGAGCTTCAGGCAGGCTAAACACCGGAGAACCTATAGGCCAACACCGTGTTTACAAACAAACAGCGGGTTTACGGCAGGCAGTTCCGACTGGGGGTGAACAGTAGCCTTAGCGCCCATAGGAGTACATGGAAGCAAAAGTTCTCAAACCAGTTTTCTCATTTTGCAGTGCACCTATAGTGTCGTCCCTTCGTGAAGAACAACCAGATTCATCCTAGAACTGGGACTGACAGTATGTAGCGTCATTTCGAAGGCGATGCGTATTTAAAACACCTACACATGGGAGTGTTTTTTTTCGGATGCGGCTACGGAACGGGGGCGCTTCCCATTGAAACGTATGTAAACAAAACTTTCAGAAATATTTTTTCACTTTCACAGAGTACTCGTGGAGGCGGCTGTTTGTTAACAGTTGGCGAGTGCTTTGAACAAGAGTGTGACAAAGTTTGGTAGGTCATTTCGAAGCAATCTTTGTAAAACACCACGATAAATGTGTTTTTGCGGTGCCGGACATGCACCAAAAGGCGCTCTATCCACGGGGTGTTTACCCGAATCGCGCAATGTTCTCGCGTAGTCCGGCAATGCTCCCTCGTGGGCTATACGTTTACTCGCAAGTGCTATCGTTCAAATTAGACGTCCTAGATAGGCTTACATTGGAGACAGTCATAATAAAACTTAAGAAAACTACGGCAAGCGCTGGTTAACGTCGACGACGTTCTCCCCAAGGAAAAATAGCCTGGCGTTGTTTACAGCGTCCCGTGTTCCGGTTGTGGCAGCGTCTACATCGGCGAGACTGGTGATTTTGAAAGGCGCCTAAAAGAACGTTGTAACGATGTTAAAACACAAAAAGTGAACTCCAATGCTATCGCCGAACACTTCGTATCAGCTGGCCACGACATCGGTACACGTGCTGGCAACTGAAAAGAATCTGTACCGTCGCCTTCACCTCGAACCATTATTCATTCAAACGACTAATCGCACCCTCAATCGCAACACTGGAAATTTAACCCCTGCTTACGCGCGCTCCCTGCGCCCTCTTTTCAAGCGTATTTAATCCCGATGCGCTACCTAATTCTTCTCATTGTGAACAAGGCTCCCGTACGGGAGCCGAAACGTCGTTTTGTTGCTTTTTGTTTTTACTTTTGGTATGCGTCCCCCTTTTTAAGTTTTATTATGACTGTCCCTGAGCAGACGAGTTTTCGCCCAACTCCCGACTTCATTGGAGACAGTCCTCAAACAGCACGATAAACGAACCGCGCACTGTAGCAGACGACGCACCCCGTGATTACGTACTTACATAGGCGGCGCTGGCGGACGCAGAAGCCGCGGAGGCGGCTACCGTCTGTCGGCGCCACCGTCTTCCAGGACTGCTTTTTCAGGTAGTGCTGTCTAGGCTGTCTAGTCTGAACGACTGCATTAGTGAGCAAATGCAGCGCACGTGGCAGCCTGTCGAACTACGCGAAAAGTTTGCGCTATTCGGGGAAACACCCAGCGGATAGAGCGCCTTTTGAGGGTATGACCGCAGGGTTCACAGCACATTTATAGAGGCGTTTTACAAATGATGAAGCGGGCTTTGTCACACTCTTCTTCAAAGCACTCGACAAGTTTTAACAAGCAGCCACCTCCATGAGTACTCCGTGAAACGAGAAAAACAGTTCTGAAGGTTTTGTTTACAGGCGTTTCAATGGGCCGCGCTCCCGTTTCGTAACCTGAGCAGGGAGCCACTCCCACGTGTAGGCGTTTTAAATACACACCGCCTTCGAAATGACGCTACATACTTTCAGGGCCAGTTCTGGGATGAATTTGGTTGTTCTGCACGAAGGGAGGACGTCACAGAATCAGAAAACTGCTTTGAGAACTTCTGCTTCCATGTATTCCTACGGGCGCTAATCCTCTTTTTCACCCCGAAGTTTTTCACCTGTCGTTCCAGCCGGCGAAAGCAGCGCCACTGCGTCTTGATTACGTCACAGGTAAGTATTGGTCTATAAAAGGTGACAGCGTAAAAAAGTATGAACATCGACATTAAGGTGTTTCACACGGACACTGCAGCTTCACTGGTGATCAATAAAGGTTTAATAAAAAGCCGGCAGCCGCTCAAGCAAGGCGGTCGACCATGCGGCGTTTTAGAGAACTATGACCTACCACGCATTATACCAACTAAATTTCGTGAAATGATTGACCATTTGAGATCACCGATGAAAAATTGATTGTAATCTAGTTCAGAAAATAATAAGAATAGAGGTGATCCACTCCTGCACACTTCGTGCTGGGTCAATGCGCTCTCCGATATTACGTTATGGAGCAATCCGCACCTTTAAATAAATGGACTAGTGGGCCACTCTCGGGTGAGATTGCGCATACGCGTGGCACTTGTTTGTGACTATACATGCGGGTATTTCTAATGTTTTCAATAGAAAGTTCCACGGGAAGGGGACGAGGCAGCTGTCGCTTGCCCCCTTCCAAGTCTATCCATGATGATGAACAGGCGACTCAACCTGTGCCGAGGTTTACAGCTTTGTGACCACAAACATGGACGCAAACAATAACATTATCTTAGCGCCCCGGGCGCTGCCAATAAATGTTTAGCAAAATCGAGGTACGTTGAGATTCAAGTGAGATCAGGCTACCGTCGGAAGGTACGTGACCAAGGCTGCAGAGCATTAGCAGAACGCAAGAAAGCTCGTAAACACGACTTCTGCCACAATAGGTGGCGCTAGCAGACTTACGCCACGGCTGAAGAGAAAGCACGGTTGATATTACACACTCAGCCAAAAAGGACTAAACTGCGTACAAGGGTGTGCTCTTTGAAACTAACTACGCTGCCATGACCGTTAGTCCCTGAAAATACCAAATGTTACATCCTATGAAATTAAGTGCAAAGCCATCGTCAGCCAGTCTCCTCTAGGAATAATAAACGTTGGTCCCGATGAATACGTGCGTGCTCCACTCAGTACAATTGCACCCATTTTTGGGTGTACAGTGTACACTGCAAAGACATTACACTCAGGGACATTCCTCAAGGCAAGGACTCTGTCTCTCGCGTTGGCACACCGAGAGATGGCGGCACTGACCTGCAGGTCCGGGAAGAAGGGTATGTTGCGGGCCCACTCGACCGCGCTGAAGAGCAGCCTGGCGGCCAGCTCGCAGATGTTGTCGATGCCCATGATGTTGTTGGGCTGCATGCACTGCGCGTAGCGGCTCGGCGGGTACGGCTCGGCGCGCAGCAGCAGCGAGATGAAGCTGGACAGGTACGAGTGGCCGTTGAGCGCCGCCGCCGCCGCGTCGCCGTTGCTCAGCGCCATCTGGGCCGGCAGGCCGCCGTGCTGCGTCGGCGGCACCCGGCCCCGCTGCACGGCTGCGAGCGGACACAGCGAGCACGCCGCGGTCACCACGGCGTTGGCCGAAGAAGAAGGGGAGGACGAAGAGGTCGGCACAAGGCGCTCCACGGACAGCGCGTTCGAGGCCGGACTGACAGGCATGGCGCCACTAGGCAGACGTCACTGTGCCACTGGGTGCGTGAGGCATGCTTTGGCTCCGCTCTGTCGTCAACTGCTGCAGCAAGTGCGTAGTGCCGCACCTAAGCCAGGGGCTGACGTGTCCTATGGTCTAAACGCAGGGAATGACTAGCAGCTCCTGAGCGACGCGGGGTGGTGTGTAGTTCGCAAAGCCAGTTCAAACGCGCAGCATGTCATCAGCTATTCTCACGAGTTCGCTCTGCTGTGGTCACGAATCAAGCGGACGCAACTTTACCGGAAGTGATTTCTAAATATCCCGTAACCTAAAGGGCCCAACGCCGCTGGGGGCCCCGTGTCTTGTCTCAAATGTCTTGCGCTGCGGACCTAGGATGCTCAAAGAAGTCATTGCAACGAAGGAGGTCGTCGTTCGCTTGATGACAACCCCAGTACAGAAATCACAAGCGCTGCCGTTACAGGGCGTTTCCGGAACAGAATCGCCGCCGCCACTGACGGGAGTATGCGCGCAAAGGATATACGCTCCAGGCGCCGTTGTATATGCGGGGGAAAAAAAAGTGACGCGCGAATGTCCTTGACGCAGTTGTGTTGTACGTTTACACCAGGAAGACAGCGCGGCCAAAATTAGATTCCCGCGGCAATTCGCGCTCGACAGGGAGAGGCGAAGATAGCGGCGGAATATGCCTGGGGACTTTCGCTGAGACCTTGGTGCAAGGGCAACGTCGCAGAAGGAGGCGGCGTTATCGCGTCGCGCGGCTGTTGACCCCTAACAGATAGGCAGAAGAAGCCAGACGCCGCACACAGCCAGGCGACGACCAAGTATCGAAAGACGCTCTGCAGCCGCGCCTGCGGTGTTGCTGCCGGACAGCAGCTGCAATTCATGAGCACGCCTCGGCGGCGACGAGCAAGTAACCTTACACGGCGCCTCTGGCATCAACGCCGTGGCCGCGAAACGCGGGCGATAAGCAGCAACTTACCACACCCCCCCGCCGACAAGTGGCATCTGCCATGGCTCTTCGGTGGGAGGGGACGACGTAAAAAGAAGAGCTCTCTCCCAGCTGTATGACGCCACCGGTTCGCTGAAAACGCGCGCAGGGAAAACGAAACCAAGAACGCTGCGGCAGCATGTTTTACGAGCTGGTCGAAACAAGCGGCGGGCGCTGTGTTTTTAACGGCATCGAGGTTCGCGTGCCGGGGATTCAGTAGTATCTACCGAGCCCCGCTGCGGCAACGGCTGCCACAAGGGGTCCCAGTTGGGGAGCGGTCATTTGCAAAGCTCTAGACGAGGCCGGCCAAGTAGAACGCGATACGACAGCCGATTCAACGCCATGTGAGAAAGGGGGGTGCACGAAGGAGTTCAGAGGAAAAGCCCACACGACGAGCTCCGTTTAGAACGTCCCGCGTGCACTCGACGTCTGAAATCAGTCCCGCGAGAGGAGGATCAAAGCGCGCGTCACAGTCCGAATGTCAGCGGCGGCATTCAGAGGGGGCGAAAGAAAGCGGCCAAGAGGGGGCGCACGAAACACACTGATCACATCAACACGTTTCGTCGCCGAGTGACAGCTGTTCCAATGGCGCCTCGAAGTGACGGGGATTTCGACGAGGAAACGTCACTTCGGGAAACACCGCACGTCAGGCGTCGCCGCGGTGCCCTGGCAGCGGAGCAGCGACAGGCCGCGCTGACATGACCGGGCGCGCACGCACAAAGAACAACAATCCTGGGCTGCTTGAAGAGGCTGCGCAGCGCGGCTGGCGTCTGCGGCGCGCGCGGCCGTTTCACGTTCGAAACCGGGCCCGGCGCGAGCCTCGAAGACCACCAGCACAACACTCCGGCACTCGGGGTTTGGGCTCTCCGCGCGAGGTTCGGAAATATCGACCGCGGGCTGTCTTCGGAGAAGGAAAGGGAACGGGGCGAGAATCGGCCGAAACGGCTCGGTGTCGAAGAGGAGAGGAGAAGGCGTGCCCCTGCCCTCCTCCTCCTCATCTTTGCAGACTTTCCCTCCATCTTCCCACTCTGATCTCGGAGTCCGAGTCTCCTCTCTCCGCTCACGGTTCGAACCGGCGTCTCCTTCCCCATTTCGCCCTCGCCGCCTCCTCTTTCTTTCCCCTCCCCTCCCTCGGAGAGCTCTCCGGCTATCATCCTATGGCGCTGCTCGCGGCCTCGTTGGTGGGTGGACACAGGGGAGGGCCGGCACTTGTTGATACACTTGGAGCAGTGTTCCCGGGAAACGCATGCGCTCTCATCGAGAGCGGCGGTGGAGGAGGGGAATGTCGCAACAATGGCCGCTCAGAGAGCCCCGGACGCGCGTGGCGGCGGCCGTGCGCTCGCTCTCAACCCAGGCGTAGAAGCAGCTCGACGGGAACGGGTCGCTAATCTGTTTTAAGGTACGCACTTATGAGATCCGAACGATAGAGTCAAGGCGCCACGTTGGCATTCCATTTCAATTCAATCGACGCAGTTCGAGACATCGCGCGCTGTTGTGCACACGCTATCTACTCCTGTGGCTTCGTATGTTTTATCTATGAATTAAACCCGGGATCATGATGTTCTGACATCGAAATATAGCAGCAAGTATTGAACACTGTCAGCGCCAGAAACCTACTTCCTTCTCCGCAAATGACGACGATGCGAAAGCATTTCCACAGTGCGCAAATAGGCAGCAAGATCGCGTTCGCTGCGTGGTCTAGCAGTGCAACGCCCAAACTTCAAAAAGTCAACCTGAAAACGTCAACAGCTCTTCCTTTCTTCTTTCACTCCCACCTTTATCCCTTCCCTTACGGCGCGGTTCAGGTGTCCAACGATATATGAGACAGATACTGCGCCATTTCCTCCCCCCCCAAAAAAACCTATTATTATTATTATTATTATTATTATTATTATTATTATTATTATTATTATTATTATTATTATAAAGTAGAGAGGGAAAGACATCGCAAATATATGTATTATGCAGCACGCCTCGATACTGACGTCTCTTTTCAACATTTCTCCTTCCATAAGTGACTTTCATATAGCTTCGCGTATTTCGGACGCAAGCATCGGCAGTATAATATAGCTTACACAGAAATGAGCAAATATTCAGGCACAGTTTGCCTAATATACCTGTGTAGCGTAAAGATGAATTGCTGGACTAATCGGTCCCACATGCTTCAACTCCACTACACACAACCACGCGCATATATATATATATATATATATATATATATATATATATATATATATATATATATATATATATATATATATATATATATATATATATATATATATATATATATATATATATATATATATTCCATGCTATTCCCTCTTCTGTCATGAGCCGCGAGAGTGGAGAAACTCCACAAAACTTTTTTTTAATTATTGGTAATTTCTTTTTCAAGTTATTTTCAAAGTGCTAATTACTTCTTTAATCTTTACAATTTCGTTTCTGTTCTCTCTTCTGGACATTCGCTACCTTTATTATTAATATTTCCACCTATCCTGCCACACTGGGGTGAATCACTGGGGTGTAACCGATTTGTACGCGTTGGATGATCTTCAATTCAGCGCGCCGCACAATGACGTTGCTCATGCAGCACTTAAGACCTTATCTGTTCGCCCGTTGAAAATGGAAGATTCCGGTCTGCATCAGTATCAAGCATCTCGGATATCGTTTCCAGAGCTCTGTAATGATGACAGTCGCGATACTCGCCATAAGGCACCGAAATCCGGCCGCCTCATGGGGCCAGAAGCAATGTTAGCGGTAACGCGTTCCAAATAACGGTGTTACCGGTAACGTGTTAGTTCTTCCGGTAAATTAGTAACGTTCTCGTTACCATTTCGGAACTGTAACGGGTAACGTACCTAAGTTAACATTATTCGGTAACGTGAGGTGTCAGGTTACTGGTTACTTTTTTATTCCAAATGCCTTTTTTTTTTCAGAAAAAAAAAGCGCGCAGCGCCTAAAGTGATGCTGCAAATAAACAAAATGTACAGGTTCTCTGACAACCCTTGTTGCATGCCAGAAAACACCGGCCCTTGACGACGCGTCCACGTAAAACAAATAAAGACAGAATAACCATAAAGCACGAAACACGTGCATGAACATGCATTAACACACTTGCCTTCACCTACCTCCCCTTCCCAAACCATTCACACGCACAACTGTCAAAAGAGTGGAAGCATGCCGAGCATTTTGGAACATCACATTTTTCAGAATTACTGTAAATTTGTTAAGAGTTCAGTGATATTTCCTTTGTGGAGTTAGAAGTGATGATGAAATTACGTTTTGTGTTTAATGTCGCATTCAGTAAATGGCATCACCATGTGCCACAGAGTTAAAAGCCATCACATGTAACTCTACAGGCAACTCTAGGACAGTATAACATTATGGCATTAACAGTACAGCTCCTGCACATTTGTGCAAAGTATTCTCGTTAAATCGGGATTTCGGCTAAAATCGTTGTTTGGGCTAGAAGTTTCATGTGAAACATGAGCTTTGTAAGATTGTTATCATGAGTTCCTGCAGCGAAGACGCACAATTAAAATCTATGGCCATGGAGTAACGGCAAAGTAACGTGCGGTACTTTTTTTAGGTAACGGCAACGCGCTACCTTGTTTTGTAGTTAACGTATGGTGGTTAACGCGTTACCACGTAGGGTGGTAACGCGTTTCTAGCGTAACGAGTAACGTATTTAGTTACTTTTTTCAGTTACGCCTGCAACACTGGCCAGAAGCAAAGCCGCAGGTGATTAGCTGATCGTCGCGTTGCCTCCAAGTGCGCAAAGAACTGTGCACGCGTCTCTGCTTCCGAGCTGGTCCGGCCGTGACACGGCGGAGTGACGCCCGACAATAAAATCAGTCGAACAGACCATGCAGTTAAGGGATGCATAGGTGTAAAGGCAGAAAGCAGCGATAATTTGCAAGAGTTTTTATTTGCAGCCGCACATACGCCTGTCATCCTCCGCGAAGTTGGATAATAACCGGCTTTCGAAACGCTGTCTCGCACATGGCATGATCGTATAACTCTGGATGCGGTCACGTGCTCACTGCGCCGCGAACATGCCATGATGTCAAAGCCGGGGTAATGCTGCCGCATGTAGCTGACTTACGCGTATTGTTTAATGGGCGTTTAACGTCCCAAAGCGACTCAGGCTATGAGGGACGCCGTATAGTAAAGGGCTCCGGAAATTTCGACCGCCTGGGGTTCTTTAAACGTGCACTGACATCGCACACTGCACGGTCCTCTAGGATTTCGCCTCCATCGAAATTCGACCGCCGTAGCAAACTTGTGCATATATTGTTAGCGTAAGCTACATGCCACTGATACGGGTCAAAGGCTTAGGAAACCTCGATTTATCATTTCTACAATCCCAATGCACACGGCCGGCGGCCTTTCCCGACAGGTGCTGCAAAGGAACTTCCAAGCGTTCGCTTAAAGGGTGGCGGCCTCCCGCACAATCGGAACGTACCTTCTGAGCACACCGCTGTATGCTCTTCGATCAGCGCTAGTAGGGATGACCTAGCACCAGTTTCTACGGGTACCGAGTACGCGAAGCTGTTCCTGCAGTGCGATGTCGCTACCCTGGACTTCGTCCACGAGTGATCTGCAAAGACAATGGACCTCGCTGTAGCTTCCGCGCCGTGTACGACTTACGCGCTCCCATAACTGTTAGGACACTACCGTATATGACCTGGATTGCAAAGTGTGCTTAGCGACGTTTTTTTTATATACATAATACGCTCAGGATTTGACACTTTCGGCCCTGAAACATTAGAAATCATTAGCTGCGTTTCAAATTTTCGGCTTCCAGATATGAAGTGTACAGAAAATTATGAAAGTTCCCAAGCACAGAGGAAAATTAGAGGTTTCATCGCTGAAAGATGTTTATATGTGTGTTGGTTGCATTGTTAATAGTGGTAACAAGCACTCAAGAGTACCTTAACACCTCTCAGTGTCCTACCAGAAGACGTTCCTCCTCAACACAATTATTCACTGATTCATTCAACACCTGTTGAACGTGAATCCACTTGCTTTTTTTTTTTCATGTCGCCGCAAAACATGCTTTCAAGAGCTCACCAAGAGGAGGGAAAGGGTACGACAAAGACCTCATAACGTAGCAGTACATGTTGTAGAAATAGCTAAGAGGTTTTTGCAGCGCTAAACCCCCTTCCATGGCTACTGCACCTGTAGCTGGTTCGTCCAGCGCATTAAACAAATTTTCCACGGCCGGGTCTCGGAAGGATATATACAGCAAACAGCACGGACGCATAATTCCCAAACAGTGCCTTATGTTAATTTTCCTTCTATATACTTCTTTCCCTTCTATATAAAAGGAACTGAAGTACAGGATGGCCTAGGCATGCTTCAAAATCATGACAGAAGGGCACAAGACCATATAACGCTAAGAAAGTAATCGAATGCTTTTCCTCGCGCCTCAATGCGTAAGTAAAGCGAAAGGTTACTCGCTTAACCTATGCACCTCGGTGAGTTTAGCAAGCTAAGTCACAGCTCAGATAAGTTTAGAGACTGCAAGAGGGGAAAACAATGAAAGAATCGCTCGAGGCAAGCGGCGCGGTTAACACGACAGGCCCTACACAATCACTCCCGAATTTCTTTGTCGCTCGTTCTACTCCACGGCTGGAGCAAACAACACAGGTCTGCTATAATTCCACGGCGGGGATAGCATACCATCAAGGGAGGAGACAATGATCATTTGCGGTGATAACTTTTTTCCCCCAAAGTTTTATGCTCATGGTTTACTGCAGTTGCGGGCAAAACGGCAACACTGCAGTGCAGCGCAGCGCTGCACGCAACAAAAAACGACTAAGTGCTCAGGTGCAGCGGATGAAACAAGCGGCAGGCGACAGGAGACTGCCTCTGAGCAGAGTTCCTTTACGAGAAGGACGAGCTTGGATGCCTACGGTAGCCAAACTAGCCACACCGCAAGTGTCGCAAAGCGATGTTTCTAAGACCGCGTAGAAACAGATCGCCCACTGCGCTCAGCACAGCGGCCAGGCTAAGAACGTGCAAAATGAACGCTGCGTGCGCCATGCATATTGGGATCTGTTCCCTTTCCCGTGGGTTTAGGCCGAAAGCATGGCCAAGCAGTGCGCTCGTGTTTGACGTTCGCCTCCTGGTACTGAACGCTGTGCATCAGTTGCCTACGGGACATCATACAACCCAAGTGCGCTCCGCAGTTTTCCCTGCACTCAGGCATTATCTGTACACGGGATCAATGCGCGCACTTGGCATAGCATCTATTTGCACAAAATGAACAGACGGCTGTGCAAGGAGAACCGCCTGCAGACTGTTACAACCAGTCACCGGTCGTTCGGTTCAGTCTATAACAGCCGACTACACTGGCACCTTACAACTAGTGTAATTAGTAATCCGCAACCTTTCAGCCTCCTGTGCTATAGGGCAGCGATATCCGTTCTGATTTTTGACCGCCCTTACACTTAAAAAGTCAAAACGGGGCTACTCACAGCTATCAATCCAGTGAAACGTTGTTCGGTCATTCTCGTACATTCTCGTCTCTGGACATCCGAAGGAGCGTGTTTAGGAGTGCGAGTTGGCGGGCTACTTGGTTCTTTTGCATGGCGAGGGAACAGCGCAGGGTCCAGACACAAGGAACATTGAAAGCGACCGTGTGTGTCTTTCAATGCTCCTGTCTCTCGTCCCTGCGCTGTTCCCTCACCATCCGAAGGAGCGCAGTGATGACACGTTGTTCACGCATTGCAATTGTTGTACGCGACCCATCTGAAGCCTGCGAGTAACCCTGAATCGAGCAATGCATGTGCCACTGCTTCCACGGCAAACACACACGAAAACCGCTGCCACAACGAGCAGCTAAGAATGCCCGTAACCACAGCAGCCTTCCACAGCTGTGAATATTCCATGAATCTGTCCCTTTGTATCAGTCAGTTGACTTCATTCATTCTCACCATCAATTTTCCTCGCCGTCAAGGGCGCATCGCTATTTTCGCCGCTTGTAATAACATATTCTACATATGCGCTTCCGGAAAACCCGCATTTCATCGCCCAGGAAAGAGAAGACAAAATGAGAGAAGCCACCAGTACGAGCACCCCCCCCCCCCCCCCCCCCCCCCCCTTTCACCAGCGATAAGCGAAGGCAAGACCCCGAGAGAGGAATACTCGAAAGGGGTGTTCTCCTACGGTCGAGCACGCGGGGCCCAAATGAACGCGTTCACCGAGTCGGGGGGACAGGTTAGGCGGCAATGGCGATGGGGCCACTCCAGTCCCCCCCCCCCCCTCCCCGGGGGGGCCACGGCAGCGCGTGAGCCAGCGCGGGTGACGAAACGGGCTTTGGAAAGTGGAAGTGGGGTCAGCCGCCCGGCGTGTGTGTGCGTGTAGTGATTATCATGGCGAGAGACCGGATAGGGAGGCAGCAGACAGCCGCGAACGGAGAGGAGGACTCTTCCCCCCCTCCTCTCCCTGCTCGATAAAAACACGCGAGTGTGCCATAGTGGAGCGGAAAGGAAGGCAGCCAGGCCACCGCCTCAAAGTCCAGCAGGCCCGGGCGGCGAGCTCCTCCCGCGAGCGACCCTGTTTGCGTTCAGATAGGAAGGTACCAAGGTTAACGGCTGCCAGGGACAAAGGCGGGGGTCGCTGACTCCCGGAGGCTGGTGGCGGAGGGAGGGGGCATTCCAAGCCAACGCCGTCATTACGGCGGCCGTCTGATAGCCGGGCGTCGCTTTTCTGCTCCTCTAACCGCGCACGAATGCGATGCAGGCCAGCGGGATGAACGGCGCGTGAATTCGCGCGCTTCTGCCGAGGAGGACGAATCATCCCGACGGGCAGGTCAGGCAAGCGCCGCCAGTGAGCTAACACGACGCGGAGCAGAGGGCGAATGGCACAGCTATGCGGGGCTTTGATACACATTCAGTGTCAACCGACGATGTGGGAGCTTCGAGCCGCCATGTATGCGCTGTCATTTGGGGACCTCCGCAGCAAGGGGCTGCCGTTGCCAGTAATTGACAAGCTCGGACCTCGTGACAAATGCCAAGCTACGGGTGGCTTGTTATCGCCTCTGCTTGAACGAACATAAAGTGCGGAAGCTTCGCAGATTTTCGGGCTACGACAGGAAAGGTGTGTTCGCTGTCGCCAACGGCCCCACGACGCGAAATCCCTTTCACCCGTAGAGAGCTGGTCAGAGGAAAGGTACACAATTTCGGAAAGAAAAATTAGGTGATTTCTGCGGGCAACACTGCGTTTGCGGAGTCACAAACATTTATCGCACGCTAATTCCCGCTTCTCAGGTGAAGAACAAATTTAGATGCTTCCACTTTTAGGTTGTTTCAGACACCTTACGAAAGGAGTCGTAATTTCCAGTCATTGTTTGTGCAAATAAACGCGCGAACGATAGTTTTTTCTCATAATGTCTGTGGTGCATAGCTGCGTCAAACGGACCATCGCCCTTACCCACAAACCTAGTTTCGGTTTCCTGTTTTTGATTTTTTAAATGTTCTACTTGGTATTTCGAAAGAGAATTTCTTGCGCCGGAGACGCTGGACTCCAAGGAATTAGATGCGATAATTAACTCATAATGTTGCGAAAACCCCCAGAGAGTGCCTTCAAGAGTAGATCGCCATGTACACGGGAGCACTTAAGTATAAAACGCTTCTAGCTCCCTGAAATCTCCTTTCTGTGTTTTATTTTCAACATTCCTTGAATACACCTATTATACAAGGACCGGAAATCAAGCTTCGCAGGAAGTGCCACAACAGATTTTCACAGATTTTAAAGCACGTACTCAAATTCTGCCTCTTCTTCACTGGTTATGATTCGGAAATCTATGTCTTTTTTTTTGTGCGCGGAAAACAAATATAACGGCTTTTTTTTTAAGCACGCGCTCCTTAAACATGCACTTTAGCTGAATGCCAAGTATTCGGATAAATACACAATAAATGAGCTTATGGCTTAGTGACGGGTGAAGAGTGCAACAGAACAAAATCCTTGAGCCGATGAGGGCAGCACACTACGAAGCGGCGGCGACCTCCGACATTGCCACAGCCGATGCATGAGACGGCAGACAGCAAACTTTGGAATAAAGTAGCCACAAATGTGTTAACGCTTTGATGTAAGAGCACGACCTTCTGGGATTTATCTTGAGGCAGTGTGGTGATGGGCGGCCGACAAAATCCAGAGATGGATCGAAGACGGAAGAAATCTATCGCAAACTGAAACAGCCGCCCTGCACAGGACCAGCGGAGCCGCCGTTACTTCCACGCCGGAAGACCAAGCGACGCGATGCATGGTGTCAATGGTGCAAATATTTGATAAACTACAGCAGGACATGTTGTTGGGCTAAATGGTGCACACTTGGGAAGGAATGAGTGGCGCAGGACTTAAAGGGGAACAGGAATGCAAGTAGGGCGCACCCAGCGGGGCACTGCACATGCAGCGCTGCTGATGCCACCGATGACTGTGCATGGAACATGCAGCGACGGATGGTACGTGTTACGCAAGCAAAACAACTTGTGCGCAACCTACTATATTTGAGGCAATCGAGAAATGGAAGTCACACATTTCCGTGAGACTCACTCTCAGTGCCTTGTCTTCTTCCTCGTGAAATCAGAATCAACACGAAGTAATAATAATAATAATAATAATAATAATAATAATAATAATAATAATAATAATAATAATAATAATAATAATAATAATAATTGTTTTTTGGGGAAAGGAAATGGCGCAGTATCTGTCTCATATATCGTTGGACACCTGAACCGCGCCGTAAGGGAAGGGATAAAGGAGGGAGTGAAAGAAGAAAGGAAGAGAGAGGTGCCGTAGTGCAGGGCTCCGGAATAATTTCGACCACCTGGGGATCTTTAACGTGCACCGACATCGCACAGCACACGGGCGCCTTAGCGTTTTTCCTCCATAAAAACGCAGCCGCCGCGGTCGGGTTCGAACCCGGGAACTCCGGATCAGTAGTCGAGCGCCCAAAGTGTCGTTTCGGTTTAGGTTGACTAGGACCAAATATACATAACCGATATAAATGACATAGCATAAAGAGACTGTGAGGTAGACTTGTCATTTACGCGGATGAAACAAGCCGTTTCCTTTCAGGCGCAGAAGTTCAGTCCAGAGGGCCCCTGAAATGCAGGCGAATTTAAAAATTGTTCACGGCCTCGTAGAAACGCACTCAACGCGACGAAGACTAAGGCCGTCTTTTTCAGAGCAAAAAATATGCACGTCTCAGACAGTACCGGCGTACTCTTGGTCGGTAACAGAGTTGACATAATCAGTCCAGTTAAAACATTGTGGGTTAATTTCAATGAGCATACACGTTGGACTAATTGTATTGATTTATTACGAACTGAACTAGCTCGAGCTGCAGGAGTAATCAAGATATGCCAATGAATGCGTCTTATTAAAGTAAAGCTTATCCTGTGTCATGATCTGTTTGAATCGCATGCCGGATATTGCCACTTGGCGTGAGATAATACTGCATACACTAGTATCCATAAACTTCTGACTTTGCAGAAACAAGCCCTGAGAGCTATAGCAGATGCAGATTACTCCATACCTACATACACGTTGTTTTCCAGGCACAGGGTTACAGCTATAAGTGTTTCTAGACAAGCTCCGCGTTTAACACTTATACAAAGCACAACTTCGTGATCGGTTACTCATTCAGCTAACATGGCCAACCTGCACGTTAATCCAATGCGTCAGATAACAAGGCACCGTGAATGCCGGTACGCACCGCGTTCAGGAACTAATTACCGATTCCAGTGTCTAAGCTTTGTTCTATCGTCGCTACCCCAGGTGGTCGAAATTATTCCGGAGCCCTCCACTACGGGACCTCATTAATCCTCTCTTCTTTCACTCCCTCCTTTATCCCTTCCCTTACGGCGCGGTTCAGGTGTCCAACGATATATGAGACAGATACTGCGCCATTTCCTTTCCCCCAAAAGCCAATTATTAATTATTATTAAATTTGCGTTTACTGATGATTAAATTTGCCCTATTGCAGTCCGGAATCTGTCCCTTCAGCATACTACTCGTGCGTATCTGTGCTGAGTATTGAAATGATTTGACGTTGACTTCTTATAAGTCGTTATTATTAGTTTCGCTTGTAAACAGCTCACAAGCCTTGTGTATTGTAATGAGCCAAACAACGTTTATAACTGAATCTGTTGCGCACTGTCTGTTTTTTTTTTATGTGTCTGTGATTCGCCCATTGGTATTCTTTCCGCCGAACTGCTAACAGAAACGGTTGGGAGCTTTGTCAAGCGCTTTCTCTCTCCTCTTGAGCCACGTACACGACTGAAAAAACAACAACAAAGAAACTATACCTTGAACTACACCACGAATGGAGCGCCACCACAATCACGCGCAGCCTCTACACAACGGCACTGAAAGCAGCCATGCGGGAGGGACAACTGGAACCGTGCTACAAGAGCAACCTCGGTTTCGTTATAGAAGAATAAATGCAATCAATGGCTTACGCCTGGAGTGATGAGTCAAGTGCCCACAAAACGGCTACGCTTCAAACTGGGGGACGTTAGCGTAAACTAGGCCAGGGCCAGCATGTAGGCCACCTCCCTTAAGTATGTGTTATTCCCACTTACTAACTAGCTGTGCATGATGAGTATACTGCAAAAAGACGCTGAACATTTTGTTTCTTCTGCTGCAACCAATATTGCAGAAGAATATGTTCGTGCATTTTCAAAGTTTTCGTTTTCAATGAACCTCATTGTGAAACACAGTATTCGTTTCGCGATTTCTCTTCGCTGCGCATTTTTCGTATTTTTTTAAATTCATCCAATCCTTATTCTTTCAAAGAACTTCATTTTTCTTTGTTGTGCCGACGTGCTGTATGGTGAGCACTACTTACGTGTGTGCGAATGGAATTATTTCGAAAGAGAACCGAAAACGAATAGGCCAGCTTGACAACCGAATCGAATATTTTCGTGATAGTTCGCTACTTGTGCAAATGTTTCTCCAAAACTAGCATTCATGCGAAACAGCAAAGCGCTATAAGTCACGTCATTAAAGCTGAAGGGGGCATGCAATAAGACGTCAGTTTATTAGACGTTTTTAGCTGATACCGAAGACCTATACTAGAGGAGACGATACCGGTTTACGGGAGGCCTCGTGCGCATGCGCAGTAGGCAACCGGTAAACCGGTATCGTACCCGCCGCGGTGGCTCAGTGGTTAGGGCGCTCGACTACTGACCCGGAGTTCCCGGGTTCGAACCCGACCGCGGCGGCTGCGTTTTTATGGAGGCAAAACGCTAAGACGCCCGTGTGCTGTGCGATGTCAGTGCACGTTAAAGATCCCCAGGTGGCCGAAATTATTCCGGAGCCCTCCACTACGGCACCTCTTTCTTCCCTTCTTCTTTCACTCCCTCCTTTATCCCTTCCCTTACGGCGCGGTTCAGGTGTCCAATCGTATATGAGACAGATACTGTGCCATTTCCTTTTCCCCCAAAACCAATTATTATTATTATCTGCTCTAGCTTAGGTCTTCGGTACCAGCTAAAAGCGTCTGTTAACACTCTGACCGTGAGGCCATACGGATAGGAAAGAAACCTTCTGCTGCTGACGACCGCAGCCGACGAAGCATCAAATCCAACGAGAGAAAGGAGAGGTTGAGCCAAGGCCTCCGATATCGGCTACGAAGGCAGCAGCGTGAGTTGGCTGAGCCCCGTTGCGAAGTGGAGGCCATATGCACGAGCATTACGGACGTCGCCACACGAACGGACCGCGGCGCTGCAGGCTCCTTCCAGCTGAGAGGCTTTACTTCGCGGCTGCCTTTGAAACAATCGCCCAAACTATACACGGCACGCCCTATACGAACTTCGGGTCAGTGATTCTAAAGCTTTGAAAATTTGCCAACGGGTTCGATTCGCTTGGAATAATTTTGAAACCGCCCCATTCGATTCGCTGAGCAAATGGAAAAGAAAAATATTCGGTTCGCTATGAGAAAATGTCGAGTTCACCCTCATACTCGCGGACACCTTTTCAAGGTAATGCGGTAGAGGGCAGGCAGAAAAGCGGCCTTTGTCCCGACGGAGTCCGCAGTTAGTGTGTGGCCAATAATTGCACGGCGGCGCTGCCCTCTTCTGCCTAGCCTCTGCCGCATTACCTGTGCGCGAGCACGTAAGACTGCTTTCCTTAGCTGAGGCGATAGCTCCTACAGCTATCACACACAACAGCCGCGAATTAAGCGGAGGAGGAAAAGCGATCTAGTGTGTGCCGTAGGACTTGGAACTGCTGCATGCACGCTGCGCGCGCTGTATCCGCCAGCCTCCCACGTAGCCCACATGGCGACGCGGTTGCAAGTGAGAAAAACAAGAACGGCTCGGCCGGCCCCAGCGGGCACGGGGCGCCGAAGAAGCCGTTCGCGAGCCTAGGTCATTCGCGAGATAATTAGCTCGGCGCGTCCTTGGAAGGGGAGACGATTGGCTTTGCGCGCGCACACACGCCGCCGTTGCGGTGCCCGCGCGCATCGCGTAATGCGGACCCGACCGGTTACTGCGACACGCATGCGGGTCGGAGACAAGAGGCATTTTCGGCCTGCGCACGGCTGGTATATACGCTCTACCCGCGGGGCCGCGAGGTGGGCCTCATTTTTGCGAAGGACGCGAAAAGCGCCGCACCAACCGACTGCGTATCGGCTCGCCATCGGAGGCTGACTACGAACACAATCAACTCGACGGGATACCATATTTCACTGGCCGCATACAAATGGTTCGCCGCAGTGCACGTTTTCGGACAAGTGCGCGCTGTTGCCGCCTTTCCGATGCGTATGACGCGCGGGGTAGCCGTTGTCGGGCTACGAAGGAAAAGAAGCTTTGCGTACCAGGAGTTCCCGGGTTCGAACCCGACCGCGGCGGCTGCGTTTTTATGGAGGAAAAACGCTAAGGCGCCCGTGTGCTGTGCGATGTCAGGGCACGTTAAAGATCCCCAGGTGGTCGAAATTATTCCGGAGCCCTCCACTACGGCACCTCTCTCTTCCTTTCTTCTTTCACTCCCTCCTTTATCCCTTCCCTTACGGCGCGGTTCAGGTGTCCAACGATATCTGAGACAGATACTGCGCCATTTCCTTTCCCCAAAAACCAATTATTATTATTAGTACCAGGTATGGGTATGCTTACCCCCACATTAGAGCGCACGTCCGAGTGCCAGCCAGTAAACATATTTATTCTAACTCGCTCAATTACAAGTTCCTACTCATTCGAACCTACGCGTTGGTTCCGTCGATATCATAAGCTTGAAAGGAGAGCCCCGTGGGGCTAGCCTCAATTTGAACTGTTCGTATCGTGAGCCTCGTTTGCGCGTATGAAACTTTGGTTACTGCGATGAGAAGGCAATTGCCAGAGCGTGATACGCGCACCTATAGATACTGTACACCGATGCACTGCTCACAGCTTGCCACACGCACCTGCATGCAGCCTCCGCTTCGGTTGCGTTTCAGCTTAACTGACATCCGTCAGCGGTAGTAATGACTCGGTTCGGGGTATCCACACACACAGAGCATGCCGCGGCATCACGCGTCTCTGCTCTGCACCAAATCGGTCAAGCACCCGCCGCGGTGCCTGAGTGGTTATGGCGCTCGGCTGCTGGCCCGAAAGACGCGGGTTCGATCCCCGCCGCGGCGGCCGAATTTCGATGGAGGCGAAATTATAGAGGTCCGTGTATTGTGCGATGTCAGTGCACGTTAAAGAACCCCAGGTGGTCGAAATGTCCGGAGCCCTTCACTACGGCGTCTCTCATAGCCTGAGTCGCTTTGGGACGTTAAACCACCATAAACCCAAATCGGTCAGGCGGCGAACCGTTCCGTGTTCGTTGCACCGAAAATTATCCTCGTTGAAAGATGAGTTGCGGTTCACTCGAGCCACAGGGGCGTTCCGAAGGTTCCGAGTTTGCCCGCCGCAGCTTCAACTGCTTCTCCGCATGTACCACGGCGGGCGCACATTGACGAAGCCGCGGGTCATAGAGAACGACTTCACGAAGTCTCCGCGACACGACCGGCGACTGACGCCTTAACACCAAAGAAACGCGTATGGGTGGCGCCGAGACGTGCCTTAATTGGCGTAGCCCGTTGCACCTTTCCATGTAGGCCAAACCGCGCAAGGCGGCAACGTACCACTCGCGCCGTCACCGCATCAGTAGGGAGCCGTCGCTTAGTTATCGGCACAAAAGAAAATTTCTCTTCACGGTGCCTCAAGAGGTAAGTAGACGGAAATGACCTTTTCGCTTCAACTTTACAGTTTACGCGGTCATATTGGTTTTTGTCCCTTCATCTGTGCTTACCAACTTTCTTAATTATAACGTTGAGCGCCAATATTGCACCTGTATGACGTCGTACATCGCCAGGGTGTCCGGAAAAGCCGATTTTACGCGACACATGCGCGAGTAAGGAGCACGTTCTTAATAAGGCTCCGAACGAATAGCACGAAAAGCGTCCTATTCAAGTATTCTGTTCGTTTGCGCGATTTTTGTCTGCCTCCACTGCTGATTCTCTTCGAGGCCTGAAAACATTTCCGCAAGGGAAAAGACAGCTCCAGCGATCACTCAGAGATCCCAGTGTGGTACACAGTGCCGCAACTGGGACGCGAGAAAAAAAGACAGGAACATGAGAACTGGTGCGGCTCATGCCAAGCTAAAACTGCAACTCTGCGAAAAAAAAAATGGGTCAGAGAGAGGGAGAGAGAGAAAACTGCTCCCAGACAATTTAGCCTAGACTGATGCGTAGTAGAGAAAGCAATATCTGTGACTCGCTCTCCCACCCTTCCATCTTTTCTCTCGCCGTTGAGAGAACAAGGCACACAAACTTCTATCAATGCAGCGTTTTGATCGGCCATTCAGCAATCAGGTTAACACGGCAATTGTTCGTTCTCCGCGGTGAAAGCATTATCACGTGATCGCGGAGGGATAAGATGACGCTATCAAGAGCTTCGTTGCGACAGGCGAGGTACCATGGGGTCTTGAACACTGGAGAACCTCGCCGGCACAGTTGTCACCGTAATATCGAGGTGCGAGATATTCTCCAACGTTGAGACAGCAGTGCGCGCTTCCACCGACGGCGTCAACGACACGAAGCCACGAACGATGTTGCGGGTATATTCGCAACGCCCAAAGCCAGGTCGACGGCGACGCCCGTCGTTCGACCGCTGACGAGCGCACACAGATATCAGCATTAACGATGGCACAAATCAAGTTTTATGGCCGACTCGCCCAGCGCGCGTTAATCCCAGCAGGCAAAACGGGAGCGCGGCGGCGGAGCGTTGTCAACCCGTAAAGGCACGCCGTATTTGCGATTCACTTGTGGGTCAGGCCGGGCGTCATGGGAACGGGTCGCGCCGCTCGCTAGGTGGTCCCAAGGATACGCGCCTGCAGTGTGCCGTACCGCGTCGCTGCGGAGAGCACGGCAAGCGTGCTCGTCTCATATTGCTCGAGCAGCGCTGGCCAGTTTCCGGTAAACTACACAGGTGGGCAAGCGTTCGGCAGTGCACAAAACAGTAATATTATATTTTCAAAAATTATATAATGCGCACTTAGGACAACAGACAAGGGAGACCAAACAACACAAGCGCTTGTCTGTTGTCGTAAGTGCGCTTTATATAATTTTTGAAAATGAAAAACCCACTAGCTCAGATGTCAATTCTGCTTCTGTAATATTAAAATTGCATAGAATTTCACCAGAGATGCGCGTGTTTTATAAATTTTGCTGCTTTGTTTCACGATTGTCTACTGCGATTACATCGCGATTGTGTTGTATGTCGTGTGAGTTGTATGTAGAAAATCGACTCTTATGTAAAAGTTATGCTGCTTTCGTTCGTCCATGCGTTAGAAATACGGGTTGGACTTTTCGCTTTAAACCGAAGAACAGTGATAAACGTACGCCGAATTCGTTTTTTGAAATTCGGTTTTGACCGAAAAAGGTCATTACTTCTGGCATGCATGTCACAACTAACCAGTTATTCAGTAGCAGTTACAGTAGGTCACAAGCAGAAAACTGAGAAAGTGCTCGAGCCAGGAGGATGGTGAGACAAAGGTGTCTTGGGAATTTAGCACGGTAACTCTGAGTTATGAGGTATTGATCCGCGAACTCAGACACGCCATAGCAGATTGGAAAGCTTGACCGCTTAGCTAAGCTCTCCTGGCTAGCGTAGCGCTGTCTGCTCAGACTTATCACTGACTTGGGGCCGACCTTTGTTAAGTGGGCTTTTCCACTATAGACATTGGAAACTTTTGGACCCTTGACGATAAATCGTCAAACTGTTCATAAACTGCATGACGGTGTCGTGCTCTGGGTTCCGAGACGGTTAAGCAGCAGTTCCCGCAGCTCGCGGAGCATAGGGTCATCAACCACAATGTGACAATCAATATTTATAGAACTAAACTTCCACTTACGTTTTGGCTCACGGCCCAATAATTTAACTCAAGCATTTTCACTTTTTATAACGACTGTACGACTGTCTTCAGCAAATACAGCTTTTAAGGCGGTCATTTATATGGTACATACTGCTACATGAGCGGATGGTTTTAAAAATTTTTTTATGTAATCTTTACTGACTTTTGACCGCACAGGGACATCATATATTTCACTGACAAAAGCCTAAAATTCGTATGTTGAATATGATGTTCGCAGAAAAAAAAACGAAAGTGCCAATCTAAAACGAACGACGCAAAAAGTTCACCGAATTTTAAAAAAACCGAAAAGTCCAACCCCTAGTTATAAACTAGATATAGTTCCTCTTTCTTTTACTAACTTGTATTTTGACAGAATCGATATGTACAAAAGCCACCTTTTGCGATTTCTTGCGGAAAGGCCTTCTGCCTCAGCTGCCCCTTTCCACGGGAAGAAAAATAAAAATTGGAATAGCAGCATTGTTCACAGGCCCCATTCTGTTCAAGCGAAGGAGCCTGTATCGTCCGGAGAGGGCGTGTATTCACAAATCTGTAGAGTCCGCTCACCGAAGTTTCGCTCTTGTCAAAACGTTGGCGGCCACAGTGCGGTAGCTTTCCACCCCAGGTTTATGCTAGTGTGTGCAGTGGTCCTCGCTGCTTTCAGTTTCATCCAACGGACGCCGAGGACAGACTGCATGCACCGCGCTATAATTACAAAGAAGCTACATCGCTCAAAACGGAGCTTTAATAATTAATAAGTTAATATAAGCCAGAAAGTTAGGTATCGCCACCACAGGACCGCTTCGCAAGTAAATTGGGACGCGTCGACACGGTTAATCGCAGATCCCAGAGGCAAAGTTAAACGCTATTCACTTTAAAAACACGATCACGGAGTCCATTTCGGCGCAGACGTCACGAGTCTGAATTGAAAGGTGGGGAAATTTAAAGTGCAAGTTTTTCAGCAATAGATATTGTTGCCGTACAAACGCAAACAACCAGAAAGAGCCACAGAATCGATTTTTACCAAGAGCAAAATTTAGCCAGGGTTGTCCTATGTGCTTCTTTAAAACTGGCGACGACGCTGTGAGCTGGCATAACGTGAACAGACGCCTTGGGTCGAGCTGGACAGCGACCGGAGGCATAGCGGACGGTGCCCGGCGAATATTTCTCCGCTCAGCGTTCGAAGGCGCTCTAGGAGGTGCTGGACACACTCTTGGCACAATCTCGAATTGCCACACGAGCCACGTATAATGCAGCCATGTCCACTAAGAAGGCCTTGGCCGAACAGTTTAACAGAGCTGGCGCTATGAAGGGGTCGAGCTCGAATAACGCGGAAGAAGCCAAGAAAGTGAGTTTTTTCACGTTATGGGCGCCGAAAAATGACTTGGATGCGAATTAGCGACGATGTTTTGGGTTTTCCGAAAAATC
Organism: Amblyomma americanum; assembly: GCF_052857255.1. Taxonomy (NCBI): domain Eukaryota; kingdom Metazoa; phylum Arthropoda; class Arachnida; order Ixodida; family Ixodidae; genus Amblyomma; species Amblyomma americanum. The sequence continues at coordinate 186,743,313 of NC_135499.1, read as the reverse complement.
CGCACTGTTTCACAAAAGCTAAGGCTGCTGTTAGCCGTATTTCTGGATCTGCGCCAACCGCATTTTTGGACCTGCACATGTATCGCCGTGGTCCCGGACCAAGTGACCCGTCCTTCAACTCTTCTGCCTCGTTTCGGTCGTCATGAGAGTAGCCGCGCCACCTTTTTTATACGCGGCGACGTAGTGTTCCGACGTCTGACATCCCTGTCCCAACCAAGAGCCTTGTAAGAAGGCCATCCATTTTGACAAAACCTTGGTTCAAATCCTCTACGCCTCGAGAACTTGTCTCAACCATTACGCAATGAAGAGAAAAGACAGCGGCGACTGAGCACATGAAGAGCCGATTCATCGGCTTCTCGTGTTGCCCGCAAACATTTGCTTTAAAACGTATTCGGGATCCGATTCGGTACCAGCTGAAACCCTCTTCTGTTAAACCGCCACGCATTTTACCTTCCTCAATCTCTCCCTCTACATGCCAAGAGTAGTACACATAAGGTCTTAACTGCAATTGCAGACAGTCCCTGCAGTCTGTACTTAAAGCAAAAAGCAAGGAGATCGCGAGGGAAAAAAGTTTCTTCCACCTGGTTAGTATACTGTTTAGCTCGTATATCACTCGATAAGTGTGGGTGCAAGGTGATGAGCAGAGGTGCTTTAAAACGGCGAGGCTGCTCGTGTTAGGTAAACTGTTTTCGCCTGAATACCAACGCGGCACACTTTGCACCCGCCGCGCTGCAGGTTGGCTCGTGACCAGCAAACCTGCATCGTCTGTCGTAAAGCGCTGCTGCAATCGCGTCTGGCGTGTCTGCCACTGCCGCGATCCCGGTGCGTAAAAGGAGATCCTCCAACTGCAGCCGCCAACGAAGGCAGTCCCGGTTTTCAACCCCTATCTCTGCTCCAACACGGCAGACACGCTGGCGTCTTCCACGGTCACTCGCGACGCTCCGGCGGTCGTAATCCCTGTAATACCTTCGCCTATACACGACTGGTGTCTCCGGGGGCTGAGGCAAATCTCCTCCCTGTCCTCTAATCCTTTCAGGTATCCGGGGCTCATCTGTTACCTTATACGCCCCGCCGAAAGGCTCTCGCATGCATTCCGCTGCTGCAGGGAAGGCATGTCGTGAGAGCGCATCGTTCTTCCTGCTAGTCGGAAACGCTCCGTGCAGTTATTGCATGACTCGCGAGGGACGGTTCAACTCTTGGATTGGAATTACTGTTATATTAAACACGAAAATAGCGATCGATGGATGCATCAAGTATCTAGAAGTTTTGGTACGCTACCCGGCACACGCACAATATGACACGAACCAAAACGTATGACGCGCGTGCACATCGTGCGATAACCGTATACCATACAACCGTTTTAGCACGCACAAGTAAAGTTGAAACTGAAGGTGCAGGCAACAGCCTAACGCCCCATCCCTTCATTACCTATTTATTTCGCATATCTCACCAGAGTTTCGTCACTTGTTTCACCTCCGGCATCAATGCAGTTCTCGGGACGCAAACGCACATGACATGCCACCTGGTTACACACGAACGCCATTTAACAATACAGAGCACATCACAACATGCACTGCAATGGCCAATTGTATGCCGGCTCAGCGACACCAACCGTTATCTCTCCAGACACCTTGACCGCGCCCTCGAACGAAGCGCGCCAAAGAAAACGCTCGTTCAAGGTGTCGTCAACGCGAGAGATCGCGTGGAAAGATTTCGGCACGGAATGCACGTGCGTTGCCGTGAAAGCCTCTTAACACGCAGCGGCCGTGAGATATCAAGTACTGTTCGAAACCGCTACACAGCCACGCATGAGGGTCACCTCCATATATATGTGTGTGTGCGTGCGCACGTAAGTGCTCGACTGCTGCGACAAGTCACACGGTACACGAAGAAAAAATAAGGCACAGATATTTGAAGAAGAAAGAATGTCCGTCGGCATAATCTTGGAGAGAGCCCCATTTATCATGGCTCAATCCCGCCGGGCAATGACGGCGTCGTGAGAGCGCGATGCATACGGCGCCTCCTCACGCACGACGCTCACGCGGCGGCAGCGCCACATAATGGAACCAGAGCGCGTAAAGGAAGATAGGCGCCACCGCTGCACACCTTGGGAACTGCGTCGATTCCCTCCTCCTCCGTATGTGAGGAGGAGGAGGAGGAGGGCACACGGAGGTATCTTATTCCGCGCATACGAGGCCCGATCTTCTCTCCGGGGAATTGTCATGCATATGCGCGCAGCACAAACCACCACCGCCGCCGCCGGCCGGAAGAGGCTCGCGCTAGACCTGCACCGAGGAACGCGAGAAGCCCCTTTATCGCCCCCCCTCTCTCTCTCTCTATCCCTCTTGCCTGGAGAGACGCGATTATTCGGAGACGGTGATCGACGGCGCCAACTATCCCGCACGTATTTCGCATCTTGGCTCGCGGCGGGAATAACCAGCTCTGCCGGAAGTGGCGATCCTGTATATAGCTGTGCACTTACGCGTGAAGCTCGCCGCGATGGCACTCTGCGAACCAAGTGCGTGGGAGATGCACCCCTATGCGTGATCACGTTTAAGGAGTACTCGAGTGTAAAAATGCATACGTATGCTGCTGCGGATTGAATCATAAGGCCAGCCTTGACCTCTGCGCGAAGCAACCTGCTCACTGTACTGCTCAGAAGTGCAGTCGCGTGCACTTGTGCTAGGGACAGCACAATTCTTTCAATGTGTTAATCAAATAAACAATCAATCACTTCATTCATCTACCGACTGTCTCCTTTTATCCGGGAGGCACAACTCGAAGCTATAGGCATTCACTTTGAGAAACATGCCCGTTCGTAGCCAAAACCTTCATGCAAAGCAGCTAAATGTTTATTACGGCGACAGGATTCGCAATGCCAGGCTGAAACATTAAACCCTGCCGACAACATTCGCAGGCATTTCGTGATGGTGTTCCCTAGTAGTTTACAGTTCAAATTTACGTGTTCATGCGAAATGCGCTATGATGGAATTTCGCTAAGGCTGGCACTGATATAACCTGAAAACTAACAGATCTCGGATCGTACGATCAGATATGATGCAAGTCTTCTCGATGCTGCAAAACTGTGCCGCAAGGATTGACAAAATGCACACCGGAGTGTAAATTCTCACCCGAGCTATGCAGGTTTCAGAGCATCATTTCATCTTCTTCCTTTTCAGAACCAAGTTTGACAGTATAGCGTTCGAATGAATGGTTGTTAGGCAGTACCATGAAGGTCCATTGGCATAACGGTTTATGGGGGCTGAACATCCCAAAGCGACTCAGGCTATGAGGGACGCCGTAGTGAAAGGCTCCGGAAATTTCGACCAACTGGGGTTCTTTAACGTGCACAGTACACGGGCCTTTAGAATTTCGCCTTCATCGAAATTGGGCCGCCGCGTACGGGATCGAACCCGTGTCTTTCGGGTCAGCGGCCGAGCGCCACAACCACTGAGCCGCCCCGGTGGCCTCCATCGGTTTAACACAGGCACGATGGGTACGAAGAAAGCCAACCGATTCCATTTAGCGCATTCCCGAAAGCCGTTATGATTTGCTTGCTTGCGCCAGCATAACCGGTGCTGCCACGATCACGAATTACACGAACCAAGCCATCGGTCTGAAATCAGGCCTGCCTCGAACTGCATTAGGTATACTCTGGTTCGGCCAGCTTTACCATTTAGGGACGCGCATTCCTTAGGCCAAGTCTTAGCTGTGGTGCGCGTGCCCTTCTAGAACTCGACTATGATACAGCTCCGCAGAAGGTCGTCTTTTTTTTTCTTTTTGTTTAGACGCTGACTGCCGTGCACACTTGAGTGCACTAAGGCAGAGAAACCCTCAACTGTAATTAGTCCACGCGTATGATTGTTTTCTACGAAGCATTCTCGGAAAGGAACCGGCCTCGTAAAGCCCTGTTTTAAGTTCGACGAATAAGTAAACATCCTGAAAGGCCAGACATGTGTTCCCTTTCACAGTGGTAGACACTGTATGTGATCAATAAAAAAAGATCAGGCGGGTTGTACAGGCGCAGCAACGCCGTCCAATCACGGAATCGCCCAGCCAGCTCAACCAGCAGCACTAAACGCACTTGACGCCACGGATTGCGGAGCGCGCATTCCTTGGAGCGTGCGCGCACACGGGCGAAATTGTTCCAAATACGTGCGGAGGCTCCGACGGGACCTTTTATTTGGGAGAGGGACGAGGCGAGCGCCTTTTCCGCGTTCCGGCCGCCGGTTCACGCAATCGGCGTTTGGTTGCGAAGCACGTCGCCGCCGACGGCCACTCGGCACGTACTCCCTCCGATAACGCCCCCCCCCCCCTCCCCCCTCTCAGCTGTACATGTACTAAGCACAGTCCGCACTCGTCCCATGCACGGTGCGCGCACGCAGAGAACTAAATAAAGCGCGAAAGGTGCACGAGCGAGGGTTTCGTAGGTCGACATGGCACGATCGACTGGCTTGCCCCGCCTGATTGCCCGAGCAAGTATAAGCGGCAGGGCATTGGAAATGAATAATTTTTTCCCCACCTGCTTCATTTTTTCTCTCCTGGCCCATCACTTGAGACGCTGCGGCGACCGCAGGAATTACTGTCATGTCTCAATAGGCGTTGTAAAAAAGTGGCACGACGACAAGTGGTAGGCGCGCTAAGCTGACTGTGGCGCCACCTCCGCTTACGTGACCGGAAAATCAGCGCTAATATACAAGCGGAAATCAGAACCCATTTTTCGTTATTCTTTCAGACATAATTTCTTACACAGTTAGGCTACAGTACTCAATCTCGCGCGGCTTGAAAGCGGAACTTAAAATAGTTTCCAACTGTGTTGTGGCTATCAATGTGGCTATCAATGTGCTTTTCTATAAAATGCATAGCTTCGGCTCTCTACTGGGGAGGGACCAACTGCGTTTCACCATCCAGCAGCACCTAAACGCCTACTGGTCGCTTTGCTGTCCGAAAAAAAAAATTATAGCGGGGCATGAACACCCGCTGTTCTAATGCCTCAAGACATGATCACACAGAGATGCAGGCATACCTCATGTTTACATTTGTCGCGTTCACGATGTCAATGCGAAAGCAGTTAAGTTGTGGATTAGCTCAGCTAATCCAGGATATACAAAGCGAAAGCTGTCGGCGCTCATTGGCGTTGGCAACTTCTGAACTCCGATGATTTCCAAGAAAGGATGAAAGGGCGGATAACTGACTCCCTGTGTCACTGGACACCTCAATCGCGCTTTGAGGTACGTGGCGGTGGTCAGAGAGAGATGTGGGATGCATGCATTAGCGCTGACAAAGTTGTGGCAGACTCGCGGCACTGCAGCAATAGGCCGCAGCGTTCATTGGGTGACCAACACCTCGCGATCAAACATTAACTCCCACCTGCCAGGGTGGGCAGGCTGCCTATTCAGTGTGCGGAACGCTCAACGTTACAGACGCCAAGCCGTGTCTACTTGCCCGATACACCACGGCTAATTTTTTTTATCCAGCTGAGGCTCGGCTAGATCACGTGTTCAGGCAGCAGCTGTTCCGCGGTTGTGGAGCCCATAGAGTTTCTTACTATTAACTAAAGAAAAAGCTAGCGCCCCGCGTATGGGAGTTTGCATGGAGCTTTCTCAAGACTACCTCAGCCACCATGGGCGCTCTAAGCATCATGGGACGGAGAGCTACCGACTGCAGAACCAGAACTTTTGGTCAAAAAATAATGAAAAAGAAACGTTGTTCGATAAGCAAGGATGCCCTAACATTCAATATCCTGTTTATAAATTGCAACAAACGAGCAGAAAAGCATGTGAATGCAAAGTTTGCCCAAATTAAGAGATGGCTTGCTCTCTTATTCGCCAAGTAATGCACACCACAAAAACTAAATTTCGTGCTTAACAGGCGCACTTTTGGAAAGAAATATGTTTAAAAATGTTTTTGCTTAAACAACGTTAAGAGGTTTTTAAATAACATTTCGGTAAACAGAAACATTTTATTGGCGTCGTGTGCTGTTTCCTTTTCGCTACTATGGACTTAGCGCACTACATTCACGCCAAAGTCGTCTGCGCGCGAGGCGCGCCATGCACGGAATTGAAGTTTGACTGGGCACTTCGAAACTATGCTGCGAATAAAAACATGGCACAGAAAAACTAAAAATTTCCAATGAGGCATTTCAACTTCCCCGCAAAGTATTCACGGGCGGTTCTCCCGAAACTGCTAATTAGTGCCCGATTAAGACAAACCGGCGTCTTCTTGAATTCTTCAATGCACTCACTACGTGACGACCGATGTTCCTCAGGTGGACGCCGACTAAAGCCAGCAAAAGATGCACATCTCCGAAGCACATATCCGCAGCAGCTTCTCTGCTCTGCACATTCCCCGAGCTTTCTTTCCTTTTGTAATTTCCACTCTAACGTGTAGACAACGAGTCTATTCTGATGCATTTGTGGGAGAAAACATTGCGAACACGCAGAAGGAAGGCACAGGACACGCCGCGTAGAAGTTGTCGCACGTAAAAGAGCGGTTAACACGATTCACGACTCGAATTTGGACAATATTTCTGGGAACCGAACTTCTTCAATGTGTATATGCCTCGTTGACATACAACATGGGCAGGGTGAAAATGCACAGAGCTTGTTGGGCCTCGTGTATTTTTGTCGCGTTTATATGGTCAACAATGAGAACAAAACCTCGGCTGTGACATTCAGATCTTCCTTTTCCTGCATCCTGAGTTGAGCACGCACAAGTGCAATGCAGGGGAAAAGTGCAGACGCTCACGCCCGTAACCCTTTCCAGAGTGGCATATCTGACGCCCAAGAGATTTTCTGTGCCGCCCTTGTTCCTCTCGAGGTGGCCCGTGCATACCGTGTAAAATCAAATTTCTAGACCGAAGGCTGATTTTTCATTCCGTCTTGGTTCCTATGGGTCAAGACCGTATTGTACCAATCGGCTAGCTAACTCCAAGCTAGTGAAACGAAGCACTGTCAGAATGTGATTTCTGAATCTGCTTAGCAGATCCTGCATCCACTCCGTGGAGTCCAGCTTCATTCGCTCGAGCGACTCACCTCCGCCGGGTTCCCTCCCAAATGTCTTAAAAGCTGTGGTAGGGAACCTGAAATATCAGGTAAAGAAGCAGCCCCGCTTGCAAGGACCCGTCGCAGGGCACTCCACCTCCTTCCCCCCCCCCCCCCCAAAAAAAAAAAAGAGAGAGAGAGAGAGAGAGAGAGGAGAAAAGAAGGGCGCACCCACCTATCCTCAAGTGACACGAGTTCTCCCACAACCTAAAAAGAGTCGAGGAAGGCGCCAACGTGGACGTGATGTTCTATGCACCTAACAAGCTTTCTACGCTTTGCAAATCGTCAACCTGCCTAGGAGTTGACTCCACTTCCCTTAGGCAATATGTGGTGCGGTCTTCATCGGCCAAACCAGTAGGTCCGTCAATGATCGCCTGCGTGAACACCAATATAACGTGAAGAGAGTGATTTCCCGGGCACCTCAGTGTCCACTGCAGAGATTCAGGCTCCCTGCCATCCTTCGCCAGCTGTTCCATATTCAGACAAAGCGGCAATCAACTTATTAAGGAATTAGTTGAAGTCTTCAAGATTAAGAGCGCCAATGTCAACTGCGTCAGCGTCCTCCGATCGTCTGCACAGAAAGAGAAACGTTTCGCTAATGGAATGGTTCTCTTTTGTCGTGTACCCCTTCTGTGCGTTTTTTTTTTCTTTTCCTCACGATGACCTCAGTAGCCGCTGTTCTTGCCTTCCAGGGGTTGTTCTCCCCCTCCCCTTGATTTTCTTTTCCCGCTTCATCAACCCTCCAACCCAGGTGCACGTAGCTGCAGCAAAACTGCCCTATATCCCCGTATTCTCTCCCTTGTTCCACCTGCGCATCTGTGCTTCCCGACTCTCACTGCGCGGGCTGCTTGGCGTGCATTCGTCTGCGGCCTCACTGCGCTGTGCTTACAAATGATTTTCACTCTTCGCGCCTTCAAAGATTCCCGAGGGTGTATTGCTTTGGGACGATTATTCAGTATAACTGAAAACTGGGCGAGTTGGTGAACGTTTAGAATTCTGAGCTTGTGTTTGTTTCTTGGTCCCCGTTTTTCGCGCTGTCCAAAATGTTGGACGATTTTTCGGGGCTCGTCTTTGAGAAGTAGTGTCCCTTTTGTTTTGCTTAGTTCAGTATTTTGTTGCTTTCGTTTGTACTCGCTCCTTGTGCAGTCATGCACTTTGTCGCCACCCCCCCCCCCCCCCCCCCTCCACCACGCCCCATCGCTCTGCGAAATAAATGCTCAGTTGAAAGTCGGCGCTGTTTAGATAACCTTTCTTCACGACGAGCAGACGACGGCTGGAAAAACGCGAGCCGGGCAGATTACTTGCAGGAAGTGTGAGATCAGCCATGGATGTGGCTTGGAAGCGACCCTACGGCCGCTGCTGGGTACGTCCAGAGCGGTGGCACCAAATGTGCGCGGCCCGAGCCCATCATCTGCTTCCGCGAGACCACATCAGCCCCACTGCGAGCGTATGCAGCTCGGCTATCCGGCAGCGACCGCCACGCAGATTAGCCACAGCTTCCCCCGATTTTTCTAGTCTCTTTGACCGTGCAGATATTGATCTCGGTATCCAGCAGTTTACTTTTGTAGTGCTTCGTTCAAGGACATTTGCGCATTATTTTTCCAACATTCCTTTTGTTAATTCCACCATACTCCGTGTTTCCTCTTATCTATGTAGCTTTGTAATTCCCGAGTTGTGCAAGCTTCAGTCCCTTACCATTTGGTAATCACGTTCTTAATATTAATCTTCGAGCGGGGTAATGTTTTGTTGCAGCTTGATTCAGGGTAAAGTGTTCTGCGGTCCTATGCGGCATGTGTGTTCCGTGTCTTCGAGTGAGATTTGCCGTTGGTGGCTAGTTTTCGCCAAACTGGCCGTTTTACGACCCCGTCTAGCGATGAAAATTTCAGGTTAGCTCCTTGGCTACTGAACTTCTATTTCCGCGCATTTATTTGGATTTTTTTTTTTCAGTCGAGGATGGTGTGCATCGAGACACCCGTATACGCGCGGCTATAGGGTATAGCTAGGGAGCCTACATGCGTGACTTTAAAGAAGGGAGCATCTTCAGGGAGATTATTTCACTAGACCAAAGGGCCTTGAGAGAACGCTGCTTCCAGTTATTTTCTTTCGTGCAATGAATCAGCAGGGCAATCTAGCGATGTGTGTGCCGAAACTGTCCGTGTCTTGATCGCGCTGCCTATTTCGTCATATCAATGCAGCAAGAAGCCGAAGAGTCTAACTATACCCGTTTGAATTACTTAGGCTGAGAAGTTTTCTGCGCTTTAATTTCGCGGCCCGGTTCTGCCGGAACAGTTTGTATTAGCCGCTGCCGAGAGAAGTACCAGGCCGAACCGGCTCATGCCAGTGATCGGCTACAGCATGAGCGCAGTATTATTTGCCACTATTGATGGCAGCTGACAACTTCGGAGTGCTAAGCTTAGGAGAGCCATGCGGCTGGACACAGCTGAAATCGGAGGCAGTGAACAATAGTCTGCGCCCATAGTGGGACTCAAGAGCATCGGCAACAAGGAAATGAAACTCAAATGTTAATAATTAATAATTGGTTTTTTGGGGGAAAGGAAATGGCGCAGTATCTGTCTCATATATCGTTGGACACCCGAACCGCGCCGTAAGGGAAGGGATAAAGGAGGGAGTGAAAGAAGAAAGGAAGAAGAGGTGCCGTAGTGGAGGGCTCCGGAATAATTTCGACCACCTGGGGATCTTTAACGTGCACTGACATCGCACAGCACACGGGCGCCTTAGCGTTCTTCCTCCATAAAAACGCAGCCGCCGCGGTCGGGTTTGAACCCGGGAACTCCGGATCAGTAGTCGAGCGCCCTAACCACTGAGCCACCGCGGCGGGTCAAACAACTCAAATGTTAAAACTGCTAATTCTGGTGGAGGGCTAATGAAGAGAAGGTGAAGGAGTGCGAGCAACATTTACGAAGTAAGGGTGAGGGAGGAAAGGCCCACCTCTCGGTGTGGCGTGTCTTGTCTCTTCCTTCAGCGTCTTTGTAAACCTTGCACTCGCAAACACATCATGAACAGCTTCCAAATCGCCCTGCTTTCTATTCTGTGCAAGCTATTCTGCTTTATGTCCACAATCCCGAGTACAATATGGTTCCCATCTCATCAGACTATCATCTCCCACCATTTTTCGCCCGCGCGTTCAGAGTCACCGCCGCGGGGCAATTAAGTGGCGAAGTTGCACCACGCAGGAGAGCGGCTTTAATCCCCGGTCGCGGCCAAGTCATTTGGTTACGTCACCCCGGCACAGAAGGGAAGCCAGTCCCTCCGCGAGAGAAAAGCGCTCGGACCAAGCCGCCGTCAAAAGGGTGGCTCTCATGGGTGAGTGGGCCTCAAACGAGTGTGGAGAAAAAAGACAGCGGGAGAAGCGTGATGAACCAAAAAAGCAAAAAAGGAGAATAACGCCAAGATAATTCAAGGTCGCAACATGAGCAATCTCCCCCCCGTGATAAGCTGCCCGCGCACGCTTGCATACAACGGCTTATCAAAGCTTCAGCAGGGACAATGCCAAGTGGGACGTTTGCGCAACGTTTATGCGTCGTACTATAAACATCTCGCGTACGACGCTTCGAACGCGCCTGCCCGAAACTTCGTATAATACAGCTTCGCGGCTACTATGGTCGACAAGCAAACATGTCAGTGGGATTTGGTGTGTGCGCAACAGAACCCATATACCACGTGCATCAACTGCTATTTTTATTTTTTTTATCAAGTGTGGTTTAATTAACCACCCCCTTGGCTCAAAAGCTGCTAGTCGTATTAACAAAGCATTAACTTTGCAAGTACGATAACGTCACCACGCTGAGGTGGTCTTGCCTGCGCGTTTCACTGTGTGCAATTCCAGCAGCTCTCTGAAAAGACTGCAAGCGAGTACATGGCTTGGTTTTTGTAGCTGATGTAATATACTAATGTCACCGCAATTTACCAGGTTTCTGAATGTCATGAGCATGAGGCTGTAAAATGAGCATCACTAAGGTATTTGTTGCAACAGAGTCAAAAGACTGTTTGAACTTGAAACACTATAGCTTAATAGGATTAGTTGCAACTATTCTTCTGAAGAAAAGTGAATTCCGTTCCTGTGTTCTTCCTAATCTTCTGCTTTGCTGAGCCTGTGCCAAGCAATCCGATTTAGAAATACGCTGGTATACACTTGTTGGCCGTCACTCAAGCTTATAACGAGATCAGTTCCTCGAATAACTCCACGAAATGATGCTCGCGTATTGGCTTCTATTGCGGGACGCGCTATTTTCCCCATTTAGTCACTAAAATGACATTCGCCATATACCACCGCGTCGAACGAAAAATATACGAAAGTACAAAGCTTACCCGATCATCGTAGCTAAGTGGCGAGCGAAATGCATATCGGTTCGAGACACTTAAAGACACCGAGCGATATAGAAACCAGGAAAAAGCTATTCACACTTAGCTATAAGCCACTATAAATCCGGTCACGAGACCGCCGTAAGATTGTCTGCTGCCAAACGCAAACGATACTTTTGCAGTGCTCGTTCTGGTCGTTGTCAAGCATTGTGAACTCGGAAAACAACATACATGATAAGAATAACGCGGATGAAGAAAAGGCGAAATATAAGGTCACTTTCTCCCGATTTCGCAGAGTCAAGAAGAAATAAAAGGACTGTATACAGCTGACTGTAGCGATGTTCACATAGTCCGCGCAACTTAACGCAGGCGATTTCTGTGAATAATGCATGCGCTGTTACATTATTTATTTTACGCGAGAAAAGTTCCCAAATCTGTCTTCGCCATGCGAATACGAGTGCGCATGAATGGTGCACGCACTAAGAGGCAATAAAAGAATTGAAGACGGCGTCTCCTTGCTTTACGGCGAAATTTGGTCCTTGTCATGCTCAAAGTGACGCGATAGCTTAGCTTCTCTGTTAAAGCAGGGGAGGTTCAGTGGAGAATGAGCACACAATGGCACCGTTGCTAAATTCAATATATATGTACGTGACTAGATGCGAGCTCGAAGGAAATATAATAAAAGGACCGATAATAAGATATAAACAGCACAGATACCCGCGCACACCTTACTTTCCTCAACACGCATGGCAGCGACGGATTGGTATCAGAACGCGAGGCGTACGAGCGCGCTAAAACTGACCACATGCATATATGCGACCCCGACAGCTTCATGCACGCAAATTCACACGAGCTTATTACTGCGTACTTTTTTTTTTTCGCATAACTCGGCGGTAACGCGTCATCCCCGCGCCATGAATATGTATATTGCGCGGCGGTTCGATTCCCACAAAACGCCTCTGCATGCGCAGATAACGAAGGTCGTTCCCGCGCAACTCGACGGCGAAGGATGGCCGTAATCACTCTGCACACACAGTGAGCGGAGGGTCGGCGGCGATTCAATACGCAGCCATGTGGATAAGCGCGGCGGAATACCGCTGCGATCGACCACGGGAGGGCGAACCACGGGAAAGCAGAAGAAGAAACAAAGAAAAACGCCCAACACGGAGAAGTATTAAAAAAGACAGAAAGGAGGGCCGGGGGGAGGTGACAAGAGGATTAGGGCCCCGCGGCGCGCATTCACTCGGGACGAGGAGAGGTGAAGAGCCATAAAGGGAACAAGGTCGTATAGAAAAAAAAAATAAAGCCAGTGACGACGCCGCGCCGAGGGTATTTAGCGGTCTTTTGAAGTTCTTGGAGGAACAGCGAGTCGAGCGCGGTTTTAGCTGGGACAGGACAAAAAGCCAACGGCGAGACAGCAGTGGTAAGTAATGAGCACCTTTTTTGTTTTATTTAACGTATGGCATAAAGTCGACAGACCGTCAGATCAGTCGGCTGTTAATGTACGGCGCCCCTACCAGGGAGCAACGTTGCCGAGCGTGTTTCGACCAACGCGAGGGAATTACAGCAGGGCCGGTCTCTGTAGGCGCCAGCGCTCATAAAAGTGGTGTCCTCGTTGCCTCCTGTATTCAATTACGCCTACTCTAGAAGCGCTGAATATACAAAACATAAACTACAGCTCGTACGCGCAGTTATTTGTACCGCGTTTAACAAATACACCACGACAGATGGTTTCTCGTGTAGACTGCACGCACAATGAGAAGTGTAAAAACTCTGCCAACCACGTTCAGCAACACGTGTGCAAAATGTAAAAAAGATAGGGCGAGTGTAAGCTATGCTTCACCTGACAATACGTCGTGTCTGATACGAATGTAGGAAACAGCGGTGCATGTTGTTGCCAGTGATTTTAACAGCGCCGCCTATACGTGCAGTAATGATATGCAGGTATCTAGCACACAGCTAAAGGAAACACTGTAAGAGTTAGCGACGTATGTAACGAACTACAAATCGATGCTTCCAAGCTTAAACCGTAAGCAGCTGTCCACAACAGCGCTCACTAAGCACGATGAAATAAAACAAGGATCGGAATTGTACAGGTTAACGATTGTCTGAAATTATTTAGAACGCTAATTACGATACTTGAACCGGTGCACACTGCTCCCATGTAATATTTAGAGACAGTAGCCTCTGAACGGGCGTAGAATGAAACGGTTTTTGGGCCTTGGCATCAGTGAAATAAAGCCAAGTTGTCTGTGGCATACCACGGGTACCGTTATGCTACGCACCACAGAGACCGAGCCCGTTTCCGCAAGTTATGTTGTGATTAACCCGCCAACTCCACGGTGAATTAGGAAGCTTGAGTGCAAGAAGACTCCGTGCCTTCTACGTTAACGTTCACGAAATTTTCTCCGCTCTTAGTAAGTAGCAGTCGGACGGAACTGAGTGCCAAATTGGACTCGCAAAGGCGCCAGCCACCTGGCAGAGGTAGGCGCGAAACGAAACCGAGCGTTCTTGTCGCGGACTGCGTGCAAGGTGCACCGACATTGCTGGGAAAAGAGGGACGCTGTCGGACAGCACGTGCAACTGCCACGAAGATCCTGCATTATTTGCAGACGCTTCCTGGCGGCCGAGCAAGTTTCTGAAGCAGTTGACGACAAGCGCGCTGTCGACGTGACCTTGAGCCACGCGAGCGAGCAGCCGAAAGCCGAGATCGCGCAAGGCCAAGCGACGCGTGCAACGGCGGCGTAGTCGCGGTCTCCGACGTAACGCCGCGAAGACACGGGGCGGGGAATGTGGACGCAGCTGAATAAAGCGCAGCACTCACGCACCACACCGTTGGGCAGGCACATTTTCTGAGGATGAGGCAAAAGGCACGTCCTACCTTTGGGAGCAGAAGCAGAGCCCGCAATCACGTGGCGTCGAACGCGCCGTGGAGCACAAGGCACACAAACATCGAACGAAACAAAACAGCATCGCGGTTGACACCGGTGCAGGCAGGGGCGGCGACCCCGACCCCCCGGCGGGGGCACGGGGCAACAAATACGCACACGACACTGGGGGGGAGAGAGAGGAAAGGGGGGATGCAACACACGAGCAAGAAGTGGACGGGGAAGGGGGTTTGGGACAGCACGACGACCACCAACAACGACGACGGCGGGGTTTGAGGAGGGGGGAGTGCATCAGACACGTACCCTCTCGACGCATGCCCATTTTGAGACACTTTTTGAGGCGGCAGTATTGGCACTGGTTCCGGTGGTGCTGGTCGATGGGGCAGTTTCGGTTTCCGCGGCACGTGTACGTCAGGTTCCTGCGCACGCTGCGCTTGAAGAACGACTTGCACCCCTCGCACGTGAACTGGCCGTAGTGCTTGCCCGAGCTCTTGTCGCCGCACACGACGCACTCGATGTTCGCGTGCTGGCCGTTCTTGTCGGACGACGAGGACGAGTGCGGAGTGCCCGGCGGCAGCGGCGGCGGCAGGCCGATCACCAGGTCGGCCGGGTCCACGGGGTCCCTCCAGGGCGTCATGGCGAGCGCCATGATGTGCTGCGTCGCGCGGCCCCAGCAGCGCGCGCGCGCACGCTACGCGCACAGGCGGCTCCGTCGGCGGCAGCAGCAGCAGCAGCAGCCAGGCCACCTCCGGCCGGCCATGGTTCACGGGGCCGATTAGTGGCGTCTGCGTGCGCGGCGCCCCCCGCGCGGCCGCGGTCGTGCCCTGGCGGGATCTCTCGGGGCACGGGCGGGACCCCGGCGCTCATTGGCTGCCGGGGCCACTCGACAGGCCGCTGCGCATGCGCACAGGTCCCGCCTCCCCCGGACGCCCCCCCTGGCGCGCCGCCGCCGCCTCAGCGCGCGCTGCTGCCGGGCAACGAGGAGGCTGCTGGTGAGGCGCCGCCGGGGAGGGCGCCCAGGGAGGCGGGTGAGAGGTGCGGAAACCTGGCGACCCGGGGCCCTGGGTCGCCTCTCCCGAGTTGAGAGGTCGCCAAGGGCGCGTTCTCGGCGCGCGCCGCTGCTGAGGCGGTAACGGTCGCTTTTGTCGCCGGCGTGCACGGGCTTGATATCGCGGACGCGCCTGCCTGCCTGTCTGCCTGCACCGAACCGGGTGCCGGTTTTTCTTCTCCCCGCGAGCACGTGGGTGGCGCTGCTTGCTGCGCTCTTGCGCCTCTACGGATGGCCTTTACAGTCCCGGCGATGGTTTCGTTTTGATGGGATGGGCTGCATACGGATGGGATGTGTGGGAGTGCTCATGACCTTTAAGCGATTTATACATGTGACATTTCAGTTCGTTTTATTCTTCGTTAGTTTTTTTTTTTACTCAAGCGTATACCTGAAGAGCTCTGTGCACGGCACGTTAGGAATACAGCAGGTATTCATAAAGCACGCCATACTGAATCCATTCGAATGAAAAGGAACAATATTTTGGCCTGTACAATAAAAAGCTGTTAATAGTTAGCTGTGCTACGTTCTTGCTGGTATGGGCTCTCAAGAGAAACGCACATTGCACTAGAGCGTTTAGGCGGGCTAGATGGTTAAACATCCTGTATTGATCGAACAGCGCGACAGGCGCAAGCGCTGTATTTGTCTGTTCCCTCGTCTCTTGTGCCTATCTGTGTTCGCGCTGTTGGATACAGGGTACATTGCATGGCACCGTTCACCCGCACCCCCAGACACTGTTCATTAGGAGTGAAAATTTTCATGAGCCTAATCACTAATTAATAGTAAAAAAGAAATACTAGTCTTGTTCACAAATGAAATTGCGTGAGACGTCTACTGAAAAGTGTCCACTTCAAGATTTTTCCTTCATGTGGAGCTACCGGCAGCTGCGGCTGAGGTGCTGCGTGGCTAAAGTTTCTAGGGCTTTATGTGCAGTGGGCGTGATTCCTCCGGTTGAATCCTGCCTGTAGCGGCCGTATTGCCATGCAAGCTGAGTGCGAGAACGACTCCGTGCTCACATTCATGGAGCACGTTGGAATATTCTCGGGGGTCGGCGGCGCGTTATTTACGGGTCGCTCTTCGAGGGTGCTGTTGGGGAGGAGGAACAACTTCATTGAAAGAGAACAAAAGGTGCTCACGGGTGGGCTCCTGCTTCTCCAATACATGTGGATCGCAACAAACTAGCCCGGCAGACCGTGTTTTGTCCAAGAGTCCACGGGCCTGCGCCTCCCAGAGAGCTCTGCCCACTTGCAATGCTTGGCCACCTGGCTGAGCAGCCCGCAGAGCGGCCTCCCATGAGGAGGGGGATGGGTTGGCTATGGGGGAACTGTCATGGGTTGGGGTGTTCCCACAGGTAGTGTATGAGGGTGGCCTTGGCCGTTCCACATGTCGAACAGTGTTGGAGGGTCAAGGTAGGGTAGTATACCGATAAAAGAGGTAGGGTGGGATGTAGGAGTTTGCCTGCAGTTTACGCAAGACCACAATGTATTTTGAATCTGTATTGGTGGGAGAAAGAAGCGGCCGTTTTTGTGACGATTGGTGATTTGATGGTATGTGAGCAGAGCCCGCGAGGTTTCCTGCGTGGGTTTGGGTGTGCCATCTTCCAGGTCCCGGAGGGGTAGTTCTCGAGCCAGCGCATGGACGCGCTGAATGCCGGGAATGGAAGGCATGCCCAGGAATCCCCGTGAGGTTGGGGGAAGGGGGGGGGGGGTTCTAATTTGAACCATGTATTTCTTGAACTTTCTTGGGCAGTAAAACAAGGGTCAGCATATTTTTCCTATGTGCAATTTCTCGATTGGGGTGAAACCGACCTCACCGCCTCCTTCCCGCTAAATCCGTTCCTGCCGAGGGTCGAAGTGAATCTAGAGCGTTTCAGTACGCGTGCTGCGTTTTCAACACACAAAACATGAACTCATTCTATTTCTCAAACAGCAATGGCTTCGTGCACACTGGTGTGGGCGTGCAGCTAGTTGGTGTTCATGGAGTAAACTAACTAATGAAGGGAAAAAATGCACAGCTTATCATTGAATGTGATGCACGAATCTGCGTTACCATGGCTGTGCATTTCGCACTTACACTGATCGCCTTCCCATTGCGGCTTTGATTTTTTTCGTTCTGCTGCTGCTTAGGCTCCTGGTGGCTCTTCTCGAGGGTGAAGTGAGGTGTACACCTTTGGTTGGAAGGTGGAGGGTCGAGAGTGAAAGCGGGCTGGTAGGTTGATCGCTTCTGAATGGTTGCGATGGGTGGAGGCTCGCATGCGGGAGAAGCATTTTTACCGGAGGCTTGAGGCATGGCATACACCCATACACACATGCGCGCACACACAAACACCGTGGGTTTTTAGGACGAAAAAGGCTATATTGCTAATGCAGCAAAATAAAACGAACTGCGACAACGATAACACCGTTATCAAACATAAATTTGAGTTGCATTAGCGCTACCTCGCAGGCAGTGAAAGTAAGGAAGGAGAGAAGAAACGCAAAGCACACCAACGAGTGCGCTCACTGTCAACCGAAAACACTATAAACACAGTGCCAACACTAGATACATAGCAGTGCAGATATAAACACAATGTAAACTGCAGAATAAAAGGGCGAATCTTAACTGAACTTTGACTGAGCAGTGACTCAGAGAAAACTTTGCAGACAAAAAAGGGAAGATAAATAAAGAAAGTAGGACATTGCCTTATTCCCGTAATGAATGAATGAATAAATGAATGAATGAATGAATGAATGAATGAATGAATGAATGAATGAAAAACATTTTTTTGCACAATAGAGGTCTTGGCGACCTTGGTGGGTAGATCTGGTAATCCAGGGCCCCTGCGGCTGCTGCGGCGATACAGGCCCGGTCGAATGGTCTAGGTTGGTCTTATTTTAGGCGAATGTTCTAGAGAGCACATCGTCGCACTGCCCCGCTGTGGCGTTTGATACTTGAGGGACTACCATTGTGTGTGGGTGCCCCATGTTTTGTGATAATGCGCTGGCTGGTCGATCCACGCACCAAACGCACAGGTCCCGGTACTGGTTGGGATGAATTTTGTCTAAAATAATGAGGTTTGGAATTACGTTGGCTTGTAATTGCCTCCGGCGGACCGACTGCTCCCTTCTAAACTGTGAGAGTGACGTGTGGAAACGCCGAGAGTGCCGTGTGGAAACGCATAGTATTCACTTTCCTGGGCTGAGTTTCTCTGTACATGATCGCGATGGTAGCCGGATAACCACTTGGGGGGCTCACATCCATGTGTCTGCGTTTCAGTCATTCTTGCGTGCGTATGTCCTTGCTTATTTTTATGTGCCTCGATCCTCACTTATTGCAACTGTCTTAAGAGCTTGCTTATTGTTGATGTGGTTATGTTGCCTTTCTGTGTATTGTATTGTTTCTGCATCATGATAATGCTCGCTCATTATACTATTGCTCCTGCCGCATGTACTGTGTATGTTGTAGTTGTGTTTTATCAGTCTGTTCGTATATAGTCAGTGCAAGCGGTTTCTTTAGATTTGTGAAAACGAGTTGCCGGAGCCACTATCAGGCAACAACCTCTCCTTTATTGTTCATGTAAATAAAAAAAAATTGGTGGATGTTTTTTACGCTGAATTACCTAGAAGTGTATTAAGGAAGCGCAGCTTATTGGGCCAGTTGGTTCATGGTTACGAAAAAAAAAACCTGCAGAAAACGACGCGCTCACAAGGAGAAGGAGTGGACAGGACGACGGTTATTTTTTTTTCCACACCCAGATGAGAATTCATGTAAATCCTCCCGTATCGTTGAAAGGAGAAGAGTTTGAGTTCATTGAAAAGTCAATGCAATGCGTTAACAAAAATAAGTGGAAGACGACAAAAATATATATCAATTGTTTACTCTCTGCTGCGTAACTTGCTGAATTCAGCCAAAGCTGTAGTCGTGCTGCTTGCTGTCTTTTGCTATTGCTTAAGACCCATAGAATTTGTCCCAGCCGGGGCTATTCCAAAAGGATCGCAAAAGGCGTATGTTCACGCCTATGGCGCTGGTCCCGTGACCCGATGTGGACGGTCGCTACGAACACCCTGCCCAAGCCCATTTCTTCCTCTTGATTTCGGCTAGGATGTCCTTAACACGCGTCTGTTCCCTCACCCACTCTGCCCTCTTTCGGTCTCTTAACGTTACACCTATCATTTCCTTTCCATAGCTCGCTGCGTTGTCGTTAACTGGAGCTGAACCCTTTTCGTTAGCCTCAACGTTTCTGCCCCGTAGGTGAGTACCGGTAAGATACAGCTGTTGTACACTACTCTCTTGACGGATATTGGTAAACCGCCATTCATGGTCTGAGAGAACCTATCATATGCGCTCCACCCCATTCTTATCCTTCTAGTTACTTCCCTCTCATGATCCGGATCAGCTGTCACTACCTACCCTAAGTAGGCATGTTCCTTACCACTTCCAGCACCTCGCTACCAATTGTGAACTGCTGCTCCCGTGCTATTCTGTTGAACATTACCTTGGTTTTCTGCATGTTAATATTTAGACCCACCGTTCTGCTCTGTCTGTCGTGACTCGTTGATCATGATTGGCACTGGAGCAAATGTCCATAGCTAAATGAACATCTTTATTCTTAGCGCTGAAAACGACGAGTTAGGTTTTAGAAATGTTTAGCTGAAATGTATTTTTTTTAGTCCAAATGTCAAGCTTCTAGTGTGTGATTGACTAAACCTATATACTAAACTACCAGTATTGTCTCCCGATAGAAATAAGGTTGCGTCATGTGTGTAAATTGTGAACTTTACTTCTGGTGCAATATGCACGATGCCATTAATATAAATGTTAAAAAGAAATGGACCTAATATACTTCCATGCGGAACGTCACTGGAGATGGATAGTGTTCCAGAAAGGAAAGCATACACACTTACTGCTTTTTTCGGTGCTACAGATATGATTTCAAAGTCAATGCACTTTGTCAACGTTAACATAGCATTCAAGTTCACGAATGAGTAAATCATGGTTTATCAGGCGAAAGCTTTAGTGAAATCTATGAAGATACCAATCACTATCCTACTTTTTTCAAACTCTTTTAACATGCATTCCTTTTGCTGTAGCACCGCAAGCTCTCGATAAGTGTTTTCGAAAACTAAATTGTGAACAAGTTAAAATTCCATGCTCTTTTTCAAAGGAAACCAAACGTCTATGAATGACATTTTCCAATAGCTTCGAAACTACTGGAAAAATTGAAATTGACCTATAATTGGAAAAATTATTTCTATCGCCTTTATTAAAAAGCACCGACACACGCGCAACTTGCATACGACGTGGGAATACTGCATTAGAGATGCAAAGATTCATAATATGTGTAACGTAGGGTAAAATTAAGTCAGTTATATAAGCAATAGGCTTCATTTTTAAACCGTCAATGTCTGATGCTGTTGTATTACTAAGATCTCTGAAAATTGTCATTATCTCGTACTCGGCAACAGGGCTAAGAAATAAGGTATCATGCACGTGAGGAACGTAGTTTAGATTATTCTGTGTTGTTATACCACTAGAAAGGTTCACAAAAATTTGTTAAACTCATCTGCTAATTGTTGACCTGTTAAAGATCTTCCACCTGTGTTTAGGGCAGATATTTGCTCTATTTCGTTTTTGTAGGCTACAGGTTCTTTAGATTCTTCCACATGATCTCAGCGTGACTACGTGCCGATTCAAACAGGTTTGCATAGTATTCTTTCTCGGTCCTTTTTAATTCTTTGTCCAAACGGTTGATATAGCCTTTGAAAGTCTTGTGGTCATTTATATCTTTTGTTTTGATAAGCCTATGATAGTGCCGAAATAATATAATAATCATTGGTTTTTGGGGAAAGGAAATGGAGCAGTATCTGTCTCATATATCGTTGGACACCTGAACCGCGCCATAAGGGAAGGGATGAGGGAGGGAAAACTGTGTTTTGTGGATATGCGGAGAGCAGCTCATAATCGGATCCGGGGACAGTAAATTGCGGTAACACCGCCGCCGCGGCTCACGGTACGGTTTATAAAGAATGTTTCATAATTTGTAAGACGAAAAACGTCAACAACGATGGTCAACAGTATACTCCGTTGCGTGACTTTTCCCTCTACATGAAAAAAAAAAATGCCTAAAGGGATTGAGGACAATGTGCACCATGTTTTGTTCGTGGGCCTGTTAAAGCGTGTAATTTGTATAAGAGGAAAATAAAACAAACAAACAAACAAACAAGGACCACTCTCAGTACCATGCGACATTATAAAAGCGCAGCTAAGTCGAAGCAGAGCGAACCCTGCCTGTGCCGTTCTTTCGGGGGATCGGCGGCAAGTCCCAATGACCTCAACATTCCGAGCCGCTTTGTCAGCGCGGGATTCGCACCCCCTCCGCAACCTCCCCCCGATTCCCCTCGCGGCCTTATCCCTGCCGTTGGCGGCCATATTTTCGTTCATTCAGTCACCCGCACGCGTTCTCCCTCGGGCGTTTTCTATACAGCTCCTGAATATTTGCTTTTTAATATGCGCTCCTCCGACCGCGTCCCCGACACCGTTCGCGACCACGCATTTCCTTTCATGCCCCCCCTCATCATCTCGCCCCACGCAGCCACCGAGTGATATTCTCCGGGTCCTTTGCGCCCCGCCAATTTATCTGTTCGTTCTTTTCCCCTTCGTTAGTGAGGTCGCCAGCTCGGCTATTCTTTCTGTTTTCTTTGCGGTCGTCCTTCTAGACTCGCGCAAAGCGCCACGAGGGATGCCCGCAGTGGGTGAAAGGGGAAGGGGGGGTGGCTTGCGGTGACGGGGGGTTTACTGCTAAGACCGCAGGGGTCGAAGCTCGGGGGTCGCCCGACCGACTGCCGCCGCTGGTGGGGTTTTAAACCACAACCAACCCCCCGCGCTCTTCCTCTCCGCGGAGGCCATCGCTCAACGTGCCACGCTCCCTACCTCCCCGCATACTTCCCGTTTCTCTTCCCAGCCGGAAGCTGGACGAGGATGGAGGAGAAGGGAAAAAAGAGATGCACAGTGCGGGGTGAGGGGGCAAAAAGGACACGAGCTTACCGACGGAGAGGCACAAGCCGAGCTCTCCTCCTTGCTCACGCGTGACTCATGGTTTTTTGGGCAGCTTCTTCCCTACTCCCTCCGTGCGAGTCTGTGCGCGCCGATATGCACAGGCAGAAGCCGTGCATATATGCCGCGTCACTTCGCGCTTGGCGTGGCCAGGCTGCGAATGTCAGGGCGCGCGTGTTCTTCTTTGGACTACCCTGCGTATGACGTTTTGTTTATTTCGTTTTGGGGAAAGTGGGTTGTTCTGCGTGTTTGAATGGGCGTCCACATACACCTTGGCAATGTTCATTTTAGAAATAAGAAAATAAATCTAAGCTTCTGAATTAGTCACTACCTCACTGGGACCAGCCACCAATTGCCAATTAATGACTTAGCTGGCGTCGCACGGTATACACGATAGAAGCAACCAGCGGTGAGCGTAGGCTACTTTTAACGCTGAGAGCAAACACTGACTTACGGCTTTGGAGTGAGCATCTGCCGTCTGTCAAAGATATGCATCCCAGTACACTGAACTACAAAAACTCATGTAGGGCTCATGTTAACCTCACACCTTTTCGATTTCGCCTCGAACCGCAGCAGACACTCGAAAGCGGTGTAGCTCAGCTCACAACATGGTTATAGTTTCGCCGGTTCGGAATCATATTTCGTTCCACTCATGCACTGCTCTGCTTACAGTTCGTTGTCATTTTTTATTTTTCATTGCTCTTCTGCGAGCAGCATATCTTACATGTGAGCTTGAGGTAACCTGTTCTACCGCCAGTAGCGGTGTCCGCCAAACAAG
The DNA here is from genome assembly GCF_052857255.1 of Amblyomma americanum. NCBI lineage: Eukaryota > Metazoa > Arthropoda > Arachnida > Ixodida > Ixodidae > Amblyomma > Amblyomma americanum. Next base: position 186,720,204 of record NC_135499.1, on the reverse strand, counting down.
CTCTGGGATGGAGGTTCCTTGTCCCGCGTAGTCGGTACTTATACATACGCGGAATATCGGAGCATATTTCTATTCGTTTCAATTTGTTTCGTTCGCATTCTGCAACGTTTATTGTCGACTCGAAGCCACGAAGGAGTGAAATACTTCAACCTCCATAAAGGAACCAACAAAGTCTGTCGGGAGACATTACTGAGTAACTTGCGGCTCGCGTGTATGTACACTACATCAAAGTGCCATGACTTTCGGCTATAGCTCGGCAGGCGCAATTTGTCTGAACCTGTCGTGAAAAAAAAAAAGGCATACATGGTTGTTCTCAGGCATTATCTTCTCTACGGGAGAGAACAGTGGTTTGTGATGCATACAGTATAGCACCACTTCTCACGTGCGGTTGGAAGTGAAGTTTTCTTTCCATGCACCTCAGTGGAATTTAATAACCCTAAGAATCGGCCGAAAACTACTTTTTGCTTACATGCAAGAGACTATAGCTGTATAAGGGGTACACTAAAGAATAAATGACTTGTAGGCGGCGTACAAAGCGCACCATTTGACCCTATCCGCTGACACACTGACCCAAGCAGTCAGTATAGCCGAAACACCTAAGCCTCTCAGCCACAGAATAATTTGCGCACGTGCGACTTTTCGTCAGCCATGACGAAAAATAATAACAACATTTCTTGATTAATGCAGACAGAGAGAGAAAAAGAGTTTAATGAACGACGCTGCAGCGTAGCGCTGACAGGCATGGTCTGAGCTTCTTGGCGCATGCAGAGATGCTGGGGAGGGGGGATGAGCCAGTTCGCTCATGAAACAGAACGATTCAATGGTCAAGGGGAAGTTCCATGCACGAAGGCGCGCATCGGCAGCCTAGAAGCTGTGGACGGGAGCTAGATTCGCACATGGCTCGATTTCTCTGCTTTGTATTCTAATTGTGTTCGCTATTACGTATACTGTCTGATAGCGTCTACAGGGCTTCACAGAAACAGGGCAGCGTTTTAGTTACCAGCTTTCATCCTTACCGCGGATTGCTATGGCCATGCTGTCTTGTATTGTGCTACACTGCGGGGGGTCAGTCAGGATAGGAATAGACGCGGGAACAGACTAGTTGCAATATTCAATGGCTGACTTGGATACCGCCAACTTCTCTCACCAGTCAAAATACGAATGAAAGGGGGGGGGGGGGGGGGGCAATTGGGTTAAAAAATTATTTCATTAATTCTGTGTTTTTCCTTTTCTACCTGCATTTCTTACTCCAACTAGGTTATGATGCTCAAACTACTCGTCTTTTTAGAGCTGAAGGTAATTTTTTTATTCGTTTTGTGGCGTCAGTTGCATGAATCCATTGGCAGCACTATCACTGTTGATCCGCAGCAAAGTCCTTTGTTTTCTTCCTCTCTCAGAGCATCGTAAGGAAAGTAAGTCGAAGTGCACTGCGATTTTGCGGGAGCAAAGAGAAAGATGGCGCCACTTGTTCTGAAATGCCTGCAAGTGTCAGGGGACGAACATGTTCCATCAGCTGGCATCAAAATTACGGGTACCCTAGAGCTCCGCCTAAGAGTGGGAATGCTTGTTTGCTTTCTTTCTTAATTAGAACCTCTTTTAATGCTGCGCACTAATTGGCATACATAAGTAGGCATACTAGACCACGTGATACGCCGCATGACCCAAAGTTCTCCCTTTCGCCAAATCGAGCAACGTGCCTTAATGCCCTGTGGGTAGCATGTTTGACTCACAACCAAAGGGTCATGGGGTCGATTCTAAACTAATTGCCCCAGTTTTCTTTTCATCGAAATTGATTCATTTTACACAGTTGCATGTCATAATGACATTTCAGTCACGCTGCGACCTCATTGTCACAATTTAACTCGAATTTTGATCATTTTCACTGCACAACTTAAAGTACGACGTCACAGCCCTCTCGACCAATCCCGAATAAGTGTGACAACGAGCACGATTTTTCCTCCGAACGTCCGCTCTAAAGAAGAAAGGATGAAAGAGGTGCCGTAGTGGAGGTCTCCGGAATAATTTCGACCGCCTGGGTATCTTTAACGTGCACTGACCACGCTAAGGCGCCCGTGTGCTGTGTGATGTCAGTGCAAGTTAAAGATCCCCAGGCGGTCGAAATTATTCCGGAGCCCTCCACTACGGCACCTCTTTCATCCCTTCTTCTTTCACTCCCTCCTTTATCCCTTCCCTTATGGCGCGGTTCAGGTGTCCAACGATATATGAGGCAGATACTGCGCCATTTCCTTTCCCCGAAACCAATTAAATAAATAAAACGCTGTCGCCTTAGTACCACGTGACTGGCTACCGACGCAGCGCTGCAACAAATTTCTTCCCGAGCAACCCGTAAACTATTACTGCGTTAGGCGCCCGACCCTGGCTTTCGCGTCGTAGTCGTCCGCGGCGTCGTCGCCGCAACCGGCGGGTGCGTTAATGACATCCGGGTGAATGTCATTAACGCACCCACCGGTCATTAACGAACTCACCTCGTATCACGGTCAACCTGGGTCGCATACGCCTACGGGTCGCTCTGTTTAGATCAGCTGCCTGCCATTGCAGGGGTGCATCACGTGGCCGCTACACCAGTGGTCACGTGACTAAACGCCTAAACAGCTATCGCTGAATCTCGCGTTACATAGTCGTAACCGTCCTGTGAGTTTTTTCTGCCGGCAGCGCATACTGCCGCGTTGTTGTATATGAACCTTATATATTTTTTTTCTTTTCTACGTCTTAGACTTAGTAAATGCAACAGTGAGAATGACAGTTTTTGGAATTTTTCTACGAAGGTTTCAAGTTACGTTATCCTTGTGGAAGGAAATTACGCTTTGTACTGACGGCCGTATCTGTCCCCAGGTTGTTCCCCAGGTCGTGACTTTATTTATTTATTGATACTGTCACCTTTCTTGATCAAAATTTTCGTTTGTTATTAAGAGTTGAAAATTTTAATTGTTTTTTTCTGTGCTGTGCAAAAACATTTAGCGTTGGCTCATCGCACACTGCCCAATGATTTATGAAGGTTTAGCCTGGGGTCATGTTTCCTTATGATTATTATTATTATTATTGCTATTCTTGTAAATAAACTAAAGGCTTATACCGACCTGTTTGGCTGTATGCGCTTGTTGGAGGGAAAATTATTATTATTATTATTATTATTATTATTATTATTATTATTATTATTATTATTATTATTATTATTATTATTATTATTATTATTATTATTATTATTATTATTATTATGCACTTTTAGAAATTTTCCTGAAAATAATTTTTTTTTCAGATTTGAATGCTTATCGCTTGGCATTTCATTGACTTGTGTGTCTTTTCATGCACGTCACGTGCCAGGAACAGGCGACCTTTTGAAGTTATTTGCTTTGGTTTACTGTACTTTGAATGCAAAGATGTTTGTGATGCCGCGCCAACTTGCCGGGCCAAGTCCCACAAGTCGATAATGACTTAAGGGGGGGGGGGGGGGGGACCTGCTGAATATTAGGGCGAAGTCACTAATCCGTACGTTCAAAGCCTAGCAAAATCATCCCTTGCGTGTATGTGCTCAGCGTGCACCCTCCGTCCCGCGGCACGGCCCGCTCATCGTCGTTTTTCTAAGTAGCACTGATAGCGAGGAGGTTTTGAACCGAGGAAAATTATATTTTGCTCGACAGAAAGTTGAATCAGTCATCATGTGTGTGCCTCAGTTCAGTCATTCGTGCATGTAAAATCAGTAAAAACAGTCTTTTCCAAAAAAAAAAAAAGGCCCGGGCTTCCGCACTGAATCGAGTGCTGTAAACAGTATCGGTAATTTTTGCAACCAGCTACGGTGGTAATAAAGACATTATTACTATTATTATTGTTTACGTTACTATTAGTAGTCAATCCCACAACGGCTGCTGAGCATCGTCGTCCAAGCGTCGGGTCCCGCTGCGGCCAGCCCTGCTTGCTCGGGCTCGGTTTCGGCAAAAGTCGAAACGTTTCCGAAGTTTCCTCTGCTTCTTTTATTCGAGCGCCCCCGAAGAACAGGTTTACGGCGGCAGCGAGCGGGCCCCCTTGGCTGCATCAGCGAGGGGTCAGACAAGGTCACAGGAGGTCACTGGCCACCTTCGCTTAACGGCACACCGCCCGGCCAAGAGGATCCCATCTACTGTCACACGCGGTGTAATGCGCGCTGTGTGCGTGCGAGAGTGCCTCCTCGGTTGGGAATAGTTTGAAAGAGGGCGTGCCCCCAGGTGGCAGCAGCAGCTCGCCTCCGCGTCAGGCGACGGGGTTCGGTTTCCAGCAGCGCCGCTGTCTGAGGCGCGATATGGGGCCGTTGGTTCTCGCGGCCAATGTAAAGAGAGAGACAGAACGGGCGAAAAAGATAACGAAAGGTAGACTGACGGAAAGAAAGTGAGAGACGAAGAAGAAACAGAAAACGGAAAAGGAAATAATGAAATAGACAACAGAAGGGAGAACGATGGAAAGAAAGAAAGGTAGAGAGACAGCAGGAAAAGGGGTGTACTAAAGAATGAAGTAGAAGAAAAGAAAGAAAGGGTCTACTGTGTCTACTGTGAAGAATTTTGCTCATTTGTCTAATAATAGGGCAGGGATAATACAAGCGTGCTATTCAGGTTGTGTTTCACTTTTAATCTCTTCATTATTGTTAACTAACTGGTTAACGCAAAGTCGTGCTCCCACGTGTCACCGCGATACGCCGGTGGGTGATGCGCACGAAAAGAACCTGGTAGAAACAGCGCTGGCACAGGACGAAGCAAGAACACAACAAAGGGGCTGCTTCATTATGTGTGAGCGCTGTCTCTACAATCACCTTAAACCAATAAGCCTACCTTCCTATCCTTCTGAAAAGAACTTAACTGGATTGATACGAAGGAATCGTTATTTCACGCAAGAGTAAATATCAGTAGGCCAACATCAATAGGCAGGGCGGAAATAGCTCAATGACACCGTTCGGGAGGACGAATGAGAACGCTGTAAGACAGAAGCCAAAGAAAGGGTGTATGTGCTTGGAAAATATTCACTCAGCTGACTAAACGGCAACGTCTACCTTCGGAGGGCCAAGCTGCCCCGCGAACGCATAAATTATCCCCCCCCCCCCCCCCCTTCCACTTTTCAAGGCTGGGTCGCTGTCTGCACGCAATGAAGAGTGTCATCCCTTGCGAAGGTCCTTCTGGTCGCAGCTTTCGTGAAAGCGATCTACAGATGACAAATAGAACAACAATAAAAAAGAGCACGGGATGCTCTGCGCGTTTGGCTCAGCGTCGAATGAAGCGTGACGCTGACTCGTGCCGTACCTTCGCGCTGCGCTGCCGCCGGCTCCCGGCGTAGAGCGCGTGGCTTTTTTGAACAAGCACGCGTCCCGCCCGCGCGTGCTCGAGCGTGCGTCGGCTACCGGGTGTCCCAGGCCCCGCCTCCTCTGTCGCAGCGGCGCTTTGTTGCGTTTCTGTTCTCTCCCCTCGGTCGTCTCGCTCTCTGCACTGAGCAGAACAACGACGCACGCATCCTCTGGTGGCAACCGTCTCGGCCGCTCTCCGCTGTCAGTATGCAAATGAGTTGCCCCGGGCTGGCACGAGATGGCGCCTCGCTTACGGCTACCATCTGCCCGAGACAGGGCGCCGGGGAGGTCTCGTGGCAGGCCGCAGATTTCTTCCGAGGCAGGCTGGTATGTTCATGTTGGTCTATAGTTCAGGTTTCTCCATATTAATTTTCAATGCTGTTTTTTTTCCTCTTTGTTGCCTGATTGGTTCGATCAACTCAGTGGAGCAATGTCACTACAGTATTGACGGCTGTTAAGGTCACTGCTGGTTAAGGGCGGTTCGTGGTGTGAATAGGGAGGTCCATGGTAGTGTGACTGCCAGCTCTCCAGGCGTATGCTATTCTAGGCGCCTGATTTGCTGACCTCATAAGCGTCATACGTACACATACAAATGCCATGCATCTAACACCGCGCAGTCTAGAAGGGCTGATGACAGCGATCCGAGAGGCAGGAAGGAAAATGACAGCTGTGATGTCAAAATATAGGAGACACTCCTGCTCGGTTTAGAGTTCATAACATTCTAAATGTATTTAAGAATCACGATAGGCGACTGCAATGCCAAAGTAGGCAAGAAGCAGGCAGGCGACCAAGCTGTGGGAGAATGTATAGGTTTTAGGAATGGCAAGGGGATTTATTGGCAGAACTCGCAGAATAAGATAGTTTAGGGATCGCGAGTTCTTTCTTTCCCCAAGGGGAGAACTGGAAGTTGACTTGGAAGAGCCCGAACCGCGAGTCTAAATGAAATAGACTTCATATTGTCCGCATATCCTGGCATGGTGCAGGCAGGTATGGGGGTGCTCGGCAAAGTGAGATGCAGTCAACATCGGATGGTGAGGTCCCGAATTAGCCTAGATTTGAGCAGAGAATGGAGGAAGCTAGCTAGAAAGAACGCTGTGAACGAGCTATAGCGGTGGGAGGGAAAATTCGAGGAATTCGGGATCGAGCTGGAAATCTCATATTCCCGTTTAACAGGTACCCTCCGCGGTGGCTCAGTGGTTAGGGCGCTCGACTACTGATCCAGAGTTCCCGGGTTCGAACTCGATCGTGGCGGCTGCGTTTTTATGGAGTAAAAAAAAAAAACGCTAAGGCGCCCGTGTGCTGTGCGATGTCAGTGCACGTTAAATATCCCCAGGTGGTCGAAATTATTCCGAAGCCCTCCACTACGGCACCTCTTTCTTCCTTTCTTCTTTCACTTCCTCCTCCATCCCTTCCCTTGCCGCGCGGTTCAGGTGTCCAACGATATATGAGACAGATACTGCGCCATTTGCTTTCCCCGAAAAAAAAAATTATTAAAACCCATTATTTAACAGGAGACGATGACCATAGTGTTCAATAGATTAACGATAACCTCACAAATATCATTACGGAGTGCGAAATGTAGGTGTACCAGGGAGGGACGCACAGGATGCTGGCAAGATAAGATATAGATAAGATAAGATATAGACCTGGCAATAAGCAGAATGTAAGCCACATGAGGAAGTATAATATGAAGTAGATCCAGACGGCTATAAGGAAGGCGTTAAAGCGCTCAAGGGGAAATGAGTAAATGGAAAAAATCGTATGTACGCCCTTATAGATAATTATTTCTTTATTTGTTCGTACTGCTGGCCCAGGCCAAGGCAGGAGTTGCAGTTTTGCAAATACATATATTTTGGGAGCTATCTGCAAGTGGAATATAAACAAATTACAAAATCTTCGAATATTAGCCATTCTTGCACATAATTGACAGCACGTGATATGAAAAAATGTTGCCAGAAACAAAATTAACGAGTCAAATGAATATTTGAAAAGTGCACCAATTATCAGTCGCAGCGGAAATCTTTCTATGTGAAAAGAAAAAAAAGAAAGTGCGTGGCCAAAATAACAAAGTGCAAACAATTATAACCAAGAGCTGCTCCCACTGACAAAGTTTAAAGAAAAGAAACAGAGAAGCAACGCGCACAGAACACTTACAGGATGACATGTATCGAGTCTGGTGTATGAAATATTTTATGCATTCACAGAATATTCCCGCATTGCAGCTTCAAAGCCCTTAGCCTCAGGATTTATTGCTTCATTGGGTAGTTCGCTCCACTCATCTATTTTCCTCACGAGAAAAGATTGATGAAAAAAATCTGTCCTGTAAAACAGTGGTTTTGTATATCTGGTGTGTTTTGTCCTTGACTGGCTGAAACTGTCTGCTATAATGTACCTTCCGAGGTTTACTTTGTAATAGCCATGCAAAATATGACAGAAAAAAGCAATCCTATTGTGTTCTGTTTTCCTCTTAGAAATCGTTAGTGCAGCCCTTTTCCCAAGTTCTGAAACTGACTGCATGTAGAATAAGCATTATAAATGAACCTTAGAGTCGTATTCTGCAAACATTCACATTTAAAAATATTCTCTTCTGTGTATGACTCCCAAACGGGGTTTGCGTAATTAGTGGTAGTGCTGTCATTTTGTACTCAAATTCACATCTCGCGTGGCGTCAGAAAGCTTCTTCTGCAGCGTCTAAAGCTTTCTAATCGCCTTATCACAAACTTGGTATAAAAGCGATGACCAATATAGATCATGTCTGAGACACAAGCCCAAGTGCCTGAACTCGGCGATATCTTTTAAAATGACAGCGTCACTTTTATAAGAAAAAACAAGGGACTGTCTTTTTCGAGTCATATGCCTACAAACGGTCTTTTCTGTATTCATGTCCATTTGCAACCGTTCACAACAGGTGCTGATTATGTCCAAACGGTCGTTCAGTCTGCTCTGATCATCAAGAGATTGTATATTACAATAAATAACAGTATCGTCTGCGTAATGTTTAATCGTTATCTTTGCTAAAATCCGACACTCAGATCGCTCACAGAGAAAGAAAAAAAAAGCAAAGGACCAATCACAGACCATTGTGGAACACCTGATCGTGCATTTTTACTTGACCTCTCAACGTTACCAAGAGAAACAAATTGCTGTGTATACATTAGCTTTGCCTCAATCCATTTCATTGCCATATTATTCTTCAATGAATTGTTTCATTAGTAAGTTTCAGCAGTAGCTTTTGGTGATATTTTCTGTCGAACGCTCTCTCTTTAAATCGATAAACATGATATTTATTAGTCCTGTTTCGTGAATACATTTAGCAATTTGGCAATCTCATATACAACTTCACTTAATATGACAACATATCCGTATCGGAGACCATGCTGCCGGCTTCCCAGAACCCAGTTAGCTTCAGCAAATTTCCTTAAGTGTTTAGATAAGATGTGTACAAATGGTTTGCAACACGTACTCGTCAAATATATTGCTCTGTATCTAGCTACATCATGTTTTGCTCTTTACTTATGTATTTTTATTATTTTCGCATACTTCCAATCGCCAGGAACGTCTCCAGATAGATGAGACTTATAAGTATACCTGCAAGATAGTAAGAACACCATTCTGCGTAGCTTTTTAGAAAGGTATTATCAATTTCGTCTGGTCCTACAGATTTTTTTCGCGTCGAGATTAAGAAGCAGGTTAAGAACTCCGTCCTAATGTTGATGTCCGGTAAAGGCAGTATATTGGGTGATTCATCTAGTTGTGGTGTTTTATATATATTCCATCATCCCATGTAAAGACGGACTCGAATAGTCGCTAAAAAGGCATTCCATTTCAGTGATACCACTAACGGTGCAAGTAGCGGTTTTTAAGAACGGAATAAAGGCAATGTCACTAAGAATATGGAACAAAATATTTAAAATAGCCGAACAATTATGTGCGGATTTCTACAGGAGACGAAATAATCAGGCAGCTAATGGTGAAGCCAGGGGAGTGGAAGAATTGGACATATCGTGTGTAATGAAAGAGGAAGTAAAGAAAGCCTTAAACGGAACGCAGAGCTGAAAGTGGCGGGTGAAGATCTTCAGATTTGTTGGAGGCCGCCGCGGTGGTTGAGTGGTTATGGCGCTCGGCTGCTGGCCCGAAAGACGCTGGTTCGATCCCGGCCGTGGCGGTCGAATTTCGATGGAGGCGAAATTCTAGACGCCCGTGCACTGTGCGATGTCAGTGCACGTTAAAGAACCCCAGGTGGTCGAAATTTCCGGAGCCCTCCACTACGGCGTCCCTCATAGCCTGAGTCGCTTTGGGATGTTAAACCCTCATAAACCATACCTTCAGATGTGTTGAAAGACAGTGGGAATGTTGTTCTAAAAAGACTTGCCGCCCTGTATACGCAGTGCCTCATGACCTCGAGCGTTCCATAATCTTGGAAGAACGCTGACACATCTTAATCCATATGAAAAGAGACGTCAATCAAGGGTTTGCGCGCTATCGGAAAGGCTACAAGACAGCGGCCCGTATCTACACCATCAATCAAGTGCAAGATAAGAAGCGCAGCATATAAACCTGCTTTGTGTACATATAGTGTTCATAGATTATGAGAAAGCATTTGACTCAGTCGAAACCTGAGCAGTCATGCAGGCACTATGAGATCAGCCTCAGCAAGTGGCGTCTGGAAGCGGCCAGCCTGCCGTCATGGACCAGCCGGATATATAGGGGGCCACGTGTCATCCAGCTGCAATCACCGTGCTCGGCCGTGTAGTAGTGCCACCCGAAACGAGGACGGGCTGCAGCTTGAGCACAAAAGGGCCTCGTTTCCTGTGGCTTTTCGGCGTACCGAGCACGGCGGAGGGCACTGACCCGAACCGTCGCGACCATGCCTGGAGACGAAGGTCCCGTTTCTGGTGTTGTTTCCCTCATGCCTCACGCGTCGGGTGTTATAATGCAGCACAGGTGCCGGCGACACGTGTCGACCGACAGCTGGCCATGGAACACGTGCAGACCTACCGCAGCCTAGGCTGTTTGACAAACAGCCCAGACATGCGAATGTGGGAATGCGCTTGACAAACATCGTTACAGAGCTGTGACATCCTATGAAAACTGGATTCAGCCTCAAACTGCTGCGAAAGCGACACTCTGCGCACTCTGGAGCTTTGCATAAAGGCTTCCATAGTGTATCGCACCTATAGCCCTGCCCTAGCCTCCTATACCCCACATATGACGGAAGCCATCGGTCACTGGAATCAAGGTGCATAGGGGATGTCTGTTTTTTCTTCTGATTTGTAGAGTTCACCAATGGGAGATTAATAGGGTAATTATTTGAAAGATAATTGATTAGAAAGCAGAAGAAAAAAACAATCGCAGGCCGCCGGTGGGGTCCGAAGCCACGACCTCCGAATTTCGTGTCCGGTGCTCTACCAATTAAGCTACGGCGATGGCTGTCCATCGTTCTGCTTTCGAAAGTATTTATGCGCAGTGTAACCGAGCCTTGACAGTGCTCACGAGCGCCACCCACGTCCATAGCGGCGGACGCAGTACCTGCAGTTACGCCATGAGCCAACCTCTTTTAAAATTCTTCTCTGTGTCTGGCCTGTTTAAACGTTACTAACAAATATCCTCACCTTTTATATTTGACTACTGAGCACTTCACGTACTCGGCTAAAGGTTGTTGTTATATAACTTACTTCACAACCCGTGTCTTGCTCTGTAAGGTTGATGTGTAGCGTCATGGTTATACTTTGTTCGCTGGAAGCACTGCACGAGTCGTTGCTTGCTCCCTGATGGTAAAGAACAAGTGACTGTGCAAGTGCACAGCATGCATACGCATTGTTAGAGACGAGCGGTCCTTGAGTGAGCTGATTCTTTCAGCGCCGCAGGTCCCTTCTCCGAATGACGTTGTCGGACTTGGTTATGAAGGAAACTGTACAGGGGGTTTATTTTACATTATTATCAAGATTTTGGAACCCATTGGAGGGTGATGAGGGAAGGTCGGAGGATCTGAGAAGATCTGAGGATGATCGAGGATTCCTTTCTCGGCACTCGTCGTCCGGTTTAAAAAGGGTCCGGTCCCTAGGATTCCCCAGGTTCGAGGAAGTCTTCGCCAGGTTGGGCGTGGCCTAACTTGCGTTGTCGTACACACACACACACACACACACACCACTTCACATAGGGACACGCCCCCGTCACATGCCTCGCCGGAGAAAGAGGGTGCCGCTGGACAATCGCCCCCACCAGAGAGAGCGTTGTCTTCGCGTCCGAACGACAGTTCTCACGCGCCAGCCGGACACGTCTTCTGGGAAGTCCGAATGGGCGAGGCGCCGGCGAGCAGGCATAGCTGAAGGGGTGAGTCACCCCCTGCTCGGTTCTGGCGGTCGCTAACTGCCTCCGCGCCGCACGGTCGATCTTCCGGGAACAATGTTGTTTTCAAACGGCAGTGGAATCCTCCGTCTCGAATCCAATAAACCTCGCGAGGACCGGCCGTGGGAACCCAGATGCCTATCGCCGTGCAGGGACCCCGGCTGCAGGTGTCCTGGCCGAATACGCAGCTGAATCAGACCACCGGCTGTCGCCAGAAACCTTACAGCATCCAATGGGCAGCATATTAGACAAGGCCTAACGGTTGGTCTTCAAGGATGCCCATGAAGGACGTCCGCCTGTACGCTGTATCTTCAAGAGAACCGGTTGAGTGACATGAGAAGGTTACAGCGTACAGTCTCCCTCAATTCCATGAAGCAATGGTCGGTATAATCGTTTGCAAGTGGCCCCATATATATACGAACAGTTTGGGGCAAGAAATGAGGCTCCGTCGTCCCCTGAGGCTCACCTGAGGAAGCCTGTGTAGCAGTTAGTTGCACTTAAATAACTGGGCTCACTCCAACTTGCATCTCCTGTACGTTTTGACCCCCCCCCCCTTTCCTGCAGCCCCAAGGAACCATTTCCGGCAGTGGAGCGTGTGATAATAGCGGGTATGGATCCCTGATAGTCTGTAGTTCTTTTTTCATTTTTTGCGCTCCCATTATGAACGAGGCGGATTTTTTGTGCGCCCCTCGGTTACTTAAAGTGAAGCACAAATCTTCCTCCGAGCTTGTATAGATGTGCGCGCTCCCCGCGAAAACTGGCCCAATTAGTCCTCTTGGTTCTCGAAAATGACAGCGCCTGTACTGCTCAAGCGGTGCCTTATTTGCGGAGCACCCTTACGGGCAGTTTTTTTGCGCTTATGCATTGACAAGCAATAACGCATGCGGGTTTGGCACAACCGCATAAGGAACGTCGACGGAAATGCAGGCAAGCTGGCGACAGCTGGCCCCACGAGTGCGCCGGGGATTGCGAGAACAATCCAGCGAATGAGGCGTAGAAGTCGGAGGCAGTCAAGTGCTCCAAGAGGTTTCGGGGCGCAAGTAAAGAGCGAAAGGGGCTGATGGTGGTGTGGGGGGTCTGTCCACCAAGAGGAGTCGCAGTTAACAGGAAAGAGCCGGGCAATTATACGGTCCGAATAATGAACTCGTTAATTTAAGGGCCTCTCTCCTCTGTCGCTTATATCGGAGAGAGAGCTGATTGCCGCTACACACCGCAAGTGCGGCGGTCATTTCAGGCAGCAGTTGAATGGTCATTAGCGGAGAACTGCGGATAGCCGCACGTATGCCCCCAAACGAGATGCATGCGAATATATTGCACAGACGGAGAAAGGACAGGTTCTGCTCCTTGCCATACTTGTACCTGTGGGACGGGGGTCCTCCTATCGCGCTGCCCATTTGCGCGGTTACTTTTTTGTTTGTTTGTTTCTAAGATCGCTGACTCTGATGCGAATGAGGCAATATCGGTCTCGTTCTATTAACTCGGCCGCAAATGCACAATGGCCAAGTGGGCGACAGCGTGTGTGGCGAATCGACTGTGCGACTTCCCCTACACGCTTTCTCCGCCGCACCATTTCCGTCCAAATTGTCGGAGTCATGGTCCGACAAAATTTGCCGCTCGCTAAGACAAGGGAATAAGAAGAATGAAACCTCTCCCGGCTGCTTGATTGCGATTTCTTTAATCTCGGCGAAGGCGTATACGGTTTATGGTGAACACCGTTTATCGGCACGTTCTTTGCGTACATGTGTATATATACCGTAGCATGCCAAGAAGCCATCACACGCGAAAAGTTCTGCCGGCGGTTCTTAAGGCTGCACAAAGCGGCCTCATTTAGTCCACGCCACGAAGTTCTAGCGGTGCTGCGACTCGTTAACTGTTGTCTGCCTGCGTTCAGAGTGTTTCGCGGGATCCGGTTGACTTCTACGCGCATGCGCAATCAGCTGCGACCGCCGCGATTAAGATCTAGTGGTTCAGTTTAGTCCGGCCAACTTCAGCCAGTGATTAGGGTTCGGGGGAAGTTGTCTACTCGGATGGGTAGTCCTCATTATACCAGCCCTCCATTTTTTGTTTTATACCTTAAATATCCAACGTGAGAGGACCCCGGAAAATTTTAACTTTATTTTTTGTCACGTACTCGGTTCGCCTTAGGTATACTGAATGGGATCCCCATCGTTGTAGCATCGACATCTTCAGAAGCAGAGCGCTGTGATTACATTTGTCGATGCATACACATACCGCCATTTTTCCCTCGTTATTCGCGCCTGCAATAGCAAGCTGAAATTGCCTGCTCGGCAGCCACTTTTGCGTGAATGCTATAGAAGGAAATTGTTACGTAATGTTGCCTATTAACTTTTCTATATCTCATCGCCAGGCTCCGTTTCACCTTAGCATGACAACTCCCGGTAATTTCGCAACCAATGCTTTTTCGTGCTTTTGCTGCGTTCGCTTGTCGCGTTTACGGCCGTAGAATTGGTTTTACATAGCAGACAACCAACTGAGAAAAGCTTTCTATGCGCTTTGGTGAAGATGTCTATAAAATTTGTGGAATAAAGTGTGCGCACCGCTCGCCGCCTTCATCGGCATCTTTTTGCTGCCGACATTGCTGAAACTTTGTTCCTGTGCAAACCCCAAGCCCTAATCTAATAATTAATAAAGACCGCGTGCCACCAGAACATGCTGCAACATACAGGGCGTGTAAAAAGAAAGCATGATTTAGCCGATGCGTTTGCGCGCATAAATAAAATGTTGCTGCGCATTTCCAAGATACCGGCACGCTAGAAGATGATTAGGCACTGCGTATACAGGGTGGCAAGACTTTCTAGCACAGTGTCCCCATCGCCCTTCAGAAAGGCACTGCAATTAGCTGGTGCGCACAAGTCGCTTTTCCCCTTTGCATTCCACGCAAGGCTTTCGTTACTTCCTCCTTCCTCACGGACGGCATGTCCAATTTTTACTCGCTCCTGGATTCATCATTAGTATCCTGATTATACTGGCTACTGTAGAGATCTGTGCAGAATTATTTGCTTACTTGAACTACGTGATTCTCTAGTCGTAATGACATTGCCCTCTTTGCCTCTAAGGCCGTGCTAAAGCCAACAATTCTTGACAAACGCATTTTTGACCGAGAAACCGTTTATGAACGCAATTTTTTTCATATCATGTAAGATTTCACTATAATAATCAATATGTCCGCATATCACCCAACAGCAGTGTTGCATTTCTTTCTTCTATTAACTTTTTTCTATCGTCGAAAAGCGTTCCCTTTTGGGTTTCTATGGCAGTCTTAACTGTTCGATGCGATCGATGGAAACACTTGATAAGAAATATTTTGCACATATCAGGAGAATGGACCATTACCTTCAATATTCCCATAACACTATCCTACAATCTTCCAATTTTCAAAATTTTTGTCCGAGAATGGTGGATATGATCTGATTTTTGCAAATGACTAACCCCCTGCTGATCGCTTTAAGGCTGCCTCCCTTCTTTACAGCTTTACTCCATCCTCTCCATATTCACTCTTTATGTCGTTTACCTTACGCTTATTGACCTCCTTGGATAGTTCTAACGGCTATATATTCTACCCATGGGGTCAGATGCTTTCATAATATGGCGTTTCTTAATCAGGTCTTTCATCACCTGAAGGAGCTTGCCAGCATTCTGTCTACAGTATAGGTTAAATGTTGAAGGCTAGAAAGAGCAGCTGATAACACTGGGCCATGGTCTACGACGGCCTGTATTACTCGGTAATCAATTACAAAAGTAAACTGAATCAGCTTTTCACTAGTTGACTTCTTTAAACACACACACACACACACACACACACACACACACACACACACACACACACATATATATATATATATATATATATATATATATATATATATATATATATATATATATATATATATATATATATATATATATATGCTGTTATTAGCTTCTTTTTTTAGGTAACAAGACAAGTTTTTACACCGGATACTTCTTTGTCGTTGAGGGATTCTGTGCGGCGTTACTGAATACGGGCGGAACTTCACTGCAGGCTTCAGTCGCATCTGACGATAGCTGCCCTACCTCCCACCTCCACAGCGCCCTCCGACAGGTGCGAGTTTATATAATTCCTCTCCTGAATACTGATCTGATCGTCCTCCGTGCGTTGAAGCGGAATATCTGTTTTCCAGCGAAATACCAAATTCCTGTGCTTTCCCTCGTACCATTACATCGCGGATGGACTGCATTCTTAACAATTAATATGCCCCCCCCCCCCCCCCCCCCCCCCCCCCCCCCCCCCCCCCCCCCCCAGAAAAATGCTTCGTAACTTGAGTCGTCTATTATAACAGTGGTCTTATTAACGGGCTACGACTGTATATACTAAGGTTTGGAGTGTCATACTTTTTCAGGCCGGATATTTATTTGTTGCTCGCATGAGCCTCCACACTGTGTTTCGTGTCATGGTCGTTGAAGAGCAGTCCATGCAGTATGTTTGGTTTTTGGGGGTTCAACGTCCCAAAGCGACTCAGGCAATGAGGGACGCCGTAGTGGAGGGCACTTTGTTCGCACAATGTATTTGTTCGCACTTCCATGCGCGGAAGTCGGTTGCGTTGGCCAGGGGCAGGAAACCTCCACGTACGCCGTTGTCCAGCAAATACAGATTCCTCTCTCAGCGGCCGGGGGAAAGCCAACTGGAGCTTCGCATCGTCGTCATGACAACTGCACCCAGCAGAAGAAAACTTCATCCGCGAGCGGGATTCGAACGACTGCCGGCGAAAGAAGAGCAGCTTCATATACCGGTCCCTGAGACAATTCTGCCATTGCCACAGCCGGTAAGCATTAGTTCACCTCCAATCGTCAGGTGCACTGGTGCAGTTGAAGCCGAAGCTAATCAGAGTTCCCTACCCCTGGCGCTGGCTTCCCGATAACAGGCCACTCATTAATTGACCATGCCCAGACGCTCACGTGACATTTAAATGTGGGCATTACTCAGAGTTGTACTCAGTGGGAGCCTCGACTCAACGCTGGCAGCTGTAATACATTCGTGCCTCTACTCTGTCGACTTTGGGATCCACTACGAATTCGTTCGTTTCTTCCGCAGTGCATATTGGTGGGCCAGTAATGCGCGTTTTCCTTTCTTTGCAAGCTAATCCAACCTCCCTCTCCCGTTACATCCCAAGTCTGAGCCAGCACAAGCAGTGGAAGAGGTGGTCGGCTTCATTATTGAAGGGTGTTGTGTAGCTTCAATGCAGGTGGCGCGCACTGTTGCTCTGGCGTCCATGCTACCCTCCGCGATGTCTCGCTGCGTGGTTAGGACGTTCGGCTACTCAGCACAAAAGGAGTCGGGATCATGGCTGCGGCGGCCGCATTTCGATGGAGGCAAGATGCAAAAGGCACCGGTGTTCTTTCACGCGTCAGTGGACGTTAAAGGACCCCAGATGGTGTACAGTAATCCCTACACTATTCGGCGCCTCTTTCTTCCTTTCACTCCCTCTTTCATCCTATCCCTCTCGGCACTGCAGAGGTGTCCACTGAAAGTGGGACTGTTACGGCGTCTTTTCTTTCCTTTTCTTAAAACCGGTTTTAATTATCATGCAAAATGTTGCTAACGTGTTGTCACAAGGTTTCGAACGCAAACAACTGATATGATTTGGTTTACGACCGCAATGATATGCCTGCTAGCTATATTCAGTCGCAGACCTTGAGTGGAACAAAATTTTGTATGATTTTGAACGTTGCCCGAGGAGCCGCTCGGCAATTCCGCCCTATAGAGTGACGTCAAGGCGCACTTACCCAAAATATTGTGACGTCACGGAAGTCAATATTTGTGCACTGGAACAACCAGTGCTTGCCGGCCACGCCGACGTCATCAATATTGTGGTTGTCCAGGTTGGCAGGTAGACCGTGCCGTCAGGGCGCACTTCAGAACTGGCGCCTACCGAGACCGAAACTGCCAGCAGAAAATCGTTTGCAGTTCGTTGTTAACATTGCGCGCTAGGGTTTTGAACTCACTGTTATGATTACTAGGTGTGTAGGCCCCTTACAAAGCAAAAAAAGAAAAAGAAAACGGACTCCTCGAAACATTTTGTCTGTACCCATTTAGGAGTTGCATGATTGTATAGAGGCCCGGCTGCGTCTGTCATAGGCAGCAACGACAAATAAGAAAGGCAATAGCATAGTGAGCGCCGAGGACCAGGCCACTCTGCACTTTGTGCAACTCGTTAAGCGCACACTCCGCTCTGGTCTCCAACGAGCTAGCTCGGAGTGTGCTCGATCAAACAGTACCCAGCAAACTCGGATGAGCATCTACCCAGCGCTCCAAATTGAAACGCCATCATCAACACCGCCTCTTCAATCCTTGCGGTGCCAATGAGAAACATACTCTCATATACTTCCTTACTTCCGTCGCATATAGATGCAGCCTTAGACAAGTGACGCGTTCTGCTAGGCAAGGGTGTGAGAAAAAGAAACATCGGCACTCTTCCTCTTCTCGTCCTCTCCACCTCCAGTATCTGTGCATGAGTTTTTTTTTTTTTTTACCGTATTCTTTTCTGCCCTGCTCCTTAACGCGAGGCCACCCGCTCGGCGCTTATTCAAACACTCGCGCGTAAATCACGTTCGACCGACGGAGCGCATCGCGCATTCATGAGAGTGCCCTAATGCCTGACAATCCAAAAGCCATCATGCATGGCACGGCACGGCCCGTTCTTTCTTTCTGCGCTCATCGCTCTCACGAGGACATCATCGCTCGCAGCCGGCAGCAGATGGCGCGGCCGACGACCACAGTCAGCCTCGTTACATGCAGATGAGAGGTCCAACACAAGCGCATAATAATCACGCGCGAGTTTGGAGGCCACGCGTTGCCTACCGCTGCGGTTTGCGTGCTGCCCGTGGGGCCTCTGCCACTGCGCTGAACTAACCAGATCGGACGTAGATGCGCTCACCGGGTGCAACAGAAAACCCGGCCGCGGGTAGCCGGGAAGCAAGAAAAAAAAAAGAGCCAATCTGTCAAGGAAGCAAACGAACGCCGCCGGTTCTAGCGAGAGGGAGAGAGAGAGATAGAGAGAGAGAGACAGTGCCATCCTAAGAGAAAAGAGGAGACGCAGGGGTGGGAGGAGCGGAGAGGCTAGCCGCGAAGCGTATCCTAAAACCACCGTAGCATGATTGATGATTTCAAGTGTGTGGCAGCGGCTAGCCGCCTCGCGATCCCCAACACCCCTCCACTCCCCTCACGAACCGAACCAATGAGCCCCCCCCCCCCCCCCCCCTCTTCCTCCAGTTTTCGGCGTGTTCGAACCGCGGTGCGCGATTCTTTTGCCCCCTGCCCGACAAAACGAACCTCATCGCGAGCACCCCCGGCGTCCTCCCCCCCTCTGTCCCCAGGAGGGAGGGGGCACCCCCGTCTCCATACCGCAGCGAGGAAAAAGAAATAGCAGCAACACCCGAGTAGAACAGCCAGGCGAGTTCGTCGGGCCGTGGCTTCCCTTTGTGCCGTTTGTTATTGCTTGCGTCTGGTTTTCAATTCCCCGAAACGGGTTAGCGATGGGGAGCTGGAGGGACGGTGCAGCTATCTGGTCCAGAGCTCCGGTGCGCGCGCCCCACTTTCCAGAAAGGAACCTAGCGGATCACCAATGAGCAAGGTCTTCCCCACTCGCTTGTGTATTTTTTTCCTTTGTCTTACTCCCCTCTTAGCCGCAACGCTGCCGAAGGTTGCTAATCAGCAGGAAATGGTTCCCATGTCTAGGTTCCACCGCTCTCTCCGTTTCTGAGAACAGGAGAGATCGTAGTTCTTTGACCCATCAGCACCTAGCGTGCACCGAATCTGGAAGCTAACTCCTTCATGCATTTCAAGGTGGTCGTGAGTGCCTGCGATTTTGTCATTTGCTCATCTTCATCATCCTGTTGAGAGTCGCTTCGCTGACCATTCGTCGAGGACACGGGTCTTCGGCACTTACAGCTGACGCCGCTTTCAAATGAAGGCGAGGTTGAGGATGCAGTTTTAATTCTAGCTGTCCAAACTTCCCCGCCATTCGCAACGGCATTATATAATTTTTCTGTCTTTTCCTAGCCCTTCCTAACGCATGTTCCAACTTCTCAAGGAACTTGACTGCAGCAGAGCTATGAGACTCCATTTGCTGTGAAATGCCGTACGCGCCTTAAGAATGCCCTTTTATCTACAGGAGCCGCTGAATGTAGCAGTGATATAGGAGACCCATGACTTTATTCCTTGCGCAAAGTGTAGAAGGCGAGCCCCACCAAGCCGCCAGGCTTCATTGCCGCCTGTCACGTCAGAGCGGCTAGTGCTAAGCAACTTTCTGGATCATGGCGCGGCATATGGCACATTTTATATTCTGAGAGCTACAATGTAGATATGTTGCGCGCACATGTCACTTAGCTGACTGAAGAGCGAGACAACTCCAGCCCGGGCACTGAATCTATCGAGGGCGGAAGCTTGCTGAGCTAAAGTGCTTACCCGTGATCTCAGTTAGCGCATTTGATTGCACTGAAGAGCACTGGTCGCGACAGCTAATATTTTGAAAGCGCTTCCGCAATCAACTAACAGTCCCTCGAACATCCCTGTATGCTATCCTTTTCTCTAACTCCTATAGGGACCTGTTGCCCCGCCGGGCGATATAAATTGTACCCCCGGTGGAAGACAGAGAGAGAGAGCGGTGGGAGAGCACTGGTGGACAGGATGAACGGAGGCCGTGCGCGGAGCAGGTGCGGCGGGCAAGGTCAGCGGCGACGGTCGCGCTTGGCTGACCCGGGCGCGGCGGCGACGGTTGTGCTCGAGTTATTCCGCGACCATTGGGCCGCCGCTAGCGACGGCGGAAGCGTGTCGCGGCGAGGAGGAAGCGTCAACGTCCTTGCTCCTCACCTGTCCCCCGGCCATTGTTGGCAGTGGGGCCGACCGCGGCTCTCTGCCCCATAGTATTACTCCTCTTTCGCCTCCTCTTCTTTTATATCTCGAATGCTTCGAGAGGAGGTGCGGCCGTCCCGCATCAAGAGCAATTACCGACCGCCTCGTTTCATTGTCTCTCTTTTAGTGGTCGTTGGTACTAACAGCGACTTTTCTTGAAGGAGAGTAAAAAGAAGAAAGTGCTATATCACCGGAAATGCCCGTCTTCAACGGCCATCCAAGAAATGAGTCTCGTTCTTCCTGCAGCAACCGTTACTGGTTCTGTCAGTGTCGCGTTTCAGCAAGGACCGGGTTTTATGACCAAGACTTATATTACTGCATGCCGAGTTATTCTGCCACACAAAGGGTAACGTGTTCGCTTTGCAGGATTACATTGACGCGAAACAGACGTACTTCTGGAAAAGTCAACTTTCCCGAAATGTGGACACGACTGGCGTTGGAAGGCTTGCGCCTTTCTTCTGATAGCTTTCTCGTTCTCCAGTGAAGTCGAGTGCGCAGCCTGCGCCTCTCGCGACATTAACCGTGTCTTTCCTCAGCCGTTCTTCTTACGAGAGAAAAAAAGTCCATCATATCGAAGCTGCCTTCTTCTATGTCTTCCTCTTCTCGACGGCATACCTTTTCCAAGCTCATTTGCGTCCCACTAACTACGCAGCCATGTATGATGCAGTTGTACGCCGTATTACGGCACTGGTTCTGTTAGCCGAGCTCCCACTGTTTCGTGAGGGCCGCGGCGTCACCGCCAGCCTGGCCCACTCCGCAGGGGAAAAGATCTGCAACTGTACACATATGTAGACCCTTTGCCAGAAGTTCACAGCCAAGGGATTTGGTTCGGAGCTCTACCTTGTGGCTTGCAGTGGATCCCCTTACGGTAGGAAGATTTTTGGTCCTGCAGCCTTTAACGAGTAAGACTTCCCCGAACCCTACAGCCTCCCTCCGTCCACAACACGGCTTAGAAGCAACCCCCTGAGCTCGAAAGGCTGTAGAAACCTGCTGACTTGGGCACGGCCACCCTACAACCGCCATGCCCTGAACCGCACCCTACGGCGAAGGTCAATTTGATTTAGCAAACGGTTATAGCGCAAAAATGACAACCACAGGGAGACGGCACACATACACAAGCGCTTACATACATTAGCGCTTGTGTATGTGTGTGGTCTCCCTGTTGTTGTCTATGTTTGCGCTTTAACTTTTTACTAAACCATTATGCACCAACTCCCCCAGAAAGAAGCTTTAATGCGGTCAACTTGAGGACCCTAATTCGAAACAGAGCCCCTGTCCAGACCATGATACGTACTACAATGCCCCTAAGCCATGAATCCGCCCCGGTCATTCATACGATACTGCGGCTATTTCTGTTTCTTCAGTGGAATTCATGCTTTGCGTGAATAATTTCGCGAACTAGCTCGCATTGATCATTCGTCGCCCATGAACGTACGCGGCTGTCGTTTTTCTATACGTGCCAACCAGCGTGGTCAGTTGTTGCGCTTGGCCAAAGAGCTCTAGAGAAATAAAAGCAAGAAATAACAAACCTTATATTCAAAGTGAGAGAACCCCTTGATGACTCGATATAAATTAAGCCAGGAGTCCTGCCGCAATCCACCAACATACACGAAGAAGAGAGCAGCACGAGCTGAACAGCATAAAGCCCCGTCATCTCCCCGAACCCTGGGCATGCGTTGACTGGGAAGCGTGACGGTGCACTTCGACAGCTCGACAAATGGCGATAGCGCTGGGAGGGCGCCAGAAATAAAGCAGTCGAAAGAAAGGGGCGAGCAAGGTGAGCGCGAGGTACCGAACGGCAGACAGAGAGAGAGGAAAAAAAAAAATCCTTGCCCGCGTTAGGAATGAAAGAGTGTCGCGAAAACGTAAACGAGAAAAAAAAGGGGAGTGGGGCTTCGAATCAAGGTCAGAGTTGCTGATCCCAAAGGTGGCCTCGGGGCAGGCAGCCTGACACGCGTCAGCGACAGCAGCGCCGCCGCGACACGGTATGGTGGAAGAACGGGAATGAGGCTGGGGGAGCGTAAAAACCACAAAGCGCTCTGGTGCGCCTGGCTGCGGGTTTGAAAGGCGCCTTTCGCGGAGGTGGCGCGTGCCGCTCCAACACGTCGCGCACAAAGGCGAGACGAGGGGCAATGTTGGCTGCTGCAGAGAAAAGGGGCTCCTCTGCGGCGGCGGCGGCGGCTAGGCGAGAATGCTTGGAAACGTGACCGACCTTGGCGGGCAGAAACTTGTGTACATAGGCGCACACAAACGGACGGGCGCACAGTGAGGCCTGCTCGGAGCCCAACGCGGGGCAAGGCACCGCCAGTTGTGGCTGCGTGTGTGTGTGTTTGGGGGATGCGGGTCTATCGCGCTTATACCATGGGAAACAGCGGCGCGGGCTGCCGGTGAAGGAAGAAAGGGGTGTCAAGGGGGGAGGGGGGGGGGGTGCTCTAATTGACAACGGTCGCTAATAGGCGATCGTGTGCTACCGCAGGATTTCGGGTCGCAGAAAAAAAAAGTCGCTGCGTACGCCATCGCCAGGCCTAGGAAAGGTTCCGTTCTATACCACCGCTAACTGCTGTACGAAGAACGGCTTTGCTCGGGTTGAGTTGAATGCACTGTATGACATATCCCCCGCTGATATAAGATATAAGCGTAGTTGCCGGAATGAGAAAGGGTCCATCAAAACGACCGGTAATGATGGGGTACGCAAAAGGAAGATGTCGCTGTCGATGATTTATAGCATATTAGGTGTCATCAATACCTTAAGGCAGCGCGGCCTGCACTGAAGAGACTCACAGGTGCGGTTTTGGTTCCATAGTGCGTTCGACGTCCACACATGGCTGCGACCAATTTAACCGAGAAATACACTTGAAGCCTGCCGGCAGCAGCTAAAACATGCGCGTACCGACTAACAAATGACTCTGATGTCATGCATACATGTGTAGATATGAGTAAATTATATTGTTCCAACTTCGAAGTTTGGAATGCACTACCGGACTTAACGTCCATTCGCACGTCGTTCTGGAGGAAATGCACTAAACAAGACGCATGTTCTTTACACAGCTTGCTGCGTGGTCCTAAAATTTGTGTGTTCTGCGTCTTTTAACATTTGCCCATAATAAATGGCCTGCATAAACTGTTGAACGAAAGTGGAAGTCTTTGCTGAAGACCCCCAACAACGACCGGAGTACGAGATGGGCAGGCCGGAAGATAGTGGCCAATTATTCACTCAGGCACTTGGAGACCCGCCCGAACTAAGCAGAAAATGGTGATCACTGCAGGTGATGCTCACTTGTACCAGTCAGCGCTTCCGTTCAGCACTCTGCTATCAATGCGCGCGCTCTGGATTACACCTGTTCCCAACAACCTGCCTGGCTCCCCACCCCCCAGTCGCGCTCTACGTTCACGCAATTCACGCAACTATCAAGGCCTGCGCCTATTCTTCTGTTCCTTTATTTCATCGCCCGAAGCTTTCTCCCTTCCTTGCCCCCCTCGCGTTTCCGGTGTGACCCGACCTTCGCGCGGCGTTGAAATCGCCCACTTCCTGTGCAGCGCGGCTGCTTCTGCTCACGCGAATGGGTGGACAACCGGCCAAACCGAGGCAGAAAAACGCCGCGCTTATACGCGGCTGGTCCCGGCAGTCAACGCTCGGGCCTCGCGGGATGGGGCAAAACCGGGCTGTATACAGTAATAATACACAAACAGGGGCGCACTCTTAATGACGGCGGCCAGCCCATTCTCATCAAGCGTCGCGCCGCCCCGACCAGTCGCCGAGTAGCAGAAGAGGGCGCGTTTTTAAATCGAGGCAGGTGTGTGTGCGTGCGTATGCGCGCGCTACTCCCAAACTTTTACGTGCGCGTTCGAGTGCGTGGACGCGGCAGGCTGTCCAGTGGCTGTGCGCAGGGTAGACGCATGCGCGGTCGTCGTAAGAAGAGCGTCGGGTCGGTCTGACGGCGACCAGGTGAAGGCAGCAGAGCGGAAAGACAATTGAATAGATAGCGCTCGCATGCGCGCGTTGGACCTTTGGCGCTGCTCCGAAGAGCGGAAGGGGAGAAGGAGAGCGGAAGGAGGGCCCGGAGAGTAGAAAAAAAACAATGCGAATGCGGGTGGACGGATTGGAAGGCGTCGGAGAGGCCGCGAAGACGTTGACGAAAAAGGGGGCACTTAGGCTTAGTGTAGATTCGCATAATGAAAGAAAAGGATCAGCGCAAAGAAACAACAACAAAAGGACAAGATGAAGAAAAGAGACAGACGAGCGGAGAACTTTCAAATGTTTTTTTTTTTTATTCGGAGATGTGCACTTAAATACCATTCCGCCGCGGAACAGGCTTGTGTCAAGCAGTTGACAATAAATAAAGTTATCTGAAATGGAGCATTGTGAATGCTGAGGGAATAATTTTGTACCAAGAGCCCTATCCCGACATGGCTCGGGATCCAGCAAAACCTTATCGTGTGTCCTTGTGTAGTGGCTTTTGTAGCGAGCGCTACATACGCGAGCTCTTCGAGCCTTTAGCATGGCACCCCTTGAGCTGCATGGCGGCGCCGTGGTGACGTGGTCACGTGGCCACGTGGTACGGAGGAGCTGCTGTAAAGCCGCTTGATAAATTATCAAGGGGCTTTAAGCTGCTGATGCTGCCGGCGGCGCGGCGCGGCGCGTCGGAGAAACTGAGCTGCAACAGCTGTGCGCATGCGCCATGTCGAGAAGGGGGGGGGGGGGGGGAGTGGAGAGGGGAGAGAGTGAATCCACGCCCAGGGACGAATATGAAGAAGGAACGCCCAGCGAAACGGAGCGGCGAAAGACTGACTTTGCAATTCGACTGAGTAAGTTCCACCCAGCCAGCTGTAGCTATCGCGTCACTCCAGGTTTAACCAGAGCTAGACCACAGCCAATTTTTTCCATGTCGTGAACAATGCTTCCAACTAAGGGTTCAGCTGCATTTCTGAAATGTAATGCTGTGAGTAAGATCAGTGAATCAGAATTTTTAATGCTGCTTTTGACATTCTGATTTATTATTTCATCTACAGCTACACATGCAGCATAATATTCAACGGTAAATACAGATGCACAGTTTGGGAGTCTTACTAGTTTTTTCAAGTT
This sequence comes from Amblyomma americanum, assembly GCF_052857255.1. NCBI lineage: Eukaryota > Metazoa > Arthropoda > Arachnida > Ixodida > Ixodidae > Amblyomma > Amblyomma americanum. The sequence goes on along the minus strand of NC_135499.1, from coordinate 186,694,539 downwards.
ACCTTGTACAACAGCACTTCCGACATAAAAAATTGGAAATTTGGTTTTTGGACTAAGGTGGCAGCTCTGGGCATGTTGGTGATTCATGATGAAAATGTACAGCGCAAATAAAGACGAGGACACAAGTGTCTTCCGAGGACACATGTGTCTTCCTTGTGTCCTCGTCTTTATTTGCGCTGTACATTTCCATCATGGTTTTTTGAGGAAAGGAAATGGCGCAGAGTCTGTCTCACATATCGGCGGACACCTGAACCACGCCGTAAGGGAAGAGATAAAGGAGGGAGTGAAAGAAGAAAGGAAGGAAGAGGTACCATAGTGGAGGGCTCCGGAATAATTTCGACCACCTGGGGATCTTATCGTGCACTGACATTACATACCATTACATACACCATTACATACTACATTACATACCATTACGAAATCTAAAGTCTGACGAAAACTCGTCTGGTCGGGTAGAATATTCATGACTGAAGAAAAAGGAACGCCGACCAAAAGGTTGTTGTTTAAAACGAAGACGTTTCGGCTTCCATACGGAAGCCTTGATCACTGGGCGGAAAGCCCAAAGCACAAAACTTAAGTACGTCGCAGTAGTCGCCCCAAGCATCTTGCGTACGTAGGCGGGAGATTGCCTGCGTTGTGGTTAAGGGTTTTGTCTGTAGTTTGGATTATCAGGGATTCCAGATATCGACGTGACAGCCAATTCTTTTCTCTTGTCATGACATACCATTGCATACTATAGCCACCATTACATACTAGCCATGACAATTTACACGAAATTGCACAAACTGTACCCCATGCGCACTCGCATTATCGACTTTGATAGGTTCAGACGCTTACGAGAGCAGACTGCCCCCTGTCAGATCAACAACCTAACGGAGTGGATCGCTGCACTCAAAGACGACGTCAAGACCACCACGGTCGAGACGCCTACTGGAGAGCCACATCAAACGACAGACTCTAATCTCCTCCACAAGGGGGGAGCGCCAAATCGAAACATACACACTAGAACTGCAAGAAAAACAATGGGGCCAAATTTTGTATATTATGAATGGGAAAATGGGATGCAAAAAGATACGGCTTTTTCTCCGCCACGTGCTCGACCCAACACACACAAAATGCACACAACGCGACCAACTCACGACACTAATTCACCATTATCAGGTACAGACGCAGAGCTACTCGCCGAATTGCAAAAACGCTACCTGAACACGTCGCATACAGACCCCCTACCCGCATACGAGGGCCTCCCCAATGAGACCCTGGACGCAGACATAGTAGATGCCGAGGTCTGGTTTGCTCTGGGTCAGCTCAGTACCATCTCCGCGGCGGGACCGGACGGAGTGTCGAACAAGACGCTCAGAAACCTAGACCGTAAGTCTATCGCGGCTCTGACAGACCTAATGAACGCCCCAGGAATGGAGGCATGCACGGGTGACCTTCATCCCCAAACCAGGACAAAAACTCTCGATCGGGAATCTGCGGCCCATCTCCCTCACGTCTTGATTCAGAAAACTCATGGAGCATGTCATCCTTAACCGATTGCAAAACTACGCGGAAGACCACGACCTACTTCCTCCCACTATGATTGGCTTTAGGGCTAGCTTGTCCACGCAGGACGTGATGCTCCAGCTTAAGAAGGACGTGCTGGACCCTCCACGCGGGACCGGGACGAAGGCAGTGCTCGGGCTAGACCTGAACAAGGCCTTCGACAACGTCTCGCATGAGGCCATTTTCACGAAGCTCTCTAAAATAGACCCGGGAGAACGGACATTCAATTACGTCAAATATCATTCCTATCCGAGCTGACTGCAGAGCTTGCATTAGGGGGCCTCAAATCGGAGCCCATTCCTCTGGGAAGCCGAGGCATGTCACAAGGCTCGGTGCTCTCGCCTTTCTTTAACCTTGCACTCATTACACTACCCCCCCCCCCCCCCCCCCCCCATACTCGCCGCCTTGCCGGTTCTGCAGCACACCTTATACGCGGACGACATCACCCTGTGGGTAACCACTGGGAATGACGGCCAAATAGAGGATTCCCTGCAGCAGGCGGTTGACATAATTAAAACTTAGACGTCGGGAGCGTGCCTTGAAATGCTCGCACTCGAAATCGGAACTGCTGGTTCTTAGGGCTAAGCCACGCGGTAGAAACGCAAACCTGACCCCGCCGACTCCTCTGAATGTATATGTGCAAGGACTTCCGGTCAAGGAGGTCAAAACCATACGCATACTGGGCATGTACATACAAACAATCGCAAAAACACCGAAGCAATCAACAGACTCATGGCCACGGTCAATAAGATTGTGCGGCTAATCAGACAGATCTCCAGCAAAAGACGAGGCATGAAAGAGAAAGATCTACGTCGACTTGTGCAGCCATTCGTGCTGAGCAGGGTCGTCTACTCCCTCCCTCACCTGCAACTGCAGCTCACGGAAAAGGACAAGGTCGAAGGTACAATCCGGCAGGCCTACAAGGCGGCCCATGGGCTCCCGCACAGTACGTCCACGGAAAGGTTGCCGGCTATTGGGTTTCACAACACAGTCTGGAGCTGTTCGAGGCGCACCTCGTTTCTCAGCTCGGACGACTCACTCGCACGAGCGCGGGAAGGGCCATCCTACACAGACTAAAGATGTGCGAACAGCTGCCAGAGAGGGACGCGCAAACGCAGTTACCCACGTAAATCAGGAAAGCTCTTTTGATTAAACCCCTACCCAAGAACATGCACCTCGCGCACCACGAAGGCCGACGCACAGCGAGGGCTCGCGCCCTACACACCAAATACGATCGACACGACAATGTGGCGTACGTGGACGCAGCGGAATACCGACAAATCCCGAGAAAAGCGTTTGCACTGGTCGCGGTGAACGGGAACGGCGCCCCGTTGGCGGCCGCGTCGATAGAAAGCACCTCCTCCGAGACGGCGGAGGAAGAGGCAATAGCTTTAGCTATAGCGAACAGGCGGGCATGTATTATATTCAGCGACATCCATTCGCGATTTCGCGAGGGGCCGTATCACATCTACCTCACTCCGAATCCTTCAAAACACCCCCTTTTACGATTAGTGAAGTTTAATTTATCTGGGTCCCGGCCCACTCGTCTAATCCAGGGAACGAGGCGGCTCACGCGCAAGCCCGAGGTTTCGTCGACCGGGCAGTGAGCGCGCCCTCCAACCCGAATTTCATGAGGGATGGGTTAATCTCATTTCATGACATTACCCGTCACTTTAGGCTGGAGAGGCGCGTATTTCCCTCTCTCCACAAATCGTTAACAAAAGCGCAAGAAGTTACCTGGCGCCGACTGTAAACACGCTCCCTTCTGAATCCGGTAGTGCTTGTCCTCATGTATCCTGGCCAGTACGACCCAAACTGCCATAAATGTGGTGAAAGGGTCACATACGACCACATTCTGTGGAACTGCGCAAATGATCCGCCTCCTGCGGAGTTGTTACAGCTCCCTTCTGCCGAGCGGTGGGAGGCCGTGCTGGACAGCTCGGACCCTAACATTCAAGTACGGGCAATCGAGCGGGCCAATGAGGTCGCCGCCAGCCATGGGCTAGCGGCCATCTAGTATGTGTCTCCTGCAACCTGCTCTCTCTCGATGCAATAAATGTTTTATAATGAATCAATCGACCACCTGGGGATGTTTAACGTGCACTGACATCGCACAGCACACGGGCGCCTTAGCGCTTGTGGTTGCTGTTAGTGGCTATATATTAATAAAATAACAATGGAAGGAAAAGATGTTGCTAGCCGCTGCATCTGCCATCGAAACCTGAAGCACCTCAGCTGCGACTAGCGGGAATAAAAGGACAGGGAGAGGGAAAGAAGGGGGGGGGGGGGCGATAGTTAGAAAGTATAGGGGTAGGGAGTAATATACATTATGCACAAATAAATAATATGGAAATGAATGCGGGATGCTGCGCCACGCATTATAGGAGTACTCGGTGCAGCATCCTTAGCGCTTCGCCTCCATCGAAACGCGGCCGCCGCGGTCGGTTTCTATCCCGGGTACTCCGGCTCAGTAGCCGAGCGCCCTAACCACTGAGCGGGGTCACTTTTGACATATTTTTCTGTTTTTGAGCCATCTCTTTGAAATTATGTGCAGTCTGCATATTTTTGTTTAAGAGTGCGATATTCTTGTGGTATGTGTTCATGTGGTGTCTGCTTTTTTCGAAAGTGTCTTAAAGTGCAGCGGATTGTTTCTTGAGGCAGTACCGGGAAGAGTATCCATTATTCCTAAGTCTTGGCATTTACAGTAGCAAAGGTCTGGCCGATTGGAGTTTATTGACGAACAGTGTTTGGGATATGCATTTTGTGACTATTGGGTGACATAGACGTTTCGTAGGGATCGTATTTTCAGGACGTATGAGCTTGCAAGCATGGATATTCTGTCTTCGACACTCGGCTCATTTGTTTCTGCATTGACACTATTTATCGCAAAAAAATTTGTATGCACCATCTGAGAGGCGTAAACCAAGGTTACGCACTGGGTCCAGTAGATATAGGTATGATGGTCTTGCAGAACCATACACTATGCAACCGCAATCTTGGCAGGATAGTACTAGCGATTGTGCAAAAGGCATGTCCAATTGGACCCCCACCGTTTTCGTGAAAGCACCTTAAGACCGGGATCGGGAAGCTTTCTTTTTTAGGTTGTTTGTGTGTGTTAGGAATTCGAGCTTTTTATCGAAAGTTATGCCTAGAAATTTATGTTCCTGTTTTACTGGTCTTTCGATTTCCCTTAGGTGAAGGGTGGCATTGTCTGTAAGCCTCTTTTGAGAAAGAACATGGCAGCCCCTTTATTTCTGAGGAGAAAACGGGAATCCATTTCTGGTCTGCACATGTCGCAAGTTTATTTATTGTCAACTGTACTTGTTTTACGCATGTTGATATGTTGGTTGCCGAGCAGGCTCTCTGCAGATCAACATAACCTGAGTGTATTATTGGTTTTGGGATTATTTTGGTTAAGGAATTCATTTTCATGACACATTGAAAGTGTGCTGTGCTTAAAATACTTCCCTGAGGCATCCCATTCTCCTTAGCAAAGTTCTTTGAGAGGGTTGAACATAGGCGTACATGAAAGGAACGGTTGGATAGGAAGACATTTAGGCAGTTCAACATCCTTCCGCGGAAGCCAAGTTCTGCTAGGTCGCAGAGTATACCGATCCTACAAGTTGCGTCGTATGCCTTTTCAAAGTGGAAGAATACAGCAAGACAGTGCCGTCTTTGTATGAAAGCCTTTCGGAAACTATTTTTTCGGCAAACTATATGGTCTGTTGTCGAGCATGCCTTTTTAAAACCGCACTGATGAATGTGAAGAATTTCACGCGACTCAAGCACGCAGGTTAGCCAGATATTCAAAGCGCTTTCAAACGACTTTAAAAGGCAGCTGGTAAGAGCTATTGGTTTATAAATACCAGGGGATGTTGGCTGCTTTCCAATTTTCAGAAATGCAACTACAGTGGCTTTTTTCCGAGCTTCCGGAATTTCCCCTAGTGTCCATATTTTGTTAAAAATTTTCAAAAGTGCTTCTACAGAAGGTTGGCAAAGATGTGCCAGCATTTCGTAACGCATTTCATGAGGGATGGGAGCTTCTTGTTTGCCGAAAGATAGAACTCTGTTTATATCTTGGATTGTAATTAAGCGATTGATTGGTTCGTTTGTGCAACTGCTTGTTGGAAGTCAATGTTTCTCAGCTGTATTTCTGTATTTTACAAATGATGTGCAGTGTGAATAACTGGAAACACTTGAGAAATGTTTGTAGCGACCCGCGCGGCCGGAAGTTGCGAAATGCCGAGGAGGACGAAGTGTCGCTATCGCGCGCTGTAGAACAGTGAGGCAACAACAACAATAACTCGGGACCTTGGCCAGGGCCGGACGCTGCCGCCGCCGCTCCACAGCTATCTCCTCTCCAGCAGCCCTCAATAAATGTGGCCGCGGTCGCCTTCCGGGGCGACCTCCCCATGTGCACTAAAAATATTGCTTGTTCCTCTATATTTGTTTGTGTACCAGCGGCTGTAAGAAAAGCAACCATGGAGGGGGAGATGCAGGGTATGTTGCTGGGGTTGTCGAACAGCATGGAAACGCAGCGCTAGCAGGCAAGGACTCATGGAGGACGTCCACACACAGCTGCGCTGAACGGTCAACTTTATTTTGAACATGTCTGATCCGTGCCTCACATTTAACGGAAGGGCTTTAACACGCAGTCGCATCTACTACACAGATATGAAGGGGACAATCTCTAGTAGCCACGCTTTGATAATATATTCAGGGAGTGATCGATCCCTACAAAAAGAAAACCAGCACGAGAAATCGCAAATTGGCCAAGGCTGGGTCAATAAATGCCAACGCCAACACAGAAAGCACGGTAACAAGGAACAAGCGAGGCGTAAACTTAAGTGAGAAAAAAAAACGAGGCATAAAAACCAGCGAAAAAAAATTGTACAGATGAGGTGAAAAAAGACGAGCCATAAAAACAACTGAAAAAATGACATAGATGAGGCAACAATTGACACGGCAAAGAATTCATGAAAAGGTAGAAGGATTGGCGGTGGTTTAGCTCTGGTTAAACCTGGAGTGACGCGATAGCTACAGCTGGCCGAATGGAACTTGGTCACGTGACCAACCACGCGACGAACCACGTGACAGCGGGGCGGCGCCGCCACGCTGATGGCTCAAAATGCTACCGTAATGTAGTACAAAACATATGAAAAGGTAAAAAATTACAAAAAGAATGCACGCCAACAATAAACACACTCAAAAATTAAATGCAGTTATAAATAAAAACAGGTAAAAGAAGGCATAAATGAAGGCATAGGGGGGAGAAGTTGCCGTTTCATTTACAAACTTGCTCCCCCATTTTTTTGGATGTGATTGAACTGTTTAAGGACGATATGTAATTTCACCACGAAACTTTCTCAGCATTGTGACGGATACGCCGCGTATTAGTTCTCACCTTTTTAAAGTTTATAAGGTTCTCGTGTGTTGAGTACCTGCGAAAAATTCCCAAGGCTTTATTTTGCTTCTTTTTGCTTGTCTACATTCCTTGTTATATATGGTTCTGTCGAACCACTTCCAAGAACTGAGGAATAGCTAGGCGTGCAGCAGGAATTATAAACGTTGCGAGAATTTCGTTAACTTCATCAACACTGCGATCCTCGGAAAATATTGCATCCGTACTGGCCTTTTCTCAAACACCGGCAAATCGGCTAAGTGCAGTTTCCAACAGCGCTGTTTGCTAGGGAGGACTAAGGGCGAGGAAGATATGGTGAATTCCAAGCGAAGGTGATCGCTTCGTAGGGGTTGTCGAGAACATCCTATTTAAAATCCTCCTAGTATTAGTTTGTGCACTTCCCCAAAAACCTTAATGAGCATTAAAATCACCAACTTCCAGATATAGCTATCGCAGCTGATCTAAAGGTGTTTCTAAGTCGTGAAGTGTTATAGGTGCGTTTCAAGACATATAGATCATAATGTGATTGTTTTAAAGTGAAGGACGGTGACTGCAACAGCTTCATATTTTGTTTTAAGCTCCTTTTCGCAGGTTCCAATTGTGGTATAGATAACAATAGCACCACCCCCCAGCGGTTCCTGTCCCCGATAAGGTCACTTCATCTATGATCAAAATTTTGTGCAATGAATCCCCTGAAGACCTATTGTCTCTAGTGAACCATTCCATTAGAGGTCCTTGGACACCCCATTAGTGACGTCTTGCTGAAATAGTTCCATTGCTTAAAAAGCAAGGGGAGGGTTTTACTTTAGACAAAATACGCCCTATTTCATTAACATCGAACCTAGTGAAATTGGTGGAAAGGGTCCTTCTCAGCCGTGTCATGTCTTTCATTTCTGAAAATGCTCTCTTGAATCCATGTCAAATTGGTTTCAGGCCGGGCTGTTCAATTTGGCGTGCTCATACTGACCTAGAGAGTCGTATTAAATTAGCTCGCAACAGAAAACAGTTTGCTGCGCTTCTCACTTTGGATGTCAGTAAAGCATACGCCAGCGTTGAGCACTCGACTCTGTTACTCATATTACAGGAACTAAACTTCCCAAACTATTTTGTAGCCTGGATTTCTGCTTTCTTGGAAAATAGAGAATTTTATTGCTGCCAAAATGGTGTTTCCTCTAGGAGAATTCAACAGACAAGAGGTGTACCGCAAGGATCAGTTCTCTCACATGTTCTTTTTAACATGGTTCTAAGCTGAATTCTATGCATTCAAAATGTGAAAACTTATGTGTACGCCGATGATATTGCATTTTTGCATAAGCAGGTGATATTCACACTCTTTATCAAGCCTTGCAAAATTACCTCAATGTTCTTGACAGCTGGTTAGGAAGAATTCATCTGTCCCTCAATGTGAATAAATGCGCATTGTTAGTATTTCCGGCATCTGTTCCTGTAAATATCTGCCTGGTCTATAGAAATAACATAATTCCTGAAGTTCAGACGGTGAAGTATCTCGGGGTAATATACGACTCTACTCCATCCTGGCGGCCACACATTGAGCAAGTTTCTGCAAAAGGAGTTCGGGCCATTGGCATCCTGCGCAGGCTTTGTAATGCTAGGTCAGGAATGAGAAGGCATACACTTCTGATGATTTATAAAATGTACGTCCGCACAATTTTGGAGTTCGGCTATGTTTTATTCTCAGGAGCTCCTGCCTATAAACTTCGCCCTTTTGTTCTCTTGGAGCGTGAGGCGTTGCGCCTCTGTCTGGGGCTTCCAAAACATGTCGCCAATGCTGTTCTGCACATTGAGGCGCGAATCCCATCGTTATCAGCTAGGGTTTCCATTTTAACAGTTCCAACTTTTTTAAAATGGTGCGAATCACCTCTTCACGCCTCCAGTATAATATCCTTAGTCAACCTGCTGTCTTTTTTAGTGCCACCGGGTCTCGTTTGCATACTCCGCAGTTATGTTTCGTGCAGTCCCTTTTTGTTCCCTTATACATTCATTTCACAGATGTCCGCCAAATGTATAACAACTCATCTTCTGTCCAGATTGAATTCGATGACATTTTCCCATCGAATGCAAAGCTACAGCCCTTTCCTCTTCCTCAGTGTTTGTTGCAGGACCACCTAAGGTCCTTTCCCTCTCATATTCTTATGGATACCGATGCCTCGCAGGATCGCGAAAAGGCAGGTGTGGTCTTTTTTTCACCTTTACTGGGTTGGTCTTTTTCTCTCTGAATTCCTGACTTCACTCCAATTTATTTGGCTGAATTATTAGCAATAATCATAGCCTTACGAAAATTAGAAACTACCGTTTACCAGGTCGTGGTTATGCCGGACTCTCTGTCCATTTGCTCTTCATTATCCTCACCCACTCAGTCTCGGGCTTTACGCCTCTTTAAGTTCCTGATTCCGCTCCATCTAAATTCGGTAAGGTTGCTTTGGGTATCGGGGTACATGGGTTTTCACTTAAATGAGGTTGCATATTCCTTAGCAAGCGCCTCTCTCTGCGGCCCAATTATTGCTGTCCTGCCAACCTGTGCATATAGAGCTGCGGTGAGGTTTCGCACTGCAGCTACACAATATTTCAGGAATTTGCTGCCTCGGCTCTTACATCATCTCCCGAATATCAGCATCTTCTGCATCCTTGGAGTAGCAATGACTGGCGCTCGCGCAGACTAGAGGTCTCTTTCACGCGTTTGCGTTGCCGGGTTCCCCTTCTAAATTTCTACCTTCACAGATCTGGCCTGGCGGTTTCCCCATTGTGCCCTTTTTGTGCCGAACCTGAGACAATAAATCACCTCCTGCTGTTCTGCCGCCGCTTCTCTCATTTGAGGAAGCGTCTTTTGCAAATTCGATTTCATCAACTGAGTTTGCTTGTGTCCTCTGCGGTTGTTCATTCCATTGGCGCTTTCTTGCTTGGACGAAGCGACAGGAGTGGGCGCTCTGCTGTTCAAAATTTCCTTCAAGAAACGCAGCGACTCCCATTTTAATTTCTTTTTCCCGCTCTCAGTCAGTGCGACATTGAAACATTACAGGCATTGTATACTATTATACACATTAAGCCATTGTCCCGTCTTTCATCTCCATGTTAACAGGACCCCTGTCCTTGCGTCTTCCAATCTATCAGCCTACATGTTATTGCCACTCCTTTTCCCATCAAAACTTTCCTGTATCCAGCAATCAACCGCCTGCCTCTTGGCCACTCCCCCGCAGTGGGTATGTGTGAGCATTGTTTGAGGCCACCCAACCAACTATTAGCTGGCTCTCGGTCACACCGAAAGACTTTATACTTCTTTAAGGATATTCTTCTGCTTGGGACCTCAGTCATTATCCTGTAGGCATAAAACCACAGGGGAAAGTGTCTTTAAACGCTCTTTTATGTCACTGTAGTTATCTATTAGTCAACGGCAGTTCCAGTCTGCAAGGAACGCCATGCTGGATGATTTTTGGGAGTGTAGCCCTGCCCAAGCCTATTTCTTCATCTTGATTTCGACTAGGAAGTCATTAACCCGTGTTTGTTGGAAACTTGAGATACTGGTTCTGAGGGTGCTGTTACTGGGGTCTTCTTGATTCTTTTTCGCTCAAGTGAGCAGTTCGGCGTTGTGTCCGCGCCCTCTCTAGAGGCTTTGAAGGTCCGCCGAGGACCCGCGGATGAACGGTTTGCAAGCCTCTCCCGAGTTAGAGAAGCCGTGCGGGCTGTCGGCTGAGTGCCCGGCGGGCCCTTTTTCAGTGGTGGCAGGGCAGCCTTCGCTTTGTCTGCCGGGAGCGGGGGTGGCTCTGCCTCAGGCTTTGCCTGCGCAGTGGCCAGACCCCGATGCGATGCGCCGCCCCTATACGCACCACACCAGTGAAATTTGTTCCTGCAGTGAAAGAGAACGTGCAGATGTGTGACAGTCCATCTTGGAATGAACTGTTTCCTTCGGTTTTCGGAGCGATTATTTCTTTTCCGATCTTCCATCTTGGACATTGCCTTGAGTACGCGGGTGGTCCCCTTCGCAGTTTGCATCGCACAGTGCAGCACCTTCACGGTTTTCAGAAGCGTGCTCATATGAGGCGCATTTTGCGCAGGTTTTTCGGCCACGGCAACTCTGCGACCCATGGCCGTATCGCTGGCAGTTGAACCGTCTTCCCGGGTTTGGGACATAGCGTCGGACTTTGATTTTGAGGTAAGCTACTTCAATGTATTCGGGTAGTCTGGTCGAGTTGAAGGTGAGGACGAGATGTTTGGTTGGTATTTTTTTGCTTTCTTTCCTAATTAGTATCTGAAGGACAGTGGTGACATTTTGTTGTTTGAGACTCAGAAGTATTTCTTCTTCAATGAGCTCTAGAAAGTCAGATTCGATATCACACCTCAGACGATGTTTAAGGATCGGTGTGACGTCACTGAGACAGGAATGTCCGCATTGAGACTATGTTGAAGACTTTTGAGTGCTGGACATTGTCTTTAATTTCTAGAAGTAGGTCACCACGGGACATTTTTGTCAACTTGTATCCCATGCCCAAGGCATCGGTCAGACATTCGGACACGAAGAATGGAGAGATTGGTCTGAAAGTTTTTTTTTTTTTTCAATATGGATGACGTGATACTTCGGAAATGTTTATTTCGTTTTTCGCAAGCACTGCGCTGTGATGTCTTCGGTCCGCACTTTTTTCGGGGCAGGTTCACTTCGTGTGGAAGGTAATATGTATGTTTCTCGGCTGTGGTGCCAGCCACCCACCATGGAGCCCAACGAGGGGACGGAACACGAACTCGCCAGCAAGTCCTGCCCACGCCAACTGTACGCCACAAGTATAACCGATTAATATGGGGCAACTCAGGGTAGCTAGTCCACACAAGGTTAACCCTAGCCACCAGGAAAAAAAGGAAAAATCAAGAAGGAAGAACACAGGTAAGTTGCGATAAAGAGGATACGAAAGTGAAAGGTGGATGGGAAGATAGGAAAAGGCGACTGCTGATTTCCCCATCTCGGGTGAGGCTGGAGGTGCCGCCTAAAGGAATCTGGGGCCAAAGTGGTCTGTTGCCTCCGCCGAGGGGCTTTAAAGGTCCAATCGCTCGGCATCTGCTAAACCACCAGGATCCCCTTTTCCATGGACACGGCAATGCCACGCATGGCTAAGCGTGGGTGCTCGGGTCCCTGCGGATGCTCGGGAAACCATGGTGTCGCAACTCCTTACCATCCGCAAGTTGCAGATGCCCCTGTAGGGGAACTTTTGGGCATTAACATGAACAAGTTCGTAAAGTGGTCACCCGCCGCGGCGGCTCAGTATATCTATGCAGTCGCTGCATCCTGGCTGAGTCGAAACGCAGAAACAGCAATGCATTGAGATCTTCACGCACGATGAATAGCACCGGTCCACCACTACGGCACAACTGAATGGCAGAGAGAGATTTCTGGACTGCGACACGGCTCGGAGCCTGCAGTGTTGCTCAGGCAAAAAAAAAAACAAAAACGACTCAGTCAAGCATCATGAAAAAGTGCTCAGGAACAGTGTCTAGAAAGGTGTCCAGGTTACGTAAATTATTGTAAAGGCGTCAGAGGACTAACGGTAATAGGAAGTTTTAGCGTTGCCGTGACAGCAGACATGAAAAATTACGTTAGCGTGCCGCAAGCAACTTTTAAGCCAATTAAGCCAAGAGTCTTTTAAGCCAATTACAACAGCAGCACTTATTTTCGCCACCAAAATGACCCAGAAATTGAAATAAAGTTAAATAAGAAAAATAAGGAACGTAAAACAGAGGCGCGATCAAGTCAAGTCAATGCTAAGTGCAAACCGTTCGAGCAAGAATATTTCCCATAAGACGGTCCAAAAATTTCTGTGGGTTTAATATAAATTGCTGTGTTACACCGTTTAAGTACAGAAAACGCCGCGACAGACTTCAAATCTATTTTTGTTTCGTTCCGGACGTTTGCGTTACGTTCCGGCTTCCTCTATGCGTTCCGGGCAGCTGCGCAGCTTGAGGTCCCATTAAGGGCACAGGGTAAGCCCTATACTTCCCATGCATTTTAGGCCATGTTGAGGTACATGTTTCTCATTAACTAATAACAGTAGCCTAATAATACATATATCATTGTTTGCCAAATTTTGTGCTCTTTTTACTGGACTAGAATATTTGAAATGTGTTGAAAATTCGATTTTTAATAAAATTTTTTCCGGTAGTACACAAATCTGGCCTTTCTTTGCGCATTTCAAAATTCATAACAGAATAACTGCTCAGTGAAATTGCTTAATTCTAGTTCAGTAGTTGGCAACACTTATGTAGATGATTGCAAAAAAAATCAGCCGTCTGTCTTGAAAGGCATTGGAAATAATGGTACCTTTGTAAGAAAAAACACTGTTTTGAGATAATAGTGCGTAAAGAGAAAAAAGATGTGAAAAACCATTTTTTATTCGCAGAAACGCCTCCATAGTAATTGGTTTAATAGCCCCCTGCTTCGTAGTCACTGTCGCCGTCATTTTTTCGCTTTTCGGCTTGTCGTTTTGACTGTCGGGCCTCTTTTGTAAGCTGTCGTGTTGCTCGGTCCGCAAAGTACATGCGCTTATGGTCAGCTTCCCTCAGCCACTTGATGGTGTTGCTCCCTGGGTTCAATCCACACGCCTTCAAAACGTTGGCCCGTGCGATGCTACCATCATTAAATGAAAGAACAGCATCCAGTGTTGCCATCCGTAGGGTCCGAAACCTAACAAACACATTCTTTGGCGCGCGTTCCCAAACAACATGGTTGAACGACTCATTTGCATTTTGAGTTCGCCCATGCAGGCACTTCTCTAGGAGCTCAGCCTTCGATAGCTCCCTATAAATGGGTTTGATAGCCTCCAAGACAGATGCAGGCAAACTCTCCTTGTGGAAAAATGGCTTGCCCTCTGACTGACTTCTGTTGAAGGCACACCACGTATCAGGTCCCTTTGGGCAAAGTCCATGGCATGGGTCATCGTCTGTGGCCGATAAGTGGAAGGAGGTTGCTCAAACGGCCTTTCGCATTTCATCCAGGTTTCCTACATTTCTTCTGATGGCCAAACCATAGTACGTCTGGAGCTTGTCTATTACTGCATCAGTCAGTCGGCCTCGGCCCGAGAGGCTCTTTCCATCAGAGAGTTTTCCTGCTTTGTTTCCTTTTTTTAGCCTTCGTAACCTTGTGCCCATCCTTTTTTGCACGTGCCCTATGCACTCAACCTTGGATATTTCAACGGAATCACCATATGGCATTTGTGCCTTCACAGCCATAAAAGCCTTGCTGTCACCATCCCCAAGGTATTTGACGTATCGAACGCTGTGAAGCTCCTCACTCCTGCCGAAAATTTTCAGTGCTCCTGCGACTTCCATTCCACCGCTGGTGCCTTGGTAGTTGCTTTGGCACACCTCTCTATGAAGGGGGTCACTGTTTGTACCCTTGATGCTGCACTTTGGACAACGTTTAGACAAAACCTCCACATCCAGCACTTTCCCAGAGTCTACACTGGTCGCAGAGACTATGCCGTTATTGGAAGTATGGCCTCGCTTCTGCCAGCTTCCATCAAGAGCAACTGCGATGTCTTTATCCCCCTCATTCAGCTGCACAGCTTCGTCAGCTGCCCTTTTCATCGACTCCTGAGCAGCAGCTTCGATGTGACCTAGAGGCTCTTGATTGTATTTCGCAAACTTTGTCGGCGGCTTAGGAAGGTTTAGCATAGCACAGAGTATATTTCCTGCAGCCATTCCCTTACCAATGGACCTCAAGGCATACACTAACCTGAGGTTGGCTTCATAGAGGCCAGAAGTAGTTTTCTTCGACGTCTCAAATCGTTGTGCGGCACTACACACTTCACAGTTCAAACTGTAAACGCTTGCAACACCTACCCGTTTTGTCACAATTTCGATGAGCTCAACACTTCCACCGCACTCTCTGCACACACAAATCTGTGTAATTGCGGCACAAATGCCGTCCATGTCCATTAAGGCATATTGGCTGCAGCTCTGTAGCACATCCTCTTCCTGGAAGAACAGAGAAAATCTTGAAAGCTTCGATGTCGAGGAGCTGGCGCGTTCGGCGTTCGGGATATCATTCGGTCGTGGACATCCTTTTGCTTTTTCACGATGAGCGTAGCGGTTGCCGTGAAATTCACGCCTGACGAAGGCCTTCTTTGCCCTGGGCATCTCAACTTATCAGCAGCAACCAACACCGGCACAATTTACAATACTGATCGAAAGGAATAGCACTCGGACGCAGCTGCATGAAGGTTGCAGAAACGTGGAAAAAACGTGCAAAGCGTCTCAGGATTGTCTTGGCTAAAAAAGAGGAGCTGTACAATAGTTGCCAGACAATTTTTTATATGTAGCTGATTTTAGACAAGTTTTGAAATCAGGTGGTGGACTTTTTGGTTGAAAAAATTGACGTTAATCCTGAAAGGGGGTGTGGCCACTCACTACTTGGTTTCGGAAAAAGCGTTTTTCAGCCGTAAATATGGCTTTCTGAGGAAAGTGCGATCATGGAACATGTGTAGAAAGAATTGAACATCTAAAATTCCAAAAGAAAAAAAAACGATTTTTTTCTAATTTTACCTTACCCTGTGCCCTTAAACTTGAGGTCGCCAGAATCGAGAGCGTACCTAAAAAACTGGGCTTAATTGCAGCTTAAACTTTATCGTCCAAGCAAGGAAAGTCATAGCGAAAAGCAACAACACCAGTAGTTGCCGGCAAACATGCTGAAGCGGGCGGCTTTATAGCTTGGATGGACACCGCCATGGTTTCACGATAAGGGCGCGAAAGCAAGACTTACTGAAGCACAGACCTGCACAGATGGCACTGCTCCAGCGCGCATGTTTTAGTTCATGTCTTTTGCCGCTAGGATAGAAACATTACGGGCGGTGTGGCGCCAATATATACCTGTTGAGAAAATGTCCTCCTCCATCATTTTGGTTTGGTTTGGTTTATGGGCGTTTAACGTCCCGAAGCGACTCAGCCAATGAGGGACGCCGGAGTGAAGGGCTCCGGAAATTTCGACCACCTGGGGTTCTTTAACGTGCACTGACATCGCACAGTACACAGGAGTCTAGAATTTCGCCTGCATTGAAATTCAACCGCCGCGGCCGGGATCGAACCCGCGTCTTTTGGGTCATCAGCCGAGCGCTCCATAACCGCCGAGCCACCACGGCGGCACACCTCAATCATTTTATTGCAAACAGGGCAGTTTTACCGCTTATCCACGTAATCATTATCATCCATTTATCTGTGCTAGGCATGGTGGTGACGACGAAAAGAAAGCGGCCAAAAAGGAAGGCGCTTTTTATGCATTTCTAGTGCGGAAAAATCGTTATTGTGTCTATTTTTATTGCTCATGTTAAGATAGCAGAGAAAGACAAAATAAATATATTAAACAGCGCGCACGAAATGGCAGATGACGATGATGATGATGATAATAGCAGACGAACAGGGCAACCGAGCGCCCTCAACGGCCAAAAAGCTAACAAAGTTGTCGCACGCTGCTCCTTAGGACCCCGCCATCTGTGCAGGCAGGTCTGCAGTTCAGTAGGGCTTGCGCAAAAGCCGCAACAGCCGCAACGCTAAATTCCCAAAATTTCGTGCATGCGCTAAAGTTATTTTTCCGGTATCGTTCTGCGCATGCGCACTCTGGACCCGCTGTTGCGCTCTGCACGCAATCACGCAAAGCCCGCAATACTAAAACTCTCTAATGAACAAATTAGCTTATATTAAAACAGAGTAACCAACAATTGAGGGCGGATAATAAATAAATATGGTTTCAGCTTAGAAAAAAAAAAAGCCTTGGAATTAAATTATTTAGTCGGCTTTTTAGGTAAACACTTGGCGTGGGATCACGGTTCTTCGGCACTGATTGCTTTGGCGGCCGTACCATCCCACATGCGTTTAATTTCAGCTTTCCGGTCCGGTAAGGCACACCGCGGAGCTTCGAAATACAGCGCGAAGCGCGCGACAGGGTAGACGCTCGGCGGAGAGATGATCGTGCTGGGAAGATTACTCTCCGGAGAAAAAAAAAGTCCTGTCATTGTTCTGTTCGCTTATAGTGGCCCCACTCCCTCTTCGCTCATTGATCAACATCTGTGCTACAAGCCGTTGTCCAACTCTTCTTTCCTAGTGATTGATCATGCACAGAACTCGAAGCCTTTCATGAACTGGCTTCAGCCGGGTCTCTCCCTCCCCCACCTCCACCGCCCCCTTCGGTTCGCACCGTGTCAAGGACGCGAGCGATAATGAAAGGGGAGGATCCTTCAAACGGGCCGGTCTGAAGAGCCGCACTCTGGGGCCACATACAACACACATGCGCGAGGACGACTTTGCAAACCGAATCTTTTGAGCTTTCTCGCAGGCTCTCCGAAGCTCTGTCGCTGAAAAAACCGCACAGGCGCAAGGGGGAAGGGGAGGAGGGGAAGCTGGTGCTGAGTTTGAGCTTGTATCTTTCTGCCTTTTATGGGTGCTGTTTTAGTGCTGCGTTTTTTCCATCGCGATAATGTCGTTAAGAGGGACTGCAGTGTACCCATGGCGCCTGAGTCGTGTATTCTTGGACGCGTATGTCGTGTAAATGCAAATGCAATGCGGAAAGAAAGATGTGTACACAAACAGTTTTCCCGCCCCAACAGACCGCACCGCCATCTAGCGTCTGACCTGATGCTGGCTTGTTTTGGTTGCTCGTCTCTGCTAGAGCCGCAGTCGATGTTCAGTTGTATTAGGTGCTTCTTAGAGCAATGCTTGTGCTGGTAAAAAGAATCGACGTCAGCTGGTTATCGCTGCTACTGGAAACCCATATCAGGTAATACTGTCATTGCAAGTGGGCTGCTCACAGTATACGACAAACACAAAGTCAGGCACAAGGACAAGACAGGCCGTAGCCAAAAGCAGGAATAGCTCTTGACATTGGCAGCTTTATTGCTCAACTGCAAAAAGAGCAAGTTTTTCAGCTGCTAATGGAAAACTTTGTTGCTGCGTTTTCCTTGCAAAAACATTTGCAGCAATTTTTTTGTCATGCAATAAATGAGTTTGATTCAGGAGGTCTGAGGAACAGTAAATTATAAATAGTATCGTAGAGCATACAAAATTTTGCCCAGGCTTTTCTAGTACACAGAGAAGCTTGATCCAAGTTGACTTCAGCCTATTTTACAACTTTCTTAGACTAAGTCTTGCAGACTGTTGAACCAAAGGCATTCCCATCTGGTTTTAGTTTAGAAGTTAGCACGGCGGCATAGCACGTGTGTTAAAGACATTGATAAACCATTCCTAAGGCACTGGTGGTACCAAAAAGTCTGGAATGTGATCACAGTGTCTTCCTCGACCTTTTAAAACTAGCAATTTTATAGCATAATTATTACTCTAGATCCTTATGGACCCAGCGGCCATTAAACTAGCCTTTGCATCCTTTTCAGCGTCTTTTTTCTTAAAGCGAGATTTGTTGCCTCAGGGCATCAATGATGGGTGAAGGTGTGATGAAAGATGTAGTGGTGATTAAATTAATGGAAAAAGGCTAGCTGATTTTATGAAGTCCAGCAGAGAGCGATGGTATGGTCCCTGCGTCCAGGCAATATATGAAGCAGGGTTGCTTGGTGAATGACCCGCTACCTTCAGGTGCCGGATCCTTGTAGGCTTGAGAGCTGGGCAGTCCCACAGTAAGTGACCAAATGTCGGCTTCAATGTCGTCGTGTTTACATATCTGACACCCAGGCCGAGGAAACAAATTTCGGTACTGAGGCCACTTCCGAGTGACGGCAGGTGTGAGGGCAACCCCGACCCGGTTCCTCCTAAGCGCAACCTCCTCTGCACGGGTAAGACCGCGGGGGAGGGTTACCGCACACGGAGGGATGAGAGCACGCGTGCGCCGCCGGAGGAGTTCCTTTCTTGTCGAAAGGAGGGTAAAATTGTCCAAATGAACGAGCCGGTAATTTTATTCTCTCTATCCTGTCGTGGGGCCACCAGAAGGTAGAGGCCACAACATAATGGCCGGAACAAGAACTACGAGCGGGGTTTATTTGTACGCCTTTTTATACATGATGGGGGCGGGGCTGCATCAGCGCCAAGCGTAGACAGATGTAGACATTTACTTCATATGCATTTCAGCACCTAGCAGTTTGCAAATGATGCTTTGCTGCACAGCAAGAATTCATTGTTACATAATTTGTCTCGGATGTAAGCTGTCCTACGTGCTGTACAAGGAAAGGTGAAAAACAAGTAGACTATGTTGGCTGCTACTTTCTTTAAGTTGTATGTTACCCTGGGTTGAAGTTTTTCATAACTTAGTGACTCAGTATGAATTGCGGTAAACAATTCTTGTCACTTTCTAATGCGATCACCTTGTCCGTTAGCCTCCTTTCCCGCACACAGGACACGAAGAAACAGAACACCATGTGGGTACGCACAAACAGGTAACTATTAACGTCGCACTTTACTTTCAATTTCTCCACACCTGCTGCGTGCTCATGCCCGTTGGTCTGCTGGTGGAAATATGTTTCAATTTGGCCATTCAGGCAGACAAAAAGTCCTCACATAAGAATTGATAAATCCAACAAGTGCTCATAAACATACGTGACATCGAGGCCGGACACCTACGTACAGTCAACGAGACCCATCCGTGCCGCTGTCGCCGTTTCGGCAGCTGACGGTAGTGATCAGTTCACGTTTAACAGAATTGCATGAAAATTGTGCTGCAGACTGTCGACAAAATAAGAAAAGCCATCAGATTTGTTACGCAAGGATCGCACATTAATGTGTAGGGCAGAGAAATTATTCAAGTCGAGCCAACCATTTACTTGATGTTGAAGCAGTAATTCGTGATAGCTTGGGGAGTGGGTTACTGAGCTAGCAGAGAAACGTCACACTCTGACCGAATGGCAAAGGCGGAGTCCCATTTCTTCTTTCTGACTAGCATTTTTTTATTGACGTGCCAAGCAAACCTGAAGCCAAATCGTTTCGCCTGCTCCTTCAGTATCCTGCAGGTCTCACCAATACTTGCTCATGTTCCCTCTGACAGAGACCGAAGTGTCTGCACCGCTCAGGGCGCTCCTTTTTGCAAACCATTTGTTTCTAAGCTCCTGACGAGAAGAGCGGACAAGAATGACTGGAGTTCTGTCCTTTTGCGCTGGAGACCAATGCACGGCCAAGACATCATCTTGCGTCTGTGGTTCAATAGAAACATCGGCACCAACCTCGGTAATCTTAGCCAGCAGGTCCTCACGTTCACTTTGAATGATACCATGAAACTCCAGGTTCAGGCGCCGAATACGTCGTTCCAGGTCATTGACGCTAGACTTGATCGCGGTTAGTTCAGCGCCGGCAGAGTTGATTTCCAGCTCTGCAACTCGAACCTAGAGCTCTTTCGTTTCCTTCTGTTGGGCACCGAGTCGCTCATTGAACTTGTCAAACTCATCTGAAAGCACATAAATTGCCTTTTCAATTCCGTCCACTTTTTCAGGGAGGTAAAGCAGGGAGTTAAGCTTTCTGTTCATGTCTAACAATGTTACAGGAATATTAACTTCTGACTGGTAGGTTGTCCCTGTGACAGCATCCTTATTTGAACTGGGTTTACAGGCCGGACACTTCTAAGTTTTTCTAAACGATCCTCGCTTCCCCTTAAAGGTTTCATCAGTCGCTCCCGCGCCCGTGTGGAAGGAAAAATCGCACTCACAGCATGCCAGATGTAAGTGCTCTTCAGGCAGCCCTCCTCTACACGCGCAGCAACGGGACATGCCAAAAGCTGAACAGACAAACACGGAAAATGCATCAATCAAAATTCTGTTTTGGCAGCAGCGGCAGGTCTAGACTGGAGACCAAATAAAAGGGACGAACCTGGAAGATCACAGTAGAGCGTTAGGCGCGAATACGAGCGAAAAACGCCCGCAGTAGATAAGGCACCGATGTGTCGCTGCAGTCGCCCGGGAATGCCACGAATGGTAGAGCGGGTTCTGTGTTGCGTGAAGAAGGGCTCCAGCTTCAAAACGACGCTCACGGAATGGCAGCGACGAAGACGGCACACGTCCAAGGGCCACGCAGATGCAGCGGCCAAGCAAACAGCAGCAACGCGAACTGGAAGATTACAGGAAAGCGTTAGGCGAGGTGCGTCACACGAGTTGCCGCTGCAGCCAAATGTTTTACGTCACCTTTGGGACAGAAACGAAATAGACTTCGTAACAATGCAGAATAGTGGAAAGCCGGGCCTTAGTGCGCATAAACTATCCGCATTATATTTGCTCACCTTCGTTACTCGTCTTCTGCCTACAAGGCTGTACCATGTGCCAGCCTGTGAGGCTTTTCTTATCTTTATGTTGGACATTCCATGCTTGTTGACTAGCTATAGATATGTTGAATGCATCCTGGAGTACATGCGTGCCAAGTGCTGGTGATGTAAGTGGGTCTTCAACACCTGTTATCAGCGCCGGACACCACGGTCTTCCTTGAGCATCTTTTTCATAGGCGCAGAATTGATTCCATGCACGACAGTTAGATACGGAAACGGCAGTATGCTCTCAACTCTACATAGCTCAGAGGTATAGTTTTTTCCCGTGGTCGTTGGCCGCCGACACGCCATGCCTGTTCTTTCAAAGTACCACCGTTCTGGGGCTGCTCCCAACTTTTTCTGGTCGCCACCCGATTAGCATCCGCTGATCGTATTCCGCGCTTGCTTTCTTCTCCGGTCAAAAGAAAGTGAATAAAACGGCAGGGGAGGGCCGCGCACGTGCCTTCGACCCGCGGTGCAACTTCTGCTCCCAGCGACGACGACCCGCACTTCGATTCACGCAGACTTTTGTCTTTCATTCCGCCCTCGCTCTCTTTGGTCTGGCCGGCGTCTTTTTGTGACAACGGCAGTTGTTTTACTTGTGCCTGATCCCTTGCTTAAACGGTTTCCATGTTCTCGCGTTCCGCCTCTTTCCTTTCTTCTTCCTCTGCTTATCTTTAGCTCAACTGTTCCAGAGCGGGCGGTCACTGATCGCACGCCACGAGCGAGGCCACGGCGGTCCAGGACACGGCCTCGGTGATTCCCCGCGACTCGGCGAGACCCGCAGCGGTCGGAGGGGAGTTCAAGACACGCCCTTGCGTTGTTCGGTGTCACAGTCTTATGCTCCTCGTCTGCGAGCCTCGAGGGAACTGCCTCGCACTTCTTTCTGTCTCTCTTCTTCCTCTCAGCCCGCACGGGTTCCCGTCGCGTGGAGCGGCCCCTCGTTTGGACAAAGACTTCTTATTTTCTTCTGCCATCGGGCGCGCTTCCTGGCGCTTCTGTTGTCCGCTTTTTCACTCCTTGCTCGTAGAATTCGATTCCAGAGGCAGCGACGGGATTCCGCGGCCCGATCCGCATTGAACCCCAAGTTATCTCGCGGCGAGTAGGAGAAGAAAGTTTCGGACGACGGTGGCTCCTTTCCTGCGCCGACGCTTTGTTTCTGAGATCGGTTTTGCGAGTGGTGTCCGCCCTTCTCCACGTGTGTTGCCCTCCTCCCGGCTTTGGCTTCCAGCCGTTGTGAAAAGAGGGAGGTTTTCTGCCCTTGAACCGTGCGCACCATTGTGGCTAACTAAACGGAACTGCTGGAAAGAGCGGAGCTTTCAGCCTGCCTTAGACAGAGGAGCCCTTAAATGCGCCGCGCAAGAGGTGAACTTTAAGAAAACTTTTGCAGCGCAGGCCAACCTGTCATAGTTTTCTTTAATAAACTTCACCGAAGTTGTGACAATTCCTTTAATTTCAGTTCAGTCTCATCGAGCCGTGTACAAACGTTTATTCGGAACATTCTTTGCGTTTGTTTGCGACATTATAAACGTTGTAAATAAATACGTGGAGCTTTTCAATAGTGATTTGCGCTCTAAAACAGCACTCTGTGAAACCGTGTAAAAGGTAGTGCCAGTAGGCAGGCTTTCCATTACATCGGCACGTTTTAGACAGTGTGCCCTTTTTCTAAAGAAGGCGGAACAAGGCTAGCGGAGTAAGTGCATTTACTTTTTAGTGAACTGTGCACGTCTTTCAGTCGACCAAACCGTAAGTATAGCCATTATGAAAGGTTCATCTGCTACTCGATTTCCTAAACGCCTGGCCTTATTCTAAATTATCAGTTTCAAGCAAAACAAACACGTGAGACTGTGCCCGCAGCTGGTAGTTTCGTCTCAGAGAAGTTGTGGTAATCACGGACGTCCTCGACACCAGGTATTCGCTATGGAAAGGTGCTACCGGTGTCTACTGCAGAATCACTCGGAAGCAGTGTATCGGGATCGTAAGCAGCGGCTACAGAAGCAGCGTGATTCTTTCAGCGGCCAGTCAGCGGATCCGTCGCCGGGTACGTAGCTGTCTATCTCAGTGCAATCATGGCGGCCGCGCTTACGACCACCCTTCTTGAGTGGCAGCTCTGCACAAAAACGCTACGAGGGGCCGCGTTGACCCCGAGGTCACTTGCAGCAGAGCGCTGTGAACGCGCGCATCATTCTCGGCCGGGCGTGAGCACTCGTCATCACAGGCACATGGACGGGGTTTCCTTCTCAAGCGGTGTACATACACGGGGAAGTCTATAACGTAGGGCGCTTTGAAGCTCAGAGGACGCGCTGGCGGCTACAGTCTTCGCTCAACGTCCGATGCCGGCGCTTTCCAGCTGACTGGTTGGTCGAAGATAAGCTACTGGGATCTGGTGATCGAACAATGGTTAACGGTGGACTGCAAGAACAGGGTGAAATCTGCTTACACCAGGCGTTACACAGCCCAGAAGCAGTGCATTAGTAACACCGCGGTGACTGGACAGGAGTGGAATATGCAAAATGAAGAAATAAAGATTGCAACAGAGGAAACAGGAAAAGGCAAAACAAGCGACAAATCGCAATTGCGGAAAAAAAATGTTTCCTATCTGGCAGCGCTGCAGAACAAAGATGACAGTTGTATACTGTGGGGTTCAACGTCCCAAAGTGACGCGTGGGCTATTAGGGACGGATTAATTTGGAACACCTGGGGTTTACGTGAGCTGACACTGCACATCACATGGGCGCCTTTTGCACTGCACCGCTGGGTGTCGTGCTTCGATTTCTACAGGTTGTGATATCAAATCTCGTTGCTTTGTCGAAGGCGAGCGGATTATAGTGACCAACCACTTCATATACTAATCTGCCTGAGGAGTCACACCGATGTTCGAGCACGCCGAAATCGTTCCCCTCTTCAGAGAGCCGGATGCGGCGGGAGGCCAGTGCACATGCGGTGTACCGGCCTCTCTGAAAAGTGGAAGCAGCTGTGTGCAGCACTAATTCACTGCTTTGCGGCTTTCCATCAGACTGACTCCACATAGATAAATGTTCGCTCCCGGCTTTTCTCACAAGCTTGATTGGTGAAGTGTTGCATTTAATTGCACCCGGCTAGAGTTGCCTGATTAAAGCGCTTGAAATGACGAGAAATTCCGTACTACAACCAAATCTCACATCGCTTAAAAAAAGTGGCTCAGAAAGGTGACGTATACCGGCAGTCTTTATGGCACACAAAACACTTGCTGGCATGTGGAATATGGTAAAGCGAAGACAGAAGGTGGAATGTAGCATCACGCACATAGATAGGCTCGTCTCGTGCAAAAGAGGGTTCATTATCGAATACCCCTGTCCTGTGACAAATGCCACGTTGAATTAACATGAGACTGCGGGAGTGCCATGCAGGTGTAGGCTCATTGGCTGGTGGTGCGCAAAGTGGCCGGTCATTGTCGCCACTGCCATGATTACACGCCTTGGTTCCGCGAAACGAGAATTTTGAAAACGTTCACGCACAAAATTAGCTGAGAAATTTTCGAGGTATACTGTATAAAGAAAGAATTTGGCTTGTGCGTCAGAAAAACATCAGTCTCGCAAACTAAAAAAAAAGTTTTCGTGTCTAGATGAAAATTTGAGCCACATGCGCCGATATGACAGTGTTTTATGATGGTTTGTTGGTTTCCAGGTGTGATTACGATGGATGCATAAATGCGACTTGTCTCGGGAGTAAAACTCGGTTGGGGGCCGCCGCGGTGGCTCAGTGGTTATGGCGCTCGGCTGCTGACCCGAGAGACGCGGGCTCGATCCAGGCTGCGGCGGTCGAATTTCGATGGAGGCGAAATTCTAAAGGCCTGTGTACTGTGCGCTGTCAGTGCACGTTAAAGAACCCCAGGTGGTCGAAATTTGCAGAGGGCTTCACTACGGCGTCCCTCATAGCCTTAGTTGCTTTGGGACGTTAAACCGCCATAAACCATAAACCAAACCAAAACTCAGTTGAAGTTCAGCGCTACGTCCTGTCTGTTTCTTTCTTCGTCCCTTGTCGTTGGCGCGGTGACATTATGCATACAAGTACGACCCACCAACTAGCTCACCTCTGCCTGTTAATAAGATTTCAAAGGCGAGGAAAGGCTGGAGGGTGTTGAGATAACACGGCTGAATTAGAGCCTCGCAGTATCGCCTAATGATGAACTATTTGCGTCTGCCCATCGGCTAATTACGAGATAGGGTTAATGCCCCCGTTGAGCAAAAAATCCGGCGTCATTGTCTTCGGCGTTGTGAGCGAAAAATGCCACGATGCCACCTGCCTACTGCGGCAGGCGGCAGTTAAACTAATGATCAGACTTATTTTATGCGCACAGAAAGACGACACAAAAAGACAACAAGGTAGACAGGACGGAGCGCAAACTTTCAACTGTTTTATTCCAGAAAAAGTACATGACATTTATACCAAAAAGAATGGATAGTTATCAGAGCCACGTGCCATATATTACTGGTTAAATTAATGACTGGTCGCGTGAGGTTGCTCGGAACAAGCAACCTGGGTTGGAATTTTCGGCTTAAACCGAAAAAAATCTGATAAAAGTACGCCGAATTCACTTTTCGAAATTCGGTTTTATGCGAAAAAGGTCGGTATTTTTGGCTTCCAAGGCGAAGCTAGCTGGCAGCTGAATGCGAGCTACACTCACTTAAAGTTCAATATAATTAAGTAGGGAAGCCAGGGGCGTGATGCGAAGTTTGTATGGTAGGATAAGCAGCGCAGTTGTTCGCAGTTGTTGCTCCGCTGTCTGTTCGCAGTTGTTGCTCCGCTAGGAGACAGCTGTCTCCTAGCTATAAGCTATGTTCTTCACTGTCATCATCTGATTAGAGCAGTTAGTCGTTTATATAGGTTAATCACGTACTTGCAGGACATTGGCACCAAAACACGAATGGGCGTCACGAAAAAGTCCTATCGTGGCGATTGAGCGGCAGTTCCATCTCTGCCATCAACACGCAGACCACGTCGTGCCCCGCCCTCTCGCTGAACGCTGCGTGACAACGGAACGATAACCTAGTTCCTAGAAGTGAACTTCTACTTCTGTTTTGCCTTTATTTAACTTGTAATGCTTCTCTAATGAGCAGCTCCAAGTCGTACAATTTGCACGTTAATTGCAAGTAAATAAATTGTTCGGGATGAAAAAATACCGAGATATACTTTAAATGACCTTTGACCACACGGAACTGCTACATTGTCACCGAGAAAGTCACTATTTCATACGTCGAAAATGATATTCCCCGAAAAAAAAAAACGGAAGTAGCGTCCTGAAATGAAAACCGATAAAAGTCCACCGAATTAAAGAAAATAAAAACCGAAAAGTCCAAACCAATCCAAATTTTAAAGCTCACAACAAAACTAAACAATGTGCGCACGGGCTGGAGAGCAGGCAACGCGTCCTCCGCGTTTTCACAGAGTATCATGCAATCTGAATCGCAGCCACTTCAGCGTATTATACTCATTCATGAAGTTTGTCAATAATATGTGCTAGGGTGGCTCTCTAGCAATGTTAGCTGCGGGCAATGGCGGACTTCTTGGACAAGAATTAATTTTCAACTGCGCTAGACAAAAGGACCAGACAATGGAAGAGACAAACACGGCGCTGAACTTGCAACTGGTTTATGAGAAGATAGGAAGTCAATTTATACATACAAACATAGGCGCACATGCGCACTGTCATACACTGATGCTCAGATTACAAAAAGCCGCAACATTCACACGTGTTGTATCCGTTTGTCTCTTCCAATGTCTGGTCATGTTGTCTAGCGTTGTTGAAAATTAATTATTGTCATGGAACACCAACTCACCCAGTCTGCCTTCCTTCTTCAGATCTCTTGGGTCACGCTTGAGCTTTAGTATAGTGCGATACATGAACCACCACTGCGTTGACCTATCTGCTCATGCCCATGTCTCACCCTCAGATGCCGTTGCGCAGCCGAAGTGGGTCACGGTAGCGGAACGCGCATCGCGTTGTGCTAGAACTGTGGTACTGTTTGATTACGCTCATCATGCATCACGTTAGAAGAATAATCATTATTCGATGTCACATTATAATTTCTGTCATTGTTAACAGTGCGCATCTGCTAAACTTTCGGGTCACATAAACTGTTCATGCTTGTGATCGACG
The DNA here is from genome assembly GCF_052857255.1 of Amblyomma americanum. Lineage (NCBI taxonomy): Eukaryota > Metazoa > Arthropoda > Arachnida > Ixodida > Ixodidae > Amblyomma > Amblyomma americanum. Next base: position 186,667,236 of record NC_135499.1, on the reverse strand, counting down.
CAGTGGCTAAGCTACAGCGCACCTTCGCATCGAACTTAACCGTTTCACAGTGCACGTTGGCCGACCTCAGTGTCACACTATTTGTTTACACTCATGAATCGGGTTAGACTACTCATATTTATTCGCTTAGATTTATGATGGTCCAATGAAATTAATGTAATCAAGCGAATAATAAACGCGAAGAAATAATGCGAAGAAAAACTGGGCAGATTCGCGTAGTTCAAAAAGCTAAAAACCATCCGAAACATCTCGCGTGGACAGTTGTTATTAGCCGGACAGTGCGCAGGCAGAAGAAATGAAAGAACCACGAATATGGTCGCCTGCGCTGTTTCTGCGCTGCAACCGGCCTTTTCTCTCCGACGATGAGGCCATTTTACGCCCATGAGCGCAGCTTCGGTGGCAAGTCCGGCAATCGGTGAAGGAAGGTAGGAAGGGGGCGCAGAGGAATTAACAACGAGCCCTTCGTCGGCCGGAGACGCGCGCGCGAGGCCAGCGCCGACAAAAGGCGCGCTTCGATTATTCCCACCACGGCGTGGTGTGTGACCGCGCCGCGTCTCGTTCGAGCTGTCTTCGCTCGACAGCAGCCGGATGCCGGCCCCAGCTCGGCTTCTCTGGCGTTCCTTCCAGAACTGCTCCACAGTTCTGTGCAGCCTATAAACGGGCCCACGCTGGGCTCAGGAAGAGAGCTCTCCGCGACTCCTGCGTCTCCTTTCCTCAAGGCTCTCAGCTGAGGCTGTGCCTCAGTTCCGCCTCAGTTTCCGGTGGATCGTTTCTGAATGAGACGTGCGCGTAGATGATGATCCTGGCACTTTCGACCTTTATCGTCAACCCACCCGCAACGTCGCGTTAGAGCATCGCCTACAACAGTAAAACAGGCTGAAATATAAGCATAACGATAGTAAACGGAGTCGTTTGGGTCCGTCTCTGTGAGGATTGTAAAAGAATCTGCATTTTCCTGGCGAGTTCAGTTTTAGTCACCAGGAGAGTCGCTCGGATATAATGCATGGTATACATCATGCGCATAGCCAGAAATTATTTTCAGGGGGGGGGGGGCCCAAGATCATTTCTTGTTTATGAGTGGAGGGGGGATGCTAGTTGGTGAATTCCCGACAAGAAAAGAGACTAAAGGGTCGGGCGTGCCCCCTCCCCATTGGCTACGTGCCTCGTATATGCGCTGATGTATGCGAAGCAGCCGTGACACAATATGAACTTTCGAATAAGATTTCAGCTTAAGTTAAGGACAGCTCAGCGAGCTACGGAAAGAAAAACGGCTGGTGTAACGTTAAGAGACAGCAAGAGGGCAGAGTAGGTCAGTGATCAAACACGAGTTAAGGACATCCTAGTCGAAAGCGAGAGGAAGAAATGGACTTGGGCACGGCATGTAATGCGAATGCAACATAACTGGATTCCAATGGAAGGGAAGCGCAGCTGGGGCGGCAGAAACTTAGGTGGGCGGATGAGATTAAGAAGTTTGCGGGAACAGGGTGGCAGCAGCTGGAACAGGACAGGTTAATTGGAGAGACATGGTAGAGTCCTTTGCCCTGCAGCGGACACAGTCAGGCTGATGTTGATGTATTTGCACACTCCCTTCCATTAGAAATAAACCTCTGCTCATTATAGGCCCCAAAAAACAGCTCACGAATATGGTGGACTCAAGACTGTCATTTCGGGATCCATAGGGCACCACGGAGGGCGGGACCGTCGTCATTACGCGCTGCTACGCACGGAAATACTGCACGGAACTCCACCCACGGAACGGACGCGTCAAGAAGCGAAGCGCGCACGCGTTCAAGCCGCTCCATTCTTTGCGGTGGCGGTCGGCCCGGCTCTTTAGATGCACGGGGCCTTCGTGGGGCGCGTTACAATCGCCGCACATCTCGTCTCCTCCCGGCACCCCGATAGAGCAGGGGCGCTTGAATGACAGCCGGATTTGGCTCCTCGTGGTTGCGGTGTCTTTGCGCGGCGCTCATAGTGCGGTGTGTCCTCCCTCTTGTTCACGCTCGCTCGGGCTCTGAAGGCACGCCGATGTTACGCCCAGTATTACGGCGCGATGCCGGATGGTTCGCGTTAGCGGTCCGCGTCGCTAAGCGCATACGCGAAGGCCCGTTGCTCGAAGGTCTCGTTGCATGTTTTTGCACTACGTTATCTCGTTTCGCTTGTCGGGGCGAATGAAATGCACTTCGACACCTTGCCTAGGAAAGGAGTTAAGGAGCGAGGCACTAGCGAATCTTTTCGGCTGTACACCTCTTTGCTTGTTGCTTCTATTTCGATATGTTTTCTTGTTAAACTTCACCCTGGGTTGAAGTTTTTAACAGGTGCTGACTCCTGCTGGATATTTGTTTTTTTTAAATCTACGATAGGAAATTCAGTACTGTTTTTCAAAAAAAAAAAAGCGTAAGAGAACTGTGCCGGCTTCTTAAGCTTGGAGCAACAAAAATAGTACTATAGTCAGCAAGATTGCAGAAAAACTCAGCAGTTAAAAACATTCACTATCTGGAACTTTGGAATATTAACAGATGTAGAGCAAATTACGGAACAAAATTTTAAAAATTTCCCTACAATTCTAAACGATATACTTAATGAAACAAACGCTGAGATAACCACAATTGCATCCAAATAGCTGCGTGTTGTGTTTAGGTCATGATGTGTTAAATGTGTCTTTTTTCTTGCGTGCTGTGTAGTTTTACCCATAAAAGAATGTAAGTATATGTACGTTCTCTGCCACATGCTGTTGTTTATTTATTTAGTTATTTACATATACCCTCAGGGCTGAAGCATTATAGACGGGAGTGAGTTAATACAATGACAACATACAATAACAAAAATTCGCTATCAACATAATTACAGGCGATGAAGTAAACAGTTACACATTCTAGCAAGTTCAATTTTGTTAAATATAGTGGAACCAAAGCTATTTACGTCAGCAGTGCTTATTCTCGATGCGGGAAGGTGGTTCCAGTCACGTGATGTCTTGGGAATAAACGACATTGAGAATGAAATAGTGTGGCCTGCCGCAACGGCTACTTTGTGGTGGTGGTCGCGGCGAGATGTAACGTAAGCTGGCGGCGAGATGAATTCTTTTGCTAGAGTGGGATTATGAAAAATTTTAAAGAAGAGGCACAGGGCGGGAGGCTCTCCGGCGATGCTGTAGATTAGGTAGATTTAAATTAGAATTCATTAAAGCAGGAAGCATGGGAAATCGTGAGATAGTAGCACTAGAGAAGTTTTTTGCGAATATTTCATTCAGTAAGGTAGGACATTCACTGTCAGTAATACTTTGACCATTTGAATCTGTTAGCGAAATTGTGGAGTTCTCATTCTGGTTACTACAATTCCAAAACTATTTTTGGGCTATCAGCAAGCATTGAAGGTGGACTATTTTGTAGAAAATTAGACTTAGCGGTGGAAAGGGAACTATTGTAAGAGAGAGAGAAAGGAATTTTAATAAGAGGAAAGGAGGAGAGGTCGGCCGGTGGTAACACGACCCTGGCCTGCTACTCCACATGTAAGCATCTGCGGCAGTTTTATATGCTAACCAGTGTTCTTCCGTACGAACTTTCTTGGCTGAATGATACAGACGTTTTTTTACGGTTAGACAGTCTTCTAATGGTTTTGTTGTACCATGGAGCTTTCGGGTTCGAGAATATTGTGCGTCCATGGAACAAATATATATTTGTTCGTTAAGTATTTAACTTTACTGAGAGAAATGTTCCAGTTCTCCTCAGTGCTGCGAGTATAAAAGCTGTCCAAAAATATCTAGAAATGAAAATAATCCTTTATTAATGACAAACAAAATTTGCGCTGTTATAATCATGTATTATTTTAGTTTTGTTTTCTGAAGGTTTATTAACGGCTCGCACATCGGAGTTTAAGAAAAGGTGGTACGTTATATCGGAGGACAAGTCAGGCGCATAAGTTAGGTCTAAATGAAGAATGTTGTTAGCGTCACCGGATACTCTTGTATATTTCGTGACAAGCTGGGACGAGCTAATTAGAGTACACATGTCCAAAAACACCGTCGTGTTCGGAATACAAATCTCGTGCCCGTCTCAACATTGGACGATTTAATTAAGGAGAAGTTAAAATCACCCAAAATAAAAGGCGGCGATGCGGGAAACATATTAATTATAAAGCTAATAGAATCATGGGACTTGTTAACAAAGGAAGGTAAGGAATTAGGGGGCCTATACCAGCACAAAAAATTGTTTTTTTAGCCATGGTTTCAATACACACCCATGTTGCTTCTAATGCGCTAGGGACGTGAATCGATGATAACGTTATATTCTTTTTTTACGGTGCTAAGTGTTACGCCACATTTTCTGGAAGCGCGGTCGAACCTTAAAGATTAAAATTGCTAGCAGATTCAAAGGCCTCAGCTTCTACAATATCGCTATGTAACCACGTTTCTGTGGGAACAAGGATATCTGCTTCACACGTGTCGATAACAGTTTGGGGAGTAAGTAACACATTTATTTAGTCCACTTCTGATGTTTCTGTAGAGAACAGATAAGTTACGCGTGAAAACACCACTGCCCCTTGAGCACCGCTATCTTGGAGGTGATGATTCCGGAGGTTTCGATGTGGGGTGCGGCGAGGGAGCGGGGCGATTCTTTGTTTCTCTGATAGTGCCTTTCACATGGTCGTAGACGTAGCACTTTTTGTTTATGAACAACCTGTTATATTTAAAACTAAATCGGGGTTGGTGCGGCAGTGAATGGGCGTACTGCAATAGCTTTTTGCGCTCGAGCCTAGTTTCAGGGGGAAAACCTTCAGACGCAGTGACATCATCTTCCTTGAAACTATACCGTGCAGAGAAAAACTTCTCCCTTACTTTATAATTGTTGAACTTCGCTATAATTGGGTGGAATCAAGAATCCTCATAACGGCATAGCCTGTGAGCACGCTCTGTACCATCAGAACTAAAATTGTAATTTGTACAGCTTGATAACGCTGAAAGAAGCCTCACCTCAGTTTCTGTCGGTGTTTCGTCGGCGTCAGGAATCCTGCGGAAAATTAAGGTCTCCCTCCGAGATCGGTTTCCTCATTCTTTAGCGCGTGTTATCAGTGAATCGTACTGGCTTGTCAGATTTGTTTGAGTAGAGGCTGTTTGAGCAATTTCTGTCTGGAGTGCATCATTTGTGAGCGCCTTTTGTTCTACGAATGAAAGGCGTTTTCATACGTCATCGAGCTTTGTGTCTATCCTCCTGTGGCATTCTTTGATGCCTTCCATGCTTTTGACTAATTCGTAGATCTGTCGAGTTGTTTCTTGTTCTGAGGCGGCGTTAAGTTCTGTAAGCAGTCAAATAATCTCGCGATTCTCCAGTGAGCTGGTGCCCTCGGACGCAGTATTTTATTTCTTCTTTCACTCCCTCCTTTCCCCTTCCCTTATGGCGCGGTTCAGGTGTCCAATGATATATGAGGCAGATACTGCGCCATTTCCTTTCCCCAAAAAACCAATTATTATTATTATTATTATTAAGAGCTGCCATCATTTGGGTTTCGCCGTGTTCCAGGACAAGGGTTTTGTTCACCATCCCCAGATCTTAAGAGAAGAAAACGAAGATCTAAGCACTCAAATACAAGATTTCTCAAATATCCCGAGGGCACGGGAACAGAATCCAAAAGGGATCATTACTTCGCTTAGCATATAAAGAAGGGCTGCCGCCAACCTGTAGTATGAAGAAACGGAGCGCATAAGGCATGCTGCTCGACCGACTGTTCCCGAACCCGCTCATGGTACACCCTGCGTGCTTGACTGGGTACAGCTCCTGAAGTTGTTCTTACAGCTTTTTACCTGGCGACATTCGTTTGTTGCGGAATAAAATGGAAACTGAATTTAATCCAATCAATCAGCCGTCGTGGTCGCAGTTGGAAAACATTTCTGTTATGTCAGTGTTTAAAAAATAACAATCACAGCAATAACAAAAAATAACTATTTGGACGCGTAAGTCACCTAAAGAGTGGAATGTGATAGCATTAGATTTCACATATGTTGCAGTTTCTGCTGAAACTTCAGTGTATGTTTGCGTCAGCTTCTTTGCACTTGTGGGCCCACCAACCGCCATATTCGGACTGCTAGCTGGAGTAGTAGGTATCCGCTGTGCTGCGACGGGGCCGACGTTTGCACATATCACTTTTGTTTTTAGACCGATAGCTCTACTACTATCATGACCGCCCTCCGGTGAGTTTCAGCGTACGACCTCCGGCTCCGCAATTTGACCTCTAAACAGCCACACGTGTTTTCAGTAAAGTACGCCGCGCGTGCTAGCTGCTGTGGAGAGAAGGAGTGGAGAGGGTAGTGACTTAGCCACGCGCGCCGCAGAGAGGAGGATGACGGCAGCAGCATCCCAGCAGATGCGCGTCGCCGTCGCCCCGTTGCGGAGAGGAGGAAAGGAGTCATCCCAGGCGTGCTGCGTACTCCCTCCGTGACGTCACTCACCTTGATCGAGAGGGGCGGGAAAGCGTCTGCCGGCATCACATGTGCAGGGCATGAAACTAGACTCTGCATAAAAAGCCGGTGCACTTTGATGAGTTCAACGGAACGCTGGTTGTGTTCGATGCAACGCCCGGTCGCCCAGAGCCAACGCTCCCGGCCGGGCAAAGTAATAATGTAACACTGAAACCAGCGTTGTGTCCTATCACCGGAGCTATCGCTCGGCATTTGGCCCAGCAGAGTTGAACCCTTCTAAGTTTTTTTTTCTGATTTTTGTTTTCGATTCTCTATCTAGGTTGTTAAAAAACTAGGCTGCTCACAACCCGCTGGACAAGTTGTGATGACGTCACATGATCACGTGAGCTCTCTCGACCATTCAGCTAATTTCATGAGATCGGCCATCGCTGAGGTATTGGCGTGACAACTGTAATGCTATCTAATGACAACTAATGCATTTGCTTTACTGCTACTGCCAGAGAGAGAGAGAAAGACAAACGAAAAGGCAGGGAGGTTAACTAGGCAGCGCCCGGCATGCTACCCTGTACGTGGTAAGGGGAACGGAGGGAGAGATAGAAAGGGGAGAGAACAAAGGGAGATGAACACTTTTCCGCATGTCCGTTGGCCCTTACTTGCAGGGTACACAGGGCACACACTGATAGTTCACAATCTCGCACTCAGTCCTGAGTCCTTCAAGACTTGAAAAGTGCCTTCAAAGCTGTCCTCTGCGATGAAGGCTCACAAAAGGACCCAGAATCTTGGCTTCAGTAAGAGGCCGAGGATCTAAACGGCGGATTGTTGCAGCCAGGAGTGCACGCTCACGCTGAAACCGAGGGAAGTTACAAAGAAGGTGTTCTATAGTTTCGTCGCACCCACACATCTCACACGCAGGATAGTCTGCCATAAAGCCCCTCCATGACGCTACCGCTTTAAACTGGTCGGAAAAAAACGTCATGGAGGGGCTTTAGTCTGCCATTGCGATTAAGTGGGAGTAAGCATTTGTGAACGCTACTCCCAGCCACAGGCGACACAACAGCTACTGCCAGAATTTCTGATAAACCACTTGTGCACCTCATATATTCCTATGCCCACTGACTGCATACATCGTTCATGCAAAAGGGAGTTTTTTTCAGAACTTTGGGCTTTTTACAAAGGGCGTGCAAACCTGGGAGCGAGGAGATTGCTTAGTTTCTCACGGTAAGACGGCAAAGCAGCCCAGCTTTCACGTAATAGCCCGTGATTATTAGATGACACGTAATTTGCTTAAGCGACTCTTACGTGCTGGGCGCCATAAGCTGATGGCACTGCTCAGCTTCCGTGAAGCGTTTAAAAAAGGCTTCCCCGAAGCTTGTGACGCAGCTGATCCCGTGGGGACATATCTGTTAGGTCAAAAAAGAAGAACCTGCTTTATTGGCCTGCCGCCGAAAAACTGCCTCCACGCAGAAGACTTAGCGCCGTGTTGCAGTCGGCCTGCATTTTGCGCACGAAGTGAAAGGTAGGAAATAAAGGTTAAGAAAGGAAAGATGCATCACGCGCGAAAGGTCACCCAAGCGTGCCAAATCCTGCGCTAATAGCAAATAATAAGCCAAGGCGCGGAAAACTTTTACGGCCGTTATAGTTGCCGCGGTCCGTCACGAAAAAGCGAACAAGAAGCGGCGACGGAGGAAGCGCCGATGAGCAGACAAGGCGCCATTTCCGAAGACGTGCGCACATAAGCTGGTGCGGGTTCGAGGTGGCGGTGGATGATGAGGAGGTGGGAAGCTCTACATGTGTTCACCGGTGGTGGTCCGAGGAACGGGACCTTGTAATAACGGGGTGCGGCGACGATCGTCCTTTCGAGATGTCAAGCACGTCGCCGCAATCAGTTTTTCTCCCCTGCAGGCACCTACAGTGCTGGGCAGCGTGGGAAACGCGCATTTCACCCCGAGGCAGGCCTCGCGACGGCGCCGACGAAGCCTGCGGCGCTGGCTAGGACATGCCGTACACACACACCTCACCCCCAAATAGAACGCACCGGCTTTTATACGTGTTTCGAGACTTGATGGGGTCCCAAATTTAATGAGTCCACTTACGGCGCATAGACTCTGCCGACACTGGGGACGAGATGAGAGGCAGAGGCTTGCAGGTTTAATCGCGTATATGTCGTCATGGAAGGATCAGCCTTAATCATTACTTTGTGCGACTAAATGCTCGTGACCCCCCCCCCCCCCCCCCCCCCCCCTCCCCGGCTTCCACTAGCCTTGTCTCAGAGACAGATGCAGTGAAGACAGCTCGGGTGGGCCTTAGACTTAATCTTGAACATGTGCTGCATAACGGACGGCCTGCGTTTTCGATCACTGTCCGCTGTTTCTTCACTCAATTTATTTTATAAATAGGGCTCGTACATACTTATGAAAGAGTAACATAAATAATATTAAAATTTGCCTTTAGTATGATCTCGCCTTTCCTATCTCATGGCTACGCTCCTGGTAGACTTTTTTGTAATTCCCTCTCATTTTAATTACGGTTTTTAGTTACTCATGGGAGTCTTGTTACTCACAGCCGACCAAAATTTATGTGTGACGGAAGACTGTGTGAATTAGGAGGCGCCCCTGGCGTTCATTTTAATTATAGGACGGTGATTGGGGTAAAATATGCAGTGAATCTATTTTGTATCAGCATCTTCCATCTAGAAGAAATTGGCTCAGAGCACAGGGGACGCGTCAGCCATAAACTCAAAGCTTGACCGCAAGATTCACTCATCAACTCATTTTACATAGCTTGAGACGCGCAGCTCAAACACGAAGCAATACTCTCTCGTTTAACAGTGGTAACAAATGCGTGCAAACTATCGGCTCAAATTCATGAAAAAAAAAACGCAGATTGCCCTGATTATGTCGCAGCATGACATCTTCGTGTCGCGGGCTTAAAATAACCATTTTTGTCATACCCACTGGTGAAACACTGTGTTTCACGGTGGCAGAGACAGACAATGGGGCGTCGTGCAGGGCGTCACAAGCAGGAGGCGCGCCACCTAGGCGTATGGTATAACATTAAGCGAGTAACCGTGCCTGCTGACATTATGTGTCACAGATTATGTGGAAGTATGGCGGGAGCAGCCTTCCGCCCCGCACTCCACTTCGCGGTTGCAGCGTCTTCTCTCGCTAGCCGCGGAGGGGTTCCTACTCGAGGGAACAAAGGAAAGGGACGACAAAGCGTGAGCACTCGTATGGTATTTATTACACTTGCAAATAATACACACAGCGGGCCAGCTATAGCTACAAGACATCAACGAGGCACACTACTCCTTTGAAGTAGAAGGCTACGCAAGAAACGCTGCCGGCTTACCGGCTGGTGCAGGGGCGCGACTGGCGGTAACGGCGGCGAACGCTTGCAAGCCCTGAGAATGGCGGCCTGGTCTTCCCGTGCGCGGCATTCTTGGGGCAAAGCCACCCCCGAGCATTTGCGGGGGGAGGTGACGGGAGCGCGCGCTTGCTGAGCTCGCCTCGCCACCTGGAACCAGATTGTCCAGCGGCGGGGCGCGAGGTCTTCCCGTGGGGCTGCAGCCGCACCCGGCACTGGCCGGGTCCCGAAGAGACTCTCACCAGCTCTGCGAGGTTTCGCGTAGCCGGTCGTCAAAGCAGTAGGAACAGTTATTAGAAAGAGGAACGGGGTCACTCACTAGATTCTGGCGCCGGAGGCGCTGAGACGATCGAGGCGCTTGTACAACCTTTGTCCGTAAAGTTTCGAGACTGATTTTTATTCTCTAGAAATGATTCCCCAAAACAAACGCTGGTGCGTATATGTAGCCCCATCTTTTCGGGCTAACCTGAGCTATATATGTTAATTGCTGTGGCAGCCGCTAGATGGCACTAAATGTAGAATATATGTTGTCACTAGTCGTCTGCGCATTCTACTGTGAGTGAATGTGGAGAGATGGACGTCCACCTCGAACAGCGTGTAAAGATAAAACTCTGTGTGAAGCTTGGTAAGACAGCCACACAGACGTATGAGCTCCTTCGTGGCGCTTATGGCAACGAGACCTTATCGTGGGCGCGAGTTTTCGAGTGGCACAAGAGGTTCGTTTCGGGGAGAACGTCGGTGGAAGACGACACAAGGCAGGGGCGCCCTTCAACCTCACGGAATGAAAACAATGCCGCTCGGATTAAGGAAATCCTACAGCAAGACCGCACCATTACAGTCCACATGCTATCAGATGCTCTCGACATTAGTAAGACAACGTGCCACCAAATTTTGCGTGAGAACTTCGGGAAATGAAAGCTGAATGCCAGACTTGTGCCGCACTCCCGCGCACAGGACCAGAAGGACACGCGGGCATCAGTGAGCGCTGATTTGCTCTCCGAGGCAGAGAAGAATGCTGCATTCGTCGACAGCATCATTGCTGATGACAAAACATGGTGTTTTCAATACGATCCTCAAACAAAGAGGCAGAGCGCCGAATGGCGGTCCACAAGCTCTCCGGCGTCGAGAAAGGTGCGGCGATGGAAGACCAAAACAAAAACGATGCTGATAGTTTTTTTCGATGCCAGAGGTGTCATACACCATGAGGTCGTCCGACAAGGGCAGATGGTGAATCAGGAGTTTTACTGTATATCCGCGTGCTCCAACACATGCGTGATGCACTGCGACGCCGTCGCCCTGATTTATGGGCATCTGGACGATGGAGCCGTCTCCACGATAACGCAAGGCCACACACTGCTCTCAGCGTGACAAAATTTCTCGCCAAGCACAGCATTACTGTACTTCCCCATCCGCCATACTCGCCTGACTTCTCCCCATAAGATTTTTTTCTGTTTCCTCGTGTGAAGAGAGCCCTATAAGGTCGCTGGATGGGGAGCGTGGAGGCCATTCAAGACGCCACGACAAAGGAGATGACAGCCCTGCCAAAAGAAGCGTTTTCCAACTGTTTCCAAGACCTCAAGAAGTGTTGGAAGCTGTGTATAGACTGCAAGGGAGACTATTTCAATGTTTCAATGTTAAACGCATTTTTTTAATAGACTCAGTATCGGAACTTTACGGACAAAGGTTGTACCTACTGAATCGCTAATTCCACAGAAAGAACTGTGCCTCAGACTATTTGTTTCAATCGGGCTGCCATTAGAACCACTTCGCAGAGCTTGAGACGAGAGAGCGAGCACACTGCACTTCTCGTCGTTGATGGTTGAACGGCTTGGCCATGCACGCCATGCATGTCAACTGGTGGGAACCATATCCACTCCTTCCGCGGTAGCCTCCCCCCCCCCCCCCCCCCCCCGGTTACCGCGGCTCTCAACAGCCAACACCGAAGCTCAACCGAAGGAACGGGCTGCGCTGTGAAACGTGGAAAACTCTACCGCATGTTCCTGAAAAACAGCGCGAAATTGGACACGGACAGAGGGAAGACACACAGACGGGCGCTGACTTGCAACTGAAGTTTTATTGCTTGGAGCGTAGAAATAAATAGGTGGCCACCAAACAACAAAAAGAAGAAAAACACTCACATTCATTCATGACACCGAAGAAGCCATCGCTGTGTCACTTGCGTGTAGCTAAGAAGTCCAATTCTTTAGATGAAATTGTCAAAGAGGGGCTGCTCTAGAGAATCTAAAGAATTTGACTTTTTAGCCACACGCAAATGACATAGCGATGCCTTCTTCGGTGTCATGAATGAATGTGAGTGTTGTTCTTCTTTTTGTTTTTTGGTGGCCACTTATTTATTTCCGCCCTCCAAGCAATGAAACTTCAGTTGCAAGTCAGCGCCCGTCTGTGTGTCTTCCCTCTGTCCGTGTCCAAGTTCGCGCTGTTCTTCAGGAAAATGTCGTACCAACTCGCCCAAGCATCCGTTTTAACGTCTACCGCATGTATCATTCACGATATATTGCATGCGTGAGTGCAGTTGCTCGAGGCTTGCATTTCGTTGTGTAAGTGCTTAAGCACTACATGTTCACCGCATACAGGGTCGCTGTTCTAGGATGTATGGCGGGGTGGAAACAGGAGCTATTCCAGCACACAACCAGACCGTACCAACGCACAGCCATTCCAGTGGTTCCTTTTTGAGATGGATACCCGTAATGCCAAGGCAACGAAAATGACAAGACGCGGGAAAGCACGGCCCTTGTATTAAAACGTGCTTCAAATTAATATTTTCTATACGGCGAGCAGAGCCACTTTCTGCGTATATATACGGCAATACATGCAGAATATATAGCGATTTTTAGAGGGAACAGCGCCAAAGATAGGGACGAAAAGACGGGGAGGGGGAAGGGCGGACAAATCGTTGTGAACTACAAATGGCGCCATTCTAAAGCAGTGAAAATTGGAATTGTTGCTGCATCTTTTAAAGACAGCTTTTTCAAAATCCTGTGACCACATCATAAGTCAGAACTTCTGCGAACAAGCTACGAGACTCGGGGATACTGTAGTCGGATACAACTCGAGAACGAAGAGGCTTTTTCCTGTCAAGGGACCCCCCTCCAGCCAATGGCGTCGGCCGATCCTCATGTATCTGCTAGCGTGACAATGCAGGGAGCCGAGTGACAATGCAGGGATGATGGGAAAGGGCTATCCCCTTTCATCCGCCACTCCCTGCATCGATTGTAAACAAGGAACCCGTAGGAGTTCCGAAACGTCAACTGTTTTATGACAATTGGTCAGTGACCCAAGACCTATTCAACCATGCTACTACCTGACCAGACGGCGTTCCGTCAAACCCTGGATTAGACTCCTTGCATTGTCGCGCTATCAGGCTCACAAGAATCGGCCGACGCCACTGGCTGGAGGGGGGTCCTTTGAACGGGAAAAGCCGCATCGTTCTTGAGTTGTATCCGACTACAGATACCCGGATGATGTGATCATAACAGGTTGCAAAAAGATAGTTCAAAAGCTTAAAACCTCGGTTTCGATGCAAGGATCAGACAAATGACAGCCACTAAAAAAGGTTACAGTCCTTCCCTACATCGACACGGCCTTTCGGGCAGTCCTAAAAATGCGGCCAAGAGGTATGGTGAAGGTAACGTCTTCTCAGCCCAAACAACTCAAAAAGATTTGCGCGATTGTCTACAAAATGCTGAAAAAGGAATAGATTCTCAAGAATCCATCGGGATTAAGCACGCAGGAAGTTTGTACCATGCTCTGAGTGTGTTTGAAAAATTCTCTTTCTTGCGGTCAAGCATACATTGGACAGACGGGGTGGTGTATCAACAGACGTCTGAAAGAACATGGAAATTCTTTGGGTTCAACTCGGTTCGCTAATCTAGCTGACCATTACCGAGAGCGCGAATCTTGCTTTCCGTCGTTTAACTATTGTGATGTATGTTCAAGCACACAGCCCTACTAACAAGAGAGCTTAGCGAAACGTACCACTTGAAGAAAAACTCAAGATTGGGCGTCAGCAAGCCCTCCATTTTCCTGCAGGGTAGTGAAGTTGTGCATCTTGACCCCACGTAGCAACACGTGGGTTTGTTTGGCCGCGATTCCTTTGTATTGGTCATGTTTCCTGTTTCACAACTGAAGCTTATTAACTTCAGTTGTGAGTCAGCGCTCGCCCTGTGTTTCCTCTCCTCTCTTTCGCGCTGTTGCCCTCAAAAATGTGTAACCAACTTGCCTGTTTAGCTATAGTGTTCTAGGATTTGCTGAAACGTAGTGGGAGCAGGATATCAAATAATATATTGCCGCGAAGCTTTGACTGTTTGTCTGCTGATGCGCGTATATTTAATATGAGGTCTCAATTTTTTCACAAAGGAACTTGTGTTCTTTGGAAATACACGATCCACTTCTAGTGTCCAATTCTTTGGCGGTTGTTGAATATTTGAAGTGCCATTGTCCGCCTTTGTGTAACGTATTTAGCATATATGTACAGGACATATTTTACTCTCTTCCGCACGATACCCTTCTACAGTGTGTCAGCAAATGTATAAAAGACGGGGAAGAATTTATTTCGAAATGCGCAATCTCTTTGGGAGCCTTTTTAGAGTTGTCTTTTTATCTTAAAGCTAGTGTTGTTGAATGGCAAGGCAGATTGTTTATTCAAAAATCTGGGGGATCTAAGGTCGAAAGTGGCTCCGGTACTGAGTAATATTTTTCTTAATTATGTCGATAAAGCTACTGAAAGTATTTTCGGCTCCCGAACAAAAGAGGTGTTCAGGTATGTGGATGATTATCTTGTTTATGTTGAGAACGGTGACTTACACGGACAGATAAACAGCATTTTAAAGATTTTTGAGGATTGCGGAGAAGGCTTAAAATTCACCTTCAAAATACCGGACAGGAATGAGCTACAATTCCTAGATATAAGATTCCTAGATATTTAGCTTGATGCTCGTGCTGCGATTGCTTCCTTGCGGCAAGTACTCGTCGAAAAGTTGTTTTCCTGGCGAATTGAGGGTACAGAATGTGTGATGAGTGGCCAGTTGACTTACCTGTTCCTGCCAACGTGTCCAAGCGACTTTGCAGACACGTATTATGCGTCCAAAACACATGCGGAACGCCACCGGGAACGCAGCTACAAGTTTTGTACAGAGTCCTATGTCAGCCTGCCGACGCTAAAGGCGAAGAAATGCACGAGGCAAGTACAATTTTCGTTTCCTGCTAAATATTTCTTGCGAACTTCGGTTGCTGCTGTTAGGTAGCTGTTGCTGCGATAGCGTGTCCCTGTGCGTTTGAAAGACGCTTTAGGCGAGCGGTAGCAAAACATGGTCGGCCGTAATGTTTACCCCCCGTGGGGGCTCAGTGGTTAGGGCGCTCGGCTACTGATCCGGAGGGCCTGGGTTCGAACCGGACCTCGGCGGCCGCGTTTCGATGGAGGCGAAACGCGAAAGGGGCACATGGGCTGTGCGATGTCAGTGCACGTTAATGATCCGCAGGTGGTCGAAATAATTCCGGAGCCCTCCACGAGTGCGCCATTCCCTTTCCCCAAAAAATAATTTTCCATTTCCCGTAATGTTTGGCAGAGTATTACTACTAACACTTACGTGTCCAGGCGTTGCTGAAAAGAGCGGACTCGCACCCATCCTCTGCGTTACAAACTTGATGCGATAATCGTTTGTTTGCCCAGTGCTTAAAACCCCTCCGTTTGGACAGCGGCAGCTTACTTGCATGCCTGTTACGTACTGTTCGTGTTTTTTTTTTTTTGCCAAGCGCCTACATCATGCTCTACGTTCTCCATAACCACTGAGCCGCCGCCACTAAACAGAAGTGACCACGCATTCTTTACAATGTAAACAACTCTGAAATATCTTGTCTTTCTGTGATAGCTACTTGATCATCGCACTACTGTTCACATTTCTGGGGAGTGTTGACAGGTGCGATAGCAGAGCGAGAAATTCACGTGGCCAACCGGCCGTGCAGCAGACGCTGCTTGCAGTGCAGTATGAAACCTCTACCTGCGAGCAAGCTGTCGCTTCCAAGATAACCACCTTTCCATAATCACGAAAGGTCAAACACGTTACGAGAACAGAAATGATTTGACAACGTGTAGCGCAGACGCTTTGTGCGACGGGTGCTCAGGCTACCCACTTGCATTCGCCTGTGTTTCCGTCATTGGCCTTGCCGAAGCAAAACAAATGTTCGGACGAAAAACTAACCGCGCGTGGAGCCGTTGAGCGGCAACCGAGGCCGCACCGAAACAGCGGACCATGATTACCCCTTGCAAGGCCTATATTTGCAGAACTTAAATACTTCAGTGAAACAAAGGAGCCTTTGTATGCTATTTTCGTGGTCCCTACAAAATGTTCTCGTTCCAATCATTTTCGCGACCTAGCGATAAAGAAATGTGGTTTTTTGTGTGTACGTGGAACCAGTATAATGACAGCGTTCGATGCAGATGCACTGTCCGACGTGGTACTTCTGCACATCTTTAGGCTGTTCTCTGACCTATGCAAAGTTGGAAGGGTCTGCCGCCGTTGGTATGGGCTTTCAAGGAGCCAAGCCCTGTGCGTGGATGCCAGTGCACCTGAGATCAGCTCAGTGCAGATGGAGAGGCTGGCCTCGGTGCTTAAGGACTCTGTCCGCTGGCTGTACGTGTCAAATGTGTCGAGCGATGCTTTTGATGAACACATGGCGACGGTGCTGCAACATTCTGTCGCTAATGTCAGTAACTGCGGTCGAAAAACAGAAATGCGGCCAAATCAAGCGCCCTTACATTTTTTCTCTAAGCGTCCTTCCGGCCTTTCTGTGTACAGCAAGGCACGGAACAATATGTGGCCATCCTGAGCAGCAAAAAACACGAACGCGCGCGACGCCCGTACACAAATCCGTTTGCGATATCGGAGGCAATCCTCTAACATGGCGAATTCTCATAAGACCTATACCTGTCTATGTGAACGCAACACCTCTTTGGAGGGGCCCCCTGCCTCAAACCTAGCCTTGCACTACAAAGAATGTCGTCGTAACACCTCAAGGCCTACCGCAGAACCATGTACTCCACTCTTTAGCGATACTAAGGTCCTGTAAAATCGCAAAGATCAAGCTAGAGAAATCAGCGAAGCATTTCATATTCACAAAAACCGCGACACATGCGTAAGCATCCCATCCCTCCTCGTTAATGACTGTGAACTATTGTACCTTGATCACCATGACTGAAGTTGTCAGCTTATCAGTGTTGTTGGTGCCGCCCATGCGCGCTCTTGGTTGTAAAGAGATTATATTTCCTGTGTTCCTTTTCAATAAATCGTCATTGTCTCCGTGGGTGACGGTGATAACGAGACCGTCGGAGGCACCTTCCAGAAAAAGACACAGTTACTCTTAGACCGTGGACTCGTCATCGCAAGAGGCATCGCCTGTTTCCAAAACGGACAGGCTCAGGTTCTGGTTATTTAGTTCAGCGAAGGATACCGACAACTGAAAAAAGGCACAACGATTGCTTTCCAGGACAAATTGGCAGACATTCGAAACGTCTTCGCCCTCTCCGATCGATCCGCCGATGACTCGCCTAACTTTCGACCACCTTGCCCCAGAACAGACAAGACCGAATCCAAGACAGGATCAGAAGCGAGTGCTTTTAGTCGTCTTCTTACAAAGGTCCTGCAAAGGCCGGTTGCTATATAAGCACCGCATGGTAAACGACGAACACGCCCGATCTCTCCGCAGAAACCTCTATCGTGTATCGCCGCGAGAACGCTAAACCATTCGTGATCAAGTCGAAGAAATGCTTCGCGACGGCGTCATGCAGCCACCGAATAACTCGTGGGCGGCACCGGTTGTCCAGGGGAAAAAGAAAGACGGCACACTTCGGTTTTGCGTTGATTATAGCCGTTTGAACATAACAAAGAAGGATGTCTATCCCCTTCCCCTCAACGACGACATACACGACCGGTTCAGCAGCGCCAAGTACTTATCTTTGATGGACCTGAATAGCTGCTTCTGACAAATTGAAGTTAATGAAAGAGACCGATAGGAGACCGCATTCATCATTCCGGGTGGCCTCTTAGAGCTCAAAGAAATACCATTTGGACACTGTTCCGCGCCAGCGACTTTCCAACGGATAATGGATACAGTGCTAGCAGCTCTGAAGTGACAGATGTGTCTAGTATAAGTACTTAGGTGACGTCGTTGTCTTCGTCTCCAACTTTGACGACCACCTGAAAATGCTTCGAACAGGGCTGGAAGCAACCAAATCTTCCGGGCTAATCTTGAAAGCTGAGAAGTGCCTCTTCCTGCATGAGTAACTGCTTTTTCTGGGCCATATTGTACTAGGATGAAGTAAACCCAGACCCGCAGAAGACATTTGTCGCACTTTTCCGAAGCCGGCCGACGAGAAAGCTGTCTGCAGGTTCCTCGGACTGTGCACATATTACCGACGATTTGTTTTCCCGCATTGCCGAACCTCTGGCCCAGATGACAAAGGCAGACGGACCATTTAAATGGGGAGTGCTACAAGCGGAAGCTTTCGAGCAACTTCAGTGTCGTTCACAGTCCCCTCCGGTCATTGGGCACTTTGATGAAAGCGCCAAGACAGAAATTCATACGGACCCAAGCAGCGTGGGCTGATGCGCCGACCTCGTTCAGAAAAGCGACGCACCGGAGAAAGTAACTTGCAGTCCGCGCCCAAGGCCGAGGCTAACTATTTGACGACCGAGAGGGAGTGCCACACCATCATGTGAGCTACGTTGAAATTCCGCTTTATACCTGCACGGGACGACTATTCAAGGTAGTCAGGGATCATCACGCGCTGTGCTGGCTTGCCAGTTTGAAGCTTCCCTCCGGCCGCCTCGCTCAGTAGAGCCTGCACCCCCAGGAATTCCAAATAACCGTCGTCTACAAATCTGGACACAAGCATACCGATAACGACTGCCTATCGCGAGTCCCTGTCGACAGGCCGAGGGAAGATAGCGATGGTGGTGGTAGTGGTTGTTTATTAAAATAATAGTAAAAAGGAAGGAAAATATTTCTGCTAGCCCCGGCATCTGCCATCGATACTGAAGCACCTGAGCTGGGGCAGCGGAAATAAAGGATAGCGGGCAGAATGGGGAAATGAAATGAAAGAGGAACATAACGATGGACGACTCCTTTTTGGGACGGACAAGCACCAGTGGGTTCAGTGAGTTTTTAACTGAGACGACATGCATTCAAGCAATGAACGATAATCTCCCAGCTATTATTGCGGATGGTTATTATGGCTATTATTAAGGAGGATGGTTTAGCAAGAATATCGGCAAGCTCTCTCACGAGACGATTAAGAAAAGCCAAAGCATGAAAGTATCAAACCCTACAGACATAGCAGATTTGGTGCAGCTATCAGTGTTAATCAATAAGCGGAAGGTAGCTGACATAACAAAGTTTAAACCACTAGGCCACCGCAGCGGTGGCCTAGTGGTTTGAGCATCCGCTTCGCATGCGGGAGGTGCGGGGTTCGATCCCCAGTGCCGCCGTGTACCCACCGGTGATACAATAGGTACAAGCAATGGGTGCTCAGCTTCTTTAGGGCGAAATGCTTGGGAAATGGGTCTTTGACACCCCCGCCCCTTGTGAAATGAAAAACTACCTTGTGCCATGGCGCTCTTTGGCCAAGGCTGCCCTTACGCCATAAAAATTCATCTTCATTGTCATCATTAATATGGACAAAATCGAGCATGCCCTAAAGGCCGGAGGTCGCCTAAAAGAGGTGAAGAGAAAACTAGGCATAGGCAAAAATCAGACGTATGCGTTAATACACAAAGAGGGCGGTGTCATTAGCAATGTGGATAAGGTAGTTAAAGTAGCCGAAGAGTTCTGCATAAATATGTGCAGTAGCGAATGTAATCAGGGCGTTAATAAGAGAGGCAGTAGCATGCAGCAATGGGACATCCCGCCAGTAACGAAATAGGAAGTAAATAAAGCATTAGAGCAAGGCTAAGGGGGAATGTAGCTGGCGAGGATCAGCTAACAACAGATCTGTTGAAGGACGGAGGGGAGATGGTGCTAGAAAAGCTAGCCACCCTGTATACGCAATGCCTTATGATCTCGACCGTACCAGAAGCTTGGAAGAACGCAAACATTATCTTAATCCATAAGAAAGGAGACGTCAAAGACCCGCACAATTGCAGACCTAGCAGCTTACTGTCCGTTGACTACAAGGTATTTGCTATGGTGATCACTAATATAGTCGGGACATCCTCAGACTTCAATAAACCAAATGGTCAGGCAGGCTTCACCCTATCATCATGTGATACAGAAATGCACAGAATGGAACCAAGCTGTTTATATACCCTTCATGGATTACGCGAAAGCGTTTGGTTCAGTCGAAACCCCAGCAGTCATGCAGGCATTACGGAAATACTGCACGACGTCTCCAAGGCTATTCACCACCTGTTTACAGGAGGTATACAGAGGCGTGGGTAGGGTACTGTTGGGGATAACAGTTAATGGAGAATACCTTATTTATTTTTGATTCGCCTGTGACATTGCTTGCTAAGTACTCAGGCGATTAATTGCAACGCATGATCAATGGTTTTGCCAGGCAGAGCGGGACGGTGGGTCAAAAAATTTATGCGCAAAAAATCAAAGTAATGTTCTACAGTCTCGGAAGTGAGCAACAGTTATTAATTGTTAGCGAGGTGCTTGAAGTGGTAACGGAATACGTCTACATAGTTAGTGACCGCGGACCCGGATTCCGAGAGTGAATTAACTAGGAGAATAAGAATTTGGTGGAGGGCATTTCGCATGTTCTCCCATGTCATAAATGGCAGTTTGCCAATATCCCTCAAGAGAAAAGCACATAACAGCTGTATCTTATTGGTGTTCACATATAGAGCAGAAACGCAGTGGCTAACGAAAGGGGTCCGTCTTAAATTGAGGACAACGCAGCGAGTTATATGAAAACGAAATGATAAGTGCCACGTTAAGAGACAGGAAGACTGAGGAGTCGTTCAAGGAACAAACGCGGGTTAATGACATCCTAGTTGAAACCATGAAGAAGAAATTGGCTTGAGCAGAGCACCTAATGTGTAGGCAAGATACGGACGTTCGTTAGGAGTAAATGATTGTATTCCACGAGAAGGCAAGTGCAGCAGAGGCCGGCAGAATGTTAGTAAGGCGGATGAGATCAAAAAGTTTGCGAGGATGAGGTGGCGGCTGCTGGCACAGGATAGGGTTAATTATAGAGATATAGGGAAGGCCTTTGTCCTTCAGCGGGCGCAGTCAGGCTGCTGCTGCGATAACGATGATAAAGCACCGTTACTTCGCGCAACAACAGCGCTCGTACCCTGAGCTACAGCGTCTCGTCCAGTACCTGGAGAGCAAGGCTTCTTCATCCAAATGCGGTTTGTCTTTTTTCAGACATAACTTCCCCAGCGAAAGCACGAGACACCAGGAGAATAAGAACACAGGACAACGCTGTTCTTCTCCTGGTGTCTCGTGCTTTCGCTGGTGAAGTTATGTCTGAAGTACACCAACTAGTCTGTCGTCTTTCTGTCTTTAAAATGGCATCGTCGTATACAAAAACTTCGCCCCCAGCAACACTGCATACTTCCTCGTCATTCTTGACAGCTTACAAGAAAATGTGCAGTTTTTTTTCCACGATGAACTAACATCTGGACACTTCGGGTTTACCCGCACCCTTCGCCGCATTCAACACAAACGGTATTGGCTACGACTGTCCGCAGACGTTGCACGGTGCTACGTCCAAACCTGCCGAGGATGCCAGAGATGAAAGACACCACCGACAAAGCCAGCAGTACTTCTCAAGTCATTCCTACAACCAACGAGGCTGCTCCAGTATCTGTATTGGCTTCCTCGCAAGCTGTTCCCTTGTTTTGGTCACACAAGAAGTTAAGGTTATTGGTCCGAGGTTGGCAAGCGTGGCTTCTTTTCTTGCTTTTGGCAACTTGGCAATGCGTGATGTTCTCCATTCGTCTGTGAATGGCGCCCGTGTTCCAATCTTCGTTTATGAGAGAGAGAGAGCACAGTTTTTTTGTCTGCGTCAGACAGGGCGCGCAGAAGAGTGTACGCGACAGCGTCAAGCACCGGCGCCGTCATCCTATTGTTTTGGAATAATGCCATGTTTAGTTCTGCCATAGTGGAGTCGCCGTCGATGTCATCTGTGGCACCCGTGTAGTCTGCGTACAGTGACAGATGTGCCGTAGGTATACGGGCAGGGCCCGCAGTTCCTCAAAGGCTTTTCCTCTGCTCTGATTTCGCGAGAATGCCTGAGCATTCGGCGCTGGAGTTGCGTTTGTTTTTCGTGCCGTCGGCAGTGGAACGAAATGGAGAAGTGGCCCACTATACACTGTCTTCTGGAAACAAAATATTACACTTGTTTTTCGAGCAGTAGATCTGGCGGACTCTGCACGTTACGACGTTCGCGATATCTGTAACGTGTAGCAGTCTAGGGGAAACTATAGTGATGCTTCGAGCAATGGTAAAGAGCTGGGCATCGTTAAGTTTCACTACTGACAATGTAGTGTGAGAGACTTCGCAGACGAAACTTGTTTTGCCCGAGTGGACTATCAAAACAAACTTTAAAGGAATTATAAGACACCTGTAGGTGTCGGTTACACTGATCTATAACTGATGGTGCAAACGAACTTCGGTCGTATTAAACTCTGTCAAGATGACGTGACTGCTTGGAAATTTAAGGATTTCCCACTTTTCAAAACAGTCACAAGTTAGCAGTGCTGGCTAGACTGTGCTATCCAGCTGTCTAGCATTACGACAAAACCAAGTGCATAGGTCGTTCAGAAATGCAGCCCATGTGAGGAACGATCAAAACAGAAAAGATAAACAGAAAGCTTTAGCGGTTCCCGAAATTCAGTGTTGTGTTCAGTGTGGGCTACTCTTGGCCTACTGATTTTTGGCGCAATACGCCAGTACAACTTAGCGTGCAGGCAGAATGGTCTGTCTCTCTCTTACACACATACAGGTGCCATTTTGAAGCGAGTAAAGGAGCCTGCCGTGCTGTTCATCAATATGTGTGCACAGGCTCTTGAAAGAACAAAAACAACGCTGTGACCCTTACCAACGGTCGACAAATTCGATCGCTATCGAAAATTACCTGGTCGCGTCGGAGGCCCCAACGCGCGCTCTTCAAGTTCGCATGCTGCTAGGGAACATATACCTAATAGCCTCCCCGGACGCGCTGCTGGCTACCAGTTTCGTGCGAGAATGTGTCGCCCGGCGTCGTCTCCAAAAGCGGCGCTGCTCATTCCATCGCACTGCCTGCCGCGCCGCGTCACCTCGGCGTGGCCGGGCGACGACGTTTCCATTACGACCGACAACGACGAAGCTCAGCGATGGAAGAAACCAGTTGATTTCGCAACGTCACCGCGGGCATCCGTACACGCATCGAATGGCAAGCGCTCCTCCGCCGTGTCCAAAGGCGCTTTTCGGCTCCCATGACGGATTGAGTCGTCTTGCGAATGTGCTGCAACTCTCTTCCCTTCCCCTCAGCAAGAGCATCCTGCTTTTGCGGCACCGCCTCCTTTAAATTCCGGCCCTGCAGCAGTCTTCTTTGTTTTGGCAGACCATTACTCGGTGCGAGGACCTCGGAGAACGCTCCAAATACCGGGGGCACGCTTCTTGTGTCCTTTTAATCCAGGTTATACCCTCGGAGATAGCGCCCTCGCACGCTTTTCTTAGTTTGCGTCCGGTGGCGCCTGGTGAGTGATCAGTCGGAGCCGCCCCGGCGGCCGCTGTAATTGCAGGACGGAAATTCGTCCCTGTACACGCTCGCCTTAGTCTGGCCAACACAGCGCGGATTTGTGTACGCGCGTTGTGCAAGGGCCCTCGTGGCTTGTCTCGATCGCTGGCCCGAGAGGCGCCCCATATATCGTTCCCATCTCGGTGTACTCCGTAAGTGCCGAGTAATTAATTCCAAATTGCGGTGTATTAGCGCCCCGGCGCGGGACGGGTCCGCTTTAATTACGACTTCATGTTCTGTGGACTGGACACTTTGTGCCGTTACCTGTCCGGAACAATGCGCATAAATGGGGAGGGGGGGGGGGGGATACCACTGTGTCGCAACTGCATTCATCGGTCAGGCTAGTTCGGCCTCACACTGCGCCTTCATGTAGCGGCAGCAGTGAGCTTGCTAGCTTTTTTTTTTCCACGGCTTTCGGGGAAATAACGATACAGCAACTTCTCGCATAGCTACACGTGAATCACGGTCAACGTTATGGAGTGCCAAATGAATGGAAATAAGAGACTGATCAATATTTTCGCGTAGCTCACTTCCTCTTCTCGAGCCTTTCAAATGAGAAAAAAAGTGAGGACCCCGTTTTTGTAATTTTTTCTTATCTTCATCGAGAAACACTTGGCGAGGTCAGTACGCTTCAGCTAGTTGTCGACTGACCCCTGCTGACTTCATGCAGCCTCACGGATGTACAGGGGCACTCAGAATGTTTTGCATCGCTGTACAGTCTACCAGAAGACACCTTAGTTGTTCTCACGCAATTGTCGGGTTGTCCGGCAGCCGAGGGGGCTATTGCGCTGAACTTTGGTCTCGGCAAGTACCGTGAGCTGAATGCTACGTCATGCAGTTTCCATGGGGTAGACAACTCCTTGATGAGGTACTTGGAGGATTTCGGCCACACTTTGTGGCGCACGTAAGTTTGAGCGGTTACAGTATACTGCTTGACACTTAATTTCTAGCTCGTATAAGTTTCATCGCGCACATGGACATCTCAACAGGGCGTGTTAGAGAAGAGTACAGTTGTGACGTGGTGTTTATTTACAGGGTCGTGTTTATTTACAAGGGCACAGGGGAGTGTGTGCCATCCGCGCTTCGCGAAGTGCTGCCGCCAAGAGCCTGGAAGAATGGGCGCCATTAGGCGCGGAAGAGCGGTCGGCCATGCTAGCTGCGCATGCGTGTTCCGTTTCAAACTGAGCGGCCCTGTATACAAGCAGAAGACATGCGCGAGAGGTCGATGGCGTATCCGCTTTCGAGCTCGGCATGACGCAACAACTTCTGCCCTTGAGCGGACATGACAGGGCGGCGCGATTGAAAGATCGACGACGCGAAGGTGTCGTCGCACGTAGATAGTAAGTGGCACGCTTGGCTATACGGCGACGATGCGTCTTCATTAAACCACCGCTGCGTTGGCTGTTTTTCACTATCTGGGCGTCACAAGGGCGCTTGCAGCCGACCACGTGTCGATTGAGTCGTTCCTCTCACACGTCGACATCTGGCGCAGACGCGCGCGCTTATTCGCCGTGTCGCGTGCGCTGTTTCTTCGCTCAGCAGATTGTGTAATAGCGATGTAATCGCGCGTGGCATGCAGCTCAGGTCCTGCGCGCTTCCGAGACCGGCCGCCTCGGGAGCCGAATAGCGGTGGCCGGCGGCGACGCCTCTGAGGCTGGATTCCACACGCTGCGAGGCGTTAACGAGGGCGACCTACTTTAAGGTGTTCACAATTAGCTCGCAAACATTTCCTGTTTGCGTGTCCTCTTATCGTTTGCAATGCCACGCGTGCAAGTAAGTACTCCTCCTGGATGCAATGAAGGCAACAATTCTTCGAGCAGTAATCATATGAGTATTCAAAATCAGGGCTCTGGTCAGGTACAATTTAACTACAAAGAGATGGAAAAGATAGAGGTATATGCAAAGTTTAACTCGACATTGAAATGTAGTCTATACCACAAATCAAATCAATGGAGCTCTATTGGCCTCAAAATCAACGCTATGCTGCCGTCGCTGTATAGCTCACAGCAGTGACCAACTTAAGTGAGCAGCCCTATTTTTATTTCAGATCTCTCCTTCCTCTCCTCCCTCCTAGGGGCCACCAGCACTTGCCGCCTTTTCCGGAAAGTGCGGTGATTATGTTGTCCTTCGTGACCTGAGCAAATTTCTGCGTGGGCAACGATTTTCCGTGGATAATGCAGTGAAAAGCGGAAACAGGCTTCCTGCAGTTGCAAGACGCCTCCTTCTGTTGTGAAAGAAACCACCGAAAGCATAGCGGAATTAGTGTGTAGCTATGAAGAGAAATAACACTTAAAAGTATTCAGTTCAATTTTCTCCGAAAATTTTGTTTTCGTACTGAGGTAGGCAACTTACTGAACACGTCTCGTATGGCCCTGATCAGGCAAAATGGATGTACCAACTGTAGAGGCCCTTTCTGAATGCATTCACGCGCTCGGAGTGTGCATAGAGCAAAAAAATGAAGAAATAAAAAAAATGATTTTCTGAGTGTAAGGGCCGCAAAGCTTCTGATCGTTTCTCCAGTCAACGTCGATGCTTTTTGCCAGTTCGGTTTCATCAGATAACAGTGCGGGTCTTGGTAGGGTAGATGCCCCAGTCTCATTGAAGATGGCAAGCAGTTTGATAGGTTTTAAAATAGAGCCCCCTACCCTCTTCCTCCCTTCCCTCCTTTCATGACGCCATATGCAGGTGTATCCTCCAAAATGTTTGCAGGCCAGGTGAAAAGGTTGTGCGAGACAATGTCTTTCACTGAGTGATGAATGTCAATGTTTGCCCTTTTTAGTCCAACCCTGTCGCCTTGAGGTGCCTCCATAGGGAAGCTATTTCAACGGCAAATGCGCTCTGAGGCTGTGAGTTTCGCAACTGCAACATTCAGCTAACTCATAAGGCTATTTAACAAGCGCACCATCACCACCCACTTCACTGTGCTACCCCTTCCTCTGCTGCAGTCGCACCCCCCCCCCTTGAGCTCTGCACTTGGTACGAACCGCACCCCCCTCGTGACGCCCCTACTCCTAGTCCAAACTGCCTTCCCCTCCAGCACTATATATACCGTCAGAGTGGTATATGTGGTGAGAACTGAAAGGTATATTGCCGTGGCTGTGGGATAATCGCTGCCTGCATAGGCAGCATAACGGACTTTAGAGAAGTCAGAAATAGACCACATTCAGACTTACTCCGAAAAAAAAAGGAACAGCACTGGACGTTTGCCCTTGTGTCAACGCGAATTGCGAAATTCAGCGACATCTATAAGGTTTGGTTTAGGTTTATGGGGGTTTAACGTCCCAAAGCGACTCAGGCTATGAGAGACGCCGTAGTGGAGGGCTCCGGAAATTTCGACCACCTGGGGTTCTTTAACGTGCACTGACATCGCACAGTACACGGGCCTCTAGAATTTCGCCTCCATCGAAATTCGACCGCCGCGGCCGGGATCGAACCCGCGTCTTTCGGGCCGGCAGCCGAACGCCGTAACCACTCAGCCACCGCGGCGGCTGTCTATAAGGTGGTTAGAAATGCTGGTGTCAGTCGGAGTG
Organism: Amblyomma americanum; assembly: GCF_052857255.1. Taxonomy (NCBI): domain Eukaryota; kingdom Metazoa; phylum Arthropoda; class Arachnida; order Ixodida; family Ixodidae; genus Amblyomma; species Amblyomma americanum. The sequence continues at coordinate 186,640,187 of NC_135499.1, read as the reverse complement.
TCGAACAGCTCTTGATAGGGGAGCGGCATATCTGTCGCGTTTACGCCGCTACATTAACTCTCATTAGCGAAACGGGAAGCTCTGATGAATGCAGAAACAAGTGCAGGATTCTTGAACAAGAATTTTAATTTTGAGGCCACTGTTGAATTTTGTAACGAACTGTTATGAAAGTATTGAAGGTAATGTCCGTTCTTCCGATGCGTAGCAAAATCTTTTTGAAGACTGTTCAGCAAACCAATGGGAAACATTTTTGACTGTCGCAAAAACTTTAATAGGAAAAAATTGCAAGCATGCCGAGAGGAGATCTGCGGATATATTGACTGCTATAGTGGAATCTTACGATATACAAAAAACTACATTCATAAACAATTTCCTGTTCAAAAACGTGCTTGCAAAAAATTCGGGGTGTGGGGTTGGAGAAGCCGAGTGCAGGAAATAACCGTGAGATGGAGGGGGCAGACGTGGTAGGCACGGTGTACTCTCACGCCCCGGTCAAAGCCACGGTCACGGCTCGCTCCTCTTGTCACGCCGGACGCCCGTCTTATGTAACAATGGGCCATGCATCACCACCGCCGGGTACGCGGACGGCGCCGACGAAACCATGAAACATGTCATATACAGCTGCCGCTGTAAAAGGCTTAGCCCAAAGTTCTTTCTTGGAACATATTTTGGGGCGTGCTGATCAGGACAGTTCCTTTAAGACAGTTCGTCTGAACTTGCTTAAAAGAACAGCGGAGTGGATATCAGCTGAGCTCGTTCGGAAAGCACGTTAGCTGCTGTCACGATCGCGTTTCCGTGAGCATTGTTTATTAACGCATGCGCTCCCTGACCGCGCTCGTCTTTCGTCGAGCGCGGCTTTGTTCCGGAAGTGGACCCCCACTTCCGGCGCGGCGTGACCGGAGTCTGGTCAGGTACAGCGTTTCCGGAAAGTCCACGGCTTGTTTCCGAAAAGCGGGGCCCGAGCCGTTCGTCCCCGCGCAAACTTGGCAGCAAGTTCCGGTGTACGGATGTAGAGCGCGCGACTGCTATAACTCATTGCGTGCAGGCAGTCAGTCACACGATCCGCGCCGAGGACAGCGTGTGCTATGTGTTCTCTTGGATATGGTGCGCTCACCATCTTATCGTCTGCGTTGTTTCGTTTCAGTGGCTCGGGCTACGCTGAACGCTGATGGCGTTGAACCGGCAAGTAGCACCAGCATCACTCGGGCAAGAGAAGAATTAGTGCATCACGTAGCAGCATGCTACGGTGGTGGAGCCCAGCACTTCATGAAACAGTATTTAATTCTGCCCGGGCTAGTGGTAACGTTCCGCGAGACTATCGTTGTGATAATACTAATGATGTATTCATAAAAAGTGGAGAAGGTACTGTGCCCCCTCTTGTAAACTTGACTAAAAGTGACTCAAAAGAGCACAAATAAAATGCTAAGAGCAGCACAGCCGAGAGAACTTCGGCTACCAGACGTCTCTTTGAGCGCTTTCTCCTGCAGGAACCTTTGACCAGCGCGTATACGCAGTTATAATGGCTCAGTGCACGCCGGCCGCTCGAGTACTGCACGAATGTATAAAACTGCGTTTACACGCACGTGAAAAATTTCTTACGCGCACAATTCATCGTACGATCCATGAGATAGGCACAAGGAGAAAAGGGGGAGGAATAAGAGAATATTATAGCAGCTGGCTTCGCACAGAAGCGTGTAACAAAGCGCTGTGGTTAACACATCGACAGCCCATAAAGGAGAAGCCACGAACAACCAGTTCTGTTCTTTTCACAGTTGAAAGCACACACTGCGCACTCGTATAATGAGATTCTACTTAAGCCGTTTCAATGGAGAGAAAAACGACCGCTCAGTTCTTGCCGTTACTTCACATTTCCCTCCGTTTCCTTCTCATACAGCCAAGCAGAACAACTCCGTTCTCCACTCTTTCTTTCTTCTTGCCTTTTGTTACTCTTTCTAGCGGACCGTTAAGTGAGAACCATGGGCAACGAGGAATGGAAACATGCGGCGCGTGTTCTTTTTTATTTCTTTATTTCCTGCCGCAACCGTGACGAGTGCGGGCGGCGAAAGGGGAGCTGGCTGGGTGTTGCCAGCGGAGAACAACAGAGCTCGCTCGAATACAAAACACTAATGGCGCGCGCGGCCTCACAATGGCGGCGCGCAACAGCGCGTCCGCATTGTCGGCGCTCACACACGCGGACGCACGCGTGGCGCGTATGCTGCCGGATTCGGGTTTCGTTTTCATTGCGCGCCGCTCGGCGTGTCGCCTGTCACGACGGCATTAGGCTAATGAGACCCTTGTAATTGACAAGGGAGGGCTTTCTCTCTTCGGCGACGATGGTGCTGCCTCTATACCCCCTCTCTCTCCCCCCTCTTTCTTTCCTTTCACTCTCGCCTTGATTTTCGGCTCTGGGAGCGCTCGGGAACAGGAGGTAATTGTTTGTCAGCTTGGTCGTCGCGTCTGCATCGTTCACTAGATGCGGCGTCCAGCGGACAAAGTGGGGCGAACGTGTGATATGCGCCCGAGAGATGAGCTGTTCTTTCGTATGCCAAGAAAACTGTATCAGTGACAGAAGAAGTGCTGCAAATGCAAAAAAAACAACAACAGAAAGGCTAATATATTAAAAGAGAGAAAGCGCGAAATCAGAAAAGGCAATAACAAAGTTGCTTTCAATGTCATGTCACCTATAACATCTGGTGGTACTGTGTGCTTTGTCAGTGTACGCCCATGAATCGGTCGACGTGTTATTAATGCGCGGCAAGGTCCTGAAGACGGGGTTCAGGGATATAAAAAGTGTTACACTACGGAAATACTTATGCAAATATACCGGTTTTTGGACTTCAACTACGGTCAGCATGCCGTTTGTGCTCTGTCGTCATGATGACAGGAAGCAAAGCGTCGTTTGAACAGTGCAGATTGCTACAATAACAAAACTCACGCCTTCCTGATGCGGCTTTATGTGCGCCGCGGTGAACGAGCGAGAATTTTGCTCAACTTTAGAAAGTGCCTTTTTGTTCCTGAATCATCATTGAATGCCTGATGACACAAAATTTTGAACTCAAACAAACGATACGATTTGTTTAATGAGCGTAAAGAGATGCCTTCTAGCAAGTTTCGGTCGCAGGCGTTGAGTGCAACGTAATTTAATGTGATTTTGAATGCTGTCCTAGGAGCCGCTCGGCATTTCCACCCGCATCTAGCGACGTCAAGGTGCACTTGCCTCCCCATCATTGCGCCATCACCGAACCCAGTGGTTGTTCTCACTAACATGCAGTGCTTGCCGGGGACGCCGACGTCATCTGCGTTGTGCTAGTCCAGGTTGGCCGGTCCACCGTGACGTCAAGATGCACTACAGCGCTACCGACTCCGAGACAGAAACTTCCAGTATAGCATCGTTTGTAAGCGATTATTAACTCTGCGCACTGGTGTTTTCGGCTCATTCTCATGATTACTAGGAGCGTAAGCCTCTGTCAAGGAGAAAAAAAAATGGACACCCCAGAAAAATGTGTCTCTATTTCTCTAAGCGCCCACATCGCATGGCGCCAAAGACCGGTGATATCTCACTCGTTTTCTGGCGGCTCTAATAGCCCAACATTTAACCTTAGTTTAAGCAAGCTTGACCCTTGATGAGAAACTATACAGCACGCGCTGCCATCCTCGAAGCAGCAGCCCAGACCCTGTCGCGACCTCTCGTCGATAGAGATGCGGCGCAATGTAATCGAGGTGCAAAGCAGTACGCTCTCTGCTCCAGCGACGTACGCGCAAGACAAGTTAAACTGTATCCGACGAAGGCATCGGCAAGAAGGGTACGAGGTATGAACCGCTCTCAAGGGGCCAGCGGCGGTGTCGGCTCGCGCTGGACGCACATGGGTGTCCGCAACAGCAGCCCCGCCAAAGCGAAGCTGCTGAGCGCACCGTACTCGGAACGCGCCAGGGAGATAGAATGAAGTGAAAAAAGGAGTAGGGCGAGGTTCCTCACGTGTAGAAGAGGGGGGGGGGGTGGAGGCTAGCAGGGACTCGTCGCCACCGCCTCCCCGGTCCGAAGACGCGGGGTCAAGCGAGGTCATCGCGGAGGCGACGTGGCCCGTCCGAAGGTCGACGACCTTCGGAGCGGGAGTCCTCCTCCTCTCAGTGGGGCGACACCGCCGCCTCCTCCCGTGGGCTACTTTACCCGGATCTTGTTGCCTCGCCTCCGCCGCTCTGTTCTTTCGCTGGCCCGCCGTGTGTTTCACGCTCCACCTTCCTCCGCCCTTCCTTTTCTCGCCGGCCAGGCAGCTCTCCTCTTCTCGGGCGTTTCATTTTTCATTTCATTTATTTATTGAAGCCTCGAGGGCCCGTTTCCTTTACATATGGCAAGAACAGTGTGCAACATCATATTGATACCAGTGCTTTCAATCGGACGCAGGGGTCAAACGCGAGACGTATGCGTCGACCAGGGGGTCCTACGCACGAAGGCAGTGAGACGAAACGAGGCCGTCGTTCTTCTCTGTTCTGCGGCGACGACGGTATAAAAAGAGGCAAAGAGCTCGAATTCTGGAACTCGCCGGAACTGGCAGCTGGCCAGCCTCTACTGTACTCCAGACTACCAGTGCCGATGGAACAAGCGGTCTTGTCTTCTCTGGCGCGAAACAGAGCTCAGTGAAAGGGGCCGCGGGTCACAGGTCGCTTATTTTTTGAAGAAAAAGAAAATTTCAGTAATGCGTCGCTTCACTTGTGATGGAGCATAAACCCGAGGAATCTGCAAAATGGAGAACTTTCACAATACTCACCGCAGCAACAAGGCACACCATGCAGCTAGCTTTAGAGCGCAGCTGTTAAGCGGCCGTTCGTGTGTTGAGCCGCGTCGCCGCCGGCGGTGTGACCGAGCCAAACCATAAATAAGTAACATTGCAGCGACTCGCGTTCGAACAGATCAGATTCGCTGGCCGCCGTGCGAGAGCACGAGGCTATCGCCGCAGCCCATCACGCCTTGTGTTAAACTGCAACACATTCGCGCTGTGCATTGTACGTCGTTGCCTTCTTCAACACGTACTGCTATCCGACTAATATACACATTCTCGCGCGCTGTGCACTGCCCATCGTCGTCTTCATCAACTAGCACTACTATCGAGCAAATATCGTCGCCAGACGTGCCGGCGACCCAGCAGAGCAAAGCAATGAGTATACAAAGGCTGAGACACCGACAGAGCTGGGCTCAAATTTCGAATTAGGCAGAATCGCCCCGACAGCATCGGCCACTTTGGCACCGATCAACGAACGGCGGCCTTCCGGAGCGTTAGAAAAATCAACTTTGTTCAACACATTCACAATGTTTACTGGTACGTTCAAGTGGTCCCGGTCTATGCCCCGTTGTTTTTCGTGTAATGTCGCGTGAGAATTCAAAATATGTACGATGCTAACGTAAGGACACACAGAAGATATAATACTTGCGCCGTCAGCGTCAAATCAAACGCGATAAAACGACTGAAACGCGAGCACAAGCTTTAAATAAACAGCGCTACTCCTTCGATGTGAAAATCAACAGCTCTATATAGTCGGATACAAAACAAGAACGCAGCGGCATCCACCCCTGAAAGGACCCCCCCCCCCTGCATCTAATAGAGTCGCCGCAAGTGAGTGACGTCGCGGCTCCGCGAGAAAACAAAATAAGTAAAAAAATACTGTTCCTCCTCGTTTAAGGTGCTCATGAACATATACAAATATGGCCGCCTCCGCTGGTTGCGTCGGCCTGTCGGCGAAGCCTGCAGAATTGCTCTCGCAGTCCGACGTCAGTGCTGTTCAGTCATGTCCCAAGGGGAAATTCGGTGAAAAGCCTTGTTTGCTTGTTCTGTGTGGAGTGATTTTTGGGCACGTTGACACCGATCGCTCTGGGGTTTCGCCTACTGGGTCATCGCTAGGCGCTGTCGGGACTCGAGAGATCGCCTGCACGTGTTAACTCGCACCGTTCATCGGGGATTAAAAACGTGGTGGGCAATCGTCATCACCCTTTGCGGATGCTTTCTTTTTGTTATTGTGCGGAAGGTCTAAGTGCGTGAGCCCAGATTTAGGCGCGTTTGGCGACATCGATCGCACTGGCGTAATTGGTCTACTGCGGCGGCACTGCTCAGCGGAGTCCGCCGGTGTTCCCTGGGCAGCATTCGCGCTGTTCGTTTACCAGCGATTCAGTGCAGTGTGCACTGCAGAGCTGTCACCGACCTACTATGCAATTTTTTTCTGTCCTGGTCGTGAGAGGCGTCTGTGCATGTGTGCGTGCCGCTAGCGCACCCGTCTCAGCCCTAGGTTTCCGGTAGGTCCCACGTGTACGGCGGCAGTGTAAACTCGTTGGCACATCTTACGCGTATACTCTTGCAACGATCCAGTGATCGTAACTGGTCATGGTTACAAAACAACTGCCACATTTATCACTTCAATACCATCCAGACAACCGGACATCAAAAACTTTGCTCTGTGATCTCGTGCATGAAGTTGTAAATGCATTCCAGTGAAGAAAGATTTTCTGCAGTGTCATGAGCATATATGACAGCTCTCCACTGAAAAATCAATATGTTCTCAGAGCGCAAGGTACTGCAGAGGGCAAATAAACATGCAGACTCATGCCAGCAAGAAGGCCATGGGAAGCTTTCAGGGAAGCCAGGTATAGAAACGCCTGAATGCTGATTCAGTTTTAAAAAGTACTTTACACTGCAGTAAACTGAACTATGTAGTAGAGAACCATCATGAAGCATATAGCGTGCCTCAAGATACACACTGAAGCAGGAAAAAAAGATTATACACAGTGCACCCTGGCAAGTAAATTTTTGTTTCGGTGACCCTATGCATAAAAATGATACCAGGAAAAAAGAGAGAACCTTAACGAGTGCCCTCTTCAATGTGCATGCTAGTTTTAGCTGTCACTTGCTCTTTTATATTTTTGCTGGAGCTGTGTATTTATGCAAAAAGCCGCTGAACGACAACTTCAGTCGTGAATGCTGTGTATAGCCTCGTGTGCCTTCTTTCTTCAGTCTGCAGCTCATATTGTGCTGCATGCTTCATGAAGTGCTTTTGAACTTTTATTTTCTATGAATGCTCATTCATAATACTCGGTTAGTTCTTGTGAGTTCTGATTCTGATTCCTTATGGGGAAGTAAACATGGCTGTCATACATCATATACAATAACTGCTGGGACACTTCTCTATGTTTGTATTGTTTAGATAACTGCTGTAGACACTGTTAACTGTGACAGAGATTGCATTAACACTGTTATGTACTTCTCTGCCAGCATGACAGCAATGGCAATGCGCGAGTCATGCATGAAATGTTTAACCAGTGCACATGAATGAGAACTGGCTATATTATGTGGAGGTTTATCATCCTAAAGCAGAACTGCAGCTACAAGAGGTGGTGCAGTGGAAAGCAAATTTACTTCAACCACCTTCAGCCTCTGCTGTTCAACAGGATGATTTCGCATCCCACTGCCACTGAAGTATGGTTGCAGTGACGAGGGTCAGATCTGCAACTTATGAGCTGCAAACGAATGTCCTCCCCTCTTTTCAGGCATGGCCAGTGAATAACCCCGAATCATGACTGAGTGAAACGTGATGGACACATAATTTCGTTATGATAGCACGTTATTTTACTACGGTACTCTTTTGTATCCCTCTCATGCCAACTTCCCACAGAATGGGCTTTATTTTCGCATTGAACTACAGCAGCACATCCTGAGTTTTTGCAGAGGTAGTATGTTTTGTACTGTGAGGATGTATGTAGTTCACATTTATATATAGTCGTCACCAAAAGTTTCCGGGCCACGAGGTTTGCTTCTCGGCCGCATGTCGAGCACTCATGGCAACCTTAAAGACCGAAGAGCCTTGAAAGGCTCGGCCATGGGCTCTTCTCGCCTTCCAACGTTTACGACTTTCTGGCTGCTTTGAGTGCTCTGCTGCATGCCTGAAAAGCTAAACACGTGCCCTGGAGACTTGGCAGGGAGTGCACGTACTTTGAACCAGAATAAGCAATGAGCATTCACAATTAGCGCATCGCTATCGGCGACATTTGTGCTGGGCATAGCTTTCGCGATGGGCTAACAGTATTTCTTGACATGCTGTTAGTTCCACCTATAATTCCTCTAAGAGGCACTGCTTGCGTGTTGGTTGGCCGAGAGAGACCGAATAAAAAATGTTGACCAACAAATCATCGTTGCATTGCTCTGACCTTTATAAAACTGTAATGCCCAACGTGATGCCTAGAAGAAGACCATTGCACATACTTTCGACAAGAAAGACTCCGAAGTCCATTAAGGAGAATATCGAGTTTTCACCAAAAACAGGGTTGGTCAAAAGTATGCACAGCATGTGAAGAACTTCCAATGACACCACTCACTTCGTACATGAACTGGCATTTTCCATTTTTGTGCAACCGCCGCGGTGGCTCAGTGGCCAGTATATCGATCTCTGTATAGTGGAGGCCAAGGAGGAAGATCTCTGTATAGTGGAGGCCAAGGAGGAAATGTTTTAAAAAGAGTAAGAAAATTGGTGGTACCAGCGGGTGTGAAGACGTTTTTCTTCAAGTTGCACACTGGTACGTTGCCGGTTAAAACATGGATGGAGGAGAAGGGATTGTTTTTACCGTGGGGGGCTGACTGCTTGTTGTGTCACAAACCAGAGTCCAATAAAACATTTTGCTGGGCGAGTTGGTTCATATTGCTCGAGGGGATGCTTGTAGCGCGACAAAACAACACAAGAGACAGAGACGAACGGGACAAGCGCCACTCTCAACTGGTTTTATTCAAAAACACGATCGCAACATTTATACATTTCCCCTTCTTCTTCAAGAACATAATCACCCGATCCCACATGCGAATGACACGCAAATATCACGCTTGAATCAAATCAGTTTATCTAAAAACCTGTACTCCTTAGAAAACATCGTCACCGAAGGGCTGCTGACGCATTCCGACCCTTTCTTTTTGATATGGAACGCCTCAATTAGCTTACGCGTAAGCGCATCTTTGCTTCTGCCAATGACCTCTGTTCTGTTTAAAAATGGTGAGCATTTGCATGACTTGCAGTGAACTACCATATTTGTTCCGCTCCCATTTTCGAGGCATTTTTCATGCTCGCGCAGGCGCTTGTTCAGGCATCGTCCAGACTGGCCAACGTACACTTTTCCACATGAAAGTGGAATCTGATAGACAATTCCCACCTTGCAATCAACATATCGGTGTTTATGCCTCGTTTCGCAATCCCTTTTTGCTTTTTCCTCATTCACCTTAGGACAAAGGCTTTTGAGCTTGCAGGGCGCTGAGAAAACCACAGGAATTTTGTATTTATTTGCCACTTTTTTCATGTTGTGGGCCACGCGATGCAAATACGGTATCACCTGTGGCCTTACGTTATTCACCTTTTCTCTTCTAACCTTCTTGTTCCTTTGCAGCAATGTTTCTGCGACCATAACCAACAGGGACAAAGGAAAGCCTGCCGATAGCAGCCTAGAAACTTGGTCATCAAAACTTTCCTGGACAGCATGAATACAAGACTTGTTGATGGCTTCTTGAATACACATGGTTGCAACGGCTCTTTTTACTGTCTTGGACTGGGCTGAGTCAAACGGCATTATTTCCTTGAGGGCACGAGGCTTATAGCCCCAGCAAGCATGCACATCATTCACAGAAATCTGTAGATCTAAAAACTGCAACTTGTTGTCTATGGCAACCTCATGAGTGAAGTTAAGCCCCCTTCCAAACTTTTTAAAAGCAGATAAAATTTCCACCACAGTCTCGTGGTAGGTCACAGTTTCTAGTTTTTCTAAAAACACTAAAAAATCGTCAACGTACCTAAAAACTTTAATTACTTTTTTCTTGTCTAAAACTTGGTCTAAATCGCGGTCAATGGAAGAGAGAAAAATCTTGCACAACACAGGCGCCACACATGAACCAATACATATGCCACTCTTTTGCACATACGCTCTGCCTTCGAAATTAACCACCGTTGCACCCAGATAAAATTCAAGAAGTGACATGAAGTTTCCAACATTAATGCCAGCTGAATTTTGAAATGCTATCACACCATTTTCTTCAATGCAGTTCTGAACGGAGGTAAACAATTCTTCGTGGGGAACAGAATAATAAAGGTCTTCAACGTCTATGGAGAACATGCTGCCAATTGACCGGTTGTCTTGTAGAAAACTAGCTATGACATGTGAATTCCTGGTCTCAAAAGGATCTTTGACACAGAGAGGATTCAAGTTTCTGAGGAGGTACTGGCTCAGCATTTGCTGCCAAGTGTGTCGTTCACTCACGATACTCCTGAAAGGTATTCCCGGTTTATGGGTCTTAGCAGTGAAAAATATTTTTAGGCTATTCTCATTGCAACCTGCTATGCTTTTTGCAAGCTTATTCAGCTCAAATTTGGTGCACAGGGAAACAGCTGCGCTCTTTACCTTAGCAGGCTTACGTTTCGTGGCAATGAAGTTCTTCTTGACGGCACACATGGCTTTTTCGTTGTACATCCCCGCTGTGAGCACTACGAAACCTCCTTCCTTGTCACTCTGCAGGATTCGAAGGGAATTGTCTTTGAAATAGGCCACAACATCGCGCACCGAGTCCTTACGCCGCACCGCGTTCTTCGAAACAGTTCTAGAGAGGCTATCCACACCGTCGAGAAGGCATCGTTCTTGGTCCTCGGATTCTGCTCTGGAAGCTAAGCGCCTGTTCAAAGACAGGAGCTCAGGGGCGCTGGTTCTTGGTTCTTTACTGTACTTGGGTCCCTTTTCGATTAAACTTTTCACCTGGTCCGTGAGGTGTACTCCGTCAAGTGTCCTCAGCCCTGCCTTCTGCACAGGATTCCTGGGTAATTTGGTTAGGTGCAACAAAATGCACCTCCACCAGAATTCCGTCGCCTGGCCGGCAAGCTTCCTAGATGAACGTAGCTTGGCTTCAGCCATATTTTCCGGGAACCTGGAGTAGCAGGCAACGCGTAGAAGGTCGTAGTACAGCCTCACCTGTCTCCACAACTCAGACCGCAGGATTCTGCACAGGCGCTTCACATGACGCACAGAAGGCAGTACACTCCCAAACCAGGCAACCAACTCTACCGGCACCAGCCCTTTTCTTATGCAATAGGCCAGTCGTCTTGCCTTGCAAGTAGTCCAAGCGATGTGGGTGATTAACACCGTATCTTGACATGGAGAAGAGGAGATGAAAGAAGAAGGGCCCACTGTACTAGAAATGAAGTTCAATAAAACATTTTGCTGGGCGAGTTGGTTCATATTGCTCGAGGGGATGCTTGTAGCGCGACAAAACAACACAAGAGACAGAGACGAACGGGACAAGCGCCACTCTCAACTGGTTTTATTCAAAAACACGATCGCAACATTTATACATTTCCCCTTCTTCTTCAAGAACATAATCACCCGATCCCACATGCGAATGACACGCAAATATCACGCTTGAATCAAATCAGTTTATCTAAAAACCTGTACTCCTTAGAAAACATCGTCACCGAAGGGCTGCTGACGCATTCCGACCCTTTCTTTTTGATATGGAACGCCTCAATTAGCTCACGCGTAAGCGCATCTTTGCTTCTGCCAATGACCTCTGTTCTGTTTAAAAATGGTGAGCATTTGCATGACTTGCCGTGAACTACCATATTTGTTCCGCTCCCATTTTCGAGGCATTTTTCATGCTCGCGCAGGCGCTTGTTCAGGCATCGTCCAGACTGGCCAACGTACACTTTTCCACATGAAAGTGGAATCTGATAGACAATTCCCACCTTGCAATCAACATATCGGTGTTTATGCCTCGTTTCGCAATCCCTTTTTGCTTTTTCCTCATTCACCTTAGGACAAAGGCTTTTGAGCTTGCAGGGCGCTGAGAAAACCACAGGAATTTTGTATTTATTTGCCACTTTTTTTCATGTTGTGGGCCACGCGATGCAAATACGGTATCACCTGTGGCCTTACGTTATTCACCTTTTCTCTTCTAACCTTCTTGTTCCTTTGCAGCAATGTTTCTGCGACCATAACCAACAGGGACAAAGGAAAGCCTGCCGATAGCAGCCTAGAAACTTGGTCATCAAAACTTTCCTGGACAGCATGAATACAAGACTTGTTGATGGCTTCTTGAATACACATGGTTGCAACGGCTCTTTTTACTGTCTTGGACTGGGCTGAGTCAAACGGCATTATTTCCTTGAGGGCACGAGGCTTATAGCCCCAGCAAGCATGCACATCATTCACAGAAATCTGTAGATCTAAAAACTGCAACTTGTTGTCTATGGCAACCTCATGAGTGAAGTTAAGCCCCCTTCCAAACTTTTTAAAAGCAGATAAAATTTCCACCACAGTCTCGTGGTAGGTCACAGTTTCTAGTTTTTCTAAAAACACTAAAAAATCGTCAACGTACCTAAAAACTTTAATTACTTTTTTCTTGTCTAAAACTTGGTCTAAATCGCGGTCAAGCGCCACTCTCAACCAGTTGAGAGTGGCGCTTGTCCCGTTCGTCTCTGTCTCTTGTGTTGTTTTGTCGCGCTACAAGCATCCCCTCGAGCAATATGAACCAACTCGCCCAGCAAAATGTTTTATTGAACTTCATTTCTAGTACAGTGGGCCCTTCTTCTTTCATCTCCTCTTCTCCATGTCAAGATACGGTGTTAATCACCCACATCGCTTGGACTACTTGCAAGGCAAGACGACTGGCCTATTGCATAAGAAAAGGGCTGGTGCCGGTAGAGTTGGTTGCCTGGTTTGGGAGTGTACTGCCTTCTGTGCGTCATGTGAAGCGCCTGTGCAGAATCCTGCGGTCTGAGTTGTGGAGACAGGTGAGGCTGTACTACGACCTTCTACGCGTTGCCTGCTACTCCAGGTTCCCGGAAAATATGGCTGAAGCCAAGCTACGTTCATCTAGGAAGCTTGCCGGCCAGGCGACGGAATTCTGGTGGAGGTGCATTTTGTTGCACCTAACCAAATTACCCAGGAATCCTGTGCAGAAGGCAGGGCTGAGGACACTTGACGGAGTACACCTCACGGACCAGGTGAAAAGTTTAATCGAAAAGGGACCCAAGTACAGTAAAGAACCAAGAACCAGCGCCCCTGAGCTCCTGTCTTTGAACAGGCGCTTAGCTTCCAGAGCAGAATCCGAGGACCAAGAACGATGCCTTCTCGACGGTGTGGATAGCCTCTCTAGAACTGTTTCGAAGAACGCGGTGCGGCGTAAGGACTCGGTGCGCGATGTTGTGGCCTATTTCAAAGACAATTCCCTTCGAATCCTGCAGAGTGACAAGGAAGGAGGTTTCGTAGTGCTCACAGCGGGGATGTACAACGAAAAAGCCATGTGTGCCGTCAAGAAGAACTTCATTGCCACGAAACGTAAGCCTGCTAAGGTAAAGAGCGCAGCTGTTTCCCTGTGCACCAAATTTGAGCTGAATAAGCTTGCAAAAAGCATAGCAGGTTGCAATGAGAATAGCCTAAAAATATTTTTCACTGCTAAGACCCATAAACCGGGAATACCTTTCAGGAGTATCGTGAGTGAACGACACACTTGGCAGCAAATGCTGAGCCAGTACCTCCTCAGAAACTTGAATCCTCTCTGTGTCAAAGATCCTTTTGAGACCAGGAATTCACATGTCATAGCTAGTTTTCTACAAGACAACCGGTCAATTGGCAGCATGTTCTCCATAGACGTTGAAGACCTTTATTATTCTGTTCCCCACGAAGAATTGTTTACCTCCGTTCAGAACTGCATTGAAGAAAATGGTGTGATAGCATTTCAAAATTCAGCTGGCATTAATGTTGGAAACTTCATGTCACTTCTTGAATTTTATCTGGGTGCAACGGTGGTTAATTTCGAAGGCAGAGCGTATGTGCAAAAGAGTGGCATATGTATTGGTTCATGTGTGGCGCCTGTGTTGTGCAAGATTTTTCTCTCTTCCATTGACCGCGATTTAGACCAAGTTTTAGACAAGAAAAAAGTAATTAAAGTTTTTAGGTACGTTGACGATTTTTTAGTGTTTTTAGAAAAACTAGAAACTGTGACCTACCACGAGACTGTGGTGGAAATTTTATCTGCTTTTAAAAAGTTTGGAAGGGGGCTTAACTTCACTCATGAGGTTGCCATAGACAACAAGTTGCAGTTTTTAGATCTACAGATTTCTGTGAATGATGTGCATGCTTGCTGGGGCTATAAGCCTCGTGCCCTCAAGGAAATAATGCCGTTTGACTCAGCCCAGTCCAAGACAGTAAAAAGAGCCGTTGCAACCATGTGTATTCAAGAAGCCATCAACAAGTCTTGTATTCATGCTGTCCAGGAAAGTTTTGATGACCAAGTTTCTAGGCTGCTATCGGCAGGCTTTCCTTTGTCCCTGTTGGTTATGGTCGCAGAAACATTGCTGCAAAGGAACAAGAAGGTTAGAAGAGAAAAGGTGAATAACGTAAGGCCACAGGTGATACCGTATTTGCATCGCGTGGCCCACAACATGAAAAAAGTGGCAAATAAATACAAAATTCCTGTGGTTTTCTCAGCGCCCTGCAAGCTCAAAAGCCTTTGTCCTAAGGTGAATGAGGAAAAAGCAAAAAGGGATTGCGAAACGAGGCATAAACACCGATATGTTGATTGCAAGGTGGGAATTGTCTATCAGATTCCACTTTCATGTGGAAAAGTGTACGTTGGCCAGTCTGGACGATGCCTGAACAAGCGCCTGCGCGAGCATGAAAAATGCCTCGAAAATGGGAGCGGAACAAATATGGTAGTTCACTGCAAGTCATGCAAATGCTCACCATTTTTAAACAGAACAGAGGTCATTGGCAGAAGCAAAGATGCGCTTACGCGTGAGCTAATTGAGGCGTTCCATATCAAAAAGAAAGGGTCGGAATGCGTCAGCAGCCCTTCGGTGACGATGTTTTCTAAGGAGTACAGGTTTTTAGATAAACTGATTTGATTCAAGCGTGATATTTGCGTGTCATTCGCATGTGGGATCGGGTGATTATGTTCTTGAAGAAGAAGGGGAAATGTATAAATGTTGCGATCGTGTTTTTGAATAAAACCAGTTGAGAGTGGCGCTTGTCCCGTTCGTCTCTGTCTCTTGTGTTGTTTTGTCGCGCTACGAGAGAAACCAGAGTCAATAGAACACGTCTTTATGATTGCTGGGATGCGCTACTCTTTTGGGACGTGCTCCAGCGTACAGTAAATAAAGACGTACCCTTGACGCCGTATGGGTTACGATTCCTGGGTGTTGAGCCGGATCTTTATAAATACGATGTAATTTTCCTTCTTGGCCTGCACAGCATTTGGCGAAGCAGGATGGCTGTTCGACACTGCGATGAAGATGCGCGGTCTGTCCGAGATTACTTCAAAGAAAGCTTATTTAAGCTGCGTGAAATGTACAAGAAGCTATGTTTTGGAGATGAAGTTATCGAGTTGATGGGAGAGTTGTGTTCATTGAAACAGTTTTGATTTCCTCACGTGAGTGAAACGTTGTCCGCTCTTGATGCTTCAGAGTGTAGCGTAGAACATGTTTGTGATCTGTTGTAAACTGTCGAAACAGGCAATAAAGACAAAAAAAAAAAGCCGCCGTGGCTCAGTGGTTTGAGTTCTCGGCTACTGATCCGGAGTTCCCGGGTTCGAACCCGACCGCGGCGGCTGCGTTTCGACGGAGGAAAAACGCTAAGGCGCCCGTGTGCTGTGCGATGCCAGTGCACGTTAAATATCCCCAGGTGGTCGAAATTATTCCGGAGCCCTCCACTACGGCACCCCTTCCTTTCTTCTTTCACTCCCTCCCTTATTCCTTCCCTTACGGCGCGGTTCAGGTGTCCAACGATATATGAGACAGATACTGTGCTATTTTCCGTTCCCCCCCAAACCAATTATTTATTATATTATTTATTATTTTTTTGAAAATCATAAAGCTGAAGCACGGCTAGGAGAGACACTGTACTAGAAGGATTGCACTGATCGACGCCGACCACCTTAGGTGTTTATTATCCACTTATATCGCAAAGTATACGGATGGCTGTGCATTTCACTGCAAATGCACGTTTGCAAGGGTCTGTTCTAAAACCACTTTTGTTTGTAATTTTTGTAAATGGCATTTTCGCTGGTGTACCGTCTACATTGAGGCTGTTCGTTTATGACTCTGTTTTATACCAAACTATTGCTAATCCTGATGACCGTGATGCTCTACAATGTGACCTTGACAGAATATCTAAATGGTGTGATAATTGGGGCATGGCTATTAATCCCCGGAAAAGTGTCCATATGTGTTTCGCTAAAAAAGGTCACCTTGTAACTTTCTTTACAGCATTAACTGAGTGAATTTGTTGTCCGTCACTGAATACAAAAATGTCGGTGTGCATTTAACTAATGAACTGTGTTGGCATAGGCATATTAATTACATAACTGCAAGGCCAGGTCGAGTTTTGAATTTCCTGCGCAGGAATGCCAAGTGTTTCCTTTTAAAAACTAAAAAATTACTGCAGACAACTAACATAAGGCCTATACTAGAGTATGCGTGCACAGTGTAGGATCCTAATACTAAATGTGATATTGATACATGAGAAAAGGCCCTAAATCTTGCCATCCGTTTTGTTTTAAATGCAGCAGAAATTTCAGTGTGTCAACAGCGCAGAAGTCGTTGGGATGGGTTTCACTGCAGAAACGCAGATACGTACTTGCCTGAAATTCTTCAATAATATAGGTGTACCATTCTAAAACAGGTATTGACTGTGACCATTATTTATTTCCGCCACAATATATATCTGCCAGAAGTGACCACACTTTCAAAGTGAAAGAAATTAACTGCAGAACTGATTTACTAAAGATGTCATTTTTTTCCAAAAATAATAAATGAACGAAACAAGTTGCCCCAGGAAGTTGTTTCAATAAAATCTAACGAATCGTTTGCGCAATGCTGTAATTTTATGCTTGCGTTTGTATCAAATCGTGCTGCATTGTATTTTCTGTGAATATTTTTTGTAGCGAAAGATACATTGGCCATGAACACGCAGTTTCGCCGTGCTCGCATTCCCATCGTGGTCGCACCGCACCACATGACCAATGACGTGACAACCGATAGCCAGACAACCAGACTAACCTGGACTTGCAATCAAGATTCCCCAAGACTAACCAAGTTATGCCTCAGCTTTCGCTACGTATATCCTGGCATGGTCGAGCTAAGTTACTGCCAATTTTTTCTCTTTTCCTGCCACTATGTCGTAAGATTATATTGTAACTCCCCCCCCCCCCCCCCCCCCCCCCGTAATGCCAAGCAGGCGCTGTGGGTAATGTGATAAACAAATAAATAAATAAATAAATAAATAAATAAATAAATAAATAAACAAACAAACATTGGCAGTGGCTTAGCTCGACTATGCCAGGATACGTAGCGAAAGCTAAGGCATAGCTTGGTTAGCCTTGGTTAATCTTAATTGAAAGTCCAAGTTAGTCTGGTTGTCTGGCTAGTTGTTGTCACGTGGTTCGTCTCGTGGTTGGTCACGTGGTACGGTGCGGCCACGGCGGGAATGCGAGCACGGCGACACTCCGAGTTCGTGGCCAATGTAGCTTTCGCTACAATAAATAAATAAATAAATCCAACTGCATTAGCTGAGATTTAACCAGCAACCCACAGTCACCTGTCGAACACCCTAGCCTGTGTGCCACAGCTGTCAGTGAATAAGCATTTCCTCATATTATTTACAACATATCCTGCAGCGCTGAAGCATCACAGCAGGAGAGTGGATACAAGTATAAGAAAACAATATAAATAAGCAAGCAAAGAAGGAGTTGAAGAGATGAATATAAAACGCGGCATTTGCAATTTCAATACAGGTTATACAAGTCACACGAACAACTGAGTGCAAAGATAACTCTATGAATTATATATTATTAATCAGTTGAGCGAAGTGGACACCGTGCAGTTGTGACCACATCCGCTGGTAGTGTTCCTTTCAGGTATTGTTTTTGCGAGGAAAGGGAACTTAATGTAATTTGTGCGACATTCAGTTTCCTAAGTTTACAGCTTTGATCCCTTTTTCTTGATAGGTAGTGTAGAGGCTTGATATATTTTAAATTTTCTATACGAGTGCAGTTATTATAAATTGCATGCATTAGTTCTAGCCGATTTTCCGTCCGCCTTCGGTCAAGAGGTTGGATTCCAGTGCTAGTCTTCATTTGTGTGACTCTAGCTCTCCGGGAATATTGTTTTAATATAAACCTCTCGGCACGATTCTGAATATCTTCAGTTTTATCGATGAGGTATTTCTGATGGGGGTCCCACAAGCTGGACGCGTATTCTAAGTGCGGTCCTACTGGTAATCGGCACGTCGTTATTTTTGGTGTTTGAGGAGCGCCACAAAGATTACGAATAATAGGCTAAGCAAGCTTTCTGCTTTTTTACGGCGTTATTAATATCCTGATTAAATGAAAGATCTTCCGAAAGATGCACGCCTAGATATCTGACTTCAGGGGCTTCTCGGAGTACTTTATCACCGACTGTGTACCTTGTGTTCAGTATGCGCTTCCCTTTGCTGAATGTTACGTGGTAGCTTTTGTCTGCACTTAGTCCTAGTGCCTATGTGTTGCACCGTAAGGTGATATAATCAAGATCTTGCTGAAGTGACTGCATGCCACTACACGTAGTGACTGCCCTCTATATTACGCAGTCGTCCGCGTATAGTTTGAGAGTGGAAGAGATATTAGACGCGATGTCTGGTGAATATTAAGAATAATAATGGCCCCAATACCGAGCCTTGTGGCACACTCGAAGTTACTCTCACAAATCCGGATTTTTACCCCCTCCAGTACGACACATTGTTTTCTGTTATTGAGGTTATCTCCATTCCATTTAAAAATATTTTGATCAATGCTGAGAGCAGATAGTTTGTGCTGAAATAATTCATGCGAGACAAAATCAAATGCTTGTTTAAAATCTATGAATGTAGCCTCAGTCCGCAATTCATTGCCAGCCGCAGTGGCAAAGTCATGAAAAACCTTTATTAATCGTGCGGTAGATGAGACACCTGCGCGAAACCCGTGCTGGTTCTGAAAGAAAAACTTATATTAGCCTCTTGATTTTTCATCATATTACTATACACAATATATTCAAGTATCTTGCAAGATATACAGCAGAGGGAAATCGGCCTATTATTGGCTATTATAGACTTTGGACCATTTTCGTGAATGGGCACAATTAAAGTCGTCTTCCATTCTTCGGGAACAATTCCAGTTTCAAGTGACCTGAAATATGCCTTATAGATGAGTTGGAAACTTTGCGAAACCGTGCCGTTGGATTAATCTTTTCAGATTATTCTCGTCATTCTAGCGTCACCGCACTAAAAGCTCGAGCCGAACTTGATACGTTATCACATCATCGCTAACTAGCAAGCTTGGCACTTTCCATAAACTTTACCATCATGTTCTGCTGCATGACGATTTTTTTCAACCACCTGAATCTTTTTTTCCACGTCGCGACCACCCGCTGAAAGTTAAACGCATACCATACCACACTTCTTCTTTTGCGAACTCTTTCATACCCCGTACTATGGTCTACTGGTATAATCTACTATCACACATCGCTTGAGAAAGGAACCTGAACAAGTTTCAGGATCTCCTAACCCAAATGCCTGTCTAGCATTACTCATTGATTGTACCATATGCTGCGTTCAGCTGTTTTGTTATTTTGTTTTGTTCCAGCGGTTATGTTAAGCCTCTAATGCACTATCTGTTCTCTTTTCGTGTGAATTATAATGCATTTTACAGGTTATTTTTCTTTTTTCCTGTTTTCTACTTCGGCTTTGTTCTGTATTTATGTATTGCACCTTGGTGCTTGCACATTTTTTGTTTTACATTCTTGGGTTTGGATGCTCCCCCAATGCAATACCCTTGACTGAGGGCCTTTAGGGGTTTCTAAATAAATAAATAAATACCAAGTGTTTCAGGAAAGACTGTCCAAAATTTTCAAAAATTGCTTATTTGCGGTAAAAGTATATCTTTTGCGGCAGAGTATTACCAATGGTGGCGGGCGCCGAAAAACCGGTGAATCGTCTTTAGTAAGTTAGTTACCTAATTTTTAATAATAAACATTTCGACTAGTACAGTTAGGCACCTAGTTTTTTTTTATTCGAGAAGTGTGCCATGAGGCACCTAGTTGCAATTAGAGATTTGCGGCTGGTCGTTAGTAATACCCACATCAGTTTTTAGAATTTCGAAATTGCGATTAGCCTTTGCTCTGTGGCTCGACAAAATTTGGCTTTTGGACTAAGTTACCAGCACTGGAAATGTTGCTTTGCCTGCAGGCTTTTCGAAAGCGCACGTATTTTGGTTCGAAGTAGTCAAATTCTAAACCCTATATCATGAAGCAGTCGGCGCACATTTCATGGCTTTAGGGGAGTGACGTCGCCGCTAGCGTTAAAATCAGTGGCAATCTTCTTCACTCCCGGGATTTCATTGTGGCGGAAAACCCAATGCACGTAAGACCGCACTTCGTGAAGTCGTCGTATCCGTGGCTGCTCTTAGTGGGCGCTTTCGGGGAGGTGTTTAAGCATTGCCATCATTTTCCGTCCCCTCCTTCTCGACATCCGCCTCCGAGAAGGTCACTCACCACCGCCCTTCGATGATGCGTTCGGGGTGCTGATACCGCACGCATCGTCTCCCATCCGCAGCTGCAGATGACCTCTCTTGTTCCCCTCGCAGCACTTGCGTAGAGTCCTCAGCCGAGAAGGAAGAAGCGCATTCCGATGTCACCTCGTTGGGCTCCATGGCGCAAGAGAGATGCGCAGAATTGAATTCGTCATTGTTTTACTCTGATGGGCGAGTGACGAGTTGGGCTAAGATTCTTATTTTTGCTGGAAATAACGACGCATATAGGAACTATTTGCCAGCACGGACGCACTCGAAGGGATCGCGCTCAAAGCGCTATTCATATAGAGACGCATGGTGGTCGGCCGTGACGTCATGGCAACAGGTCGGCGCTATTGGTTGGAGGGGGGCCCTGTGAGGGATGCATGCCGCTGCGTTCCTAAGTGGTGGTAGTGGTGGTAGTGGTTTTATTAAAAATAATAGTAAAAAGGAAGGAAAAGATTTTTGCTAGCCCCGGCATCTGCCATCGATACTGAAGCACCTGGGCTGGGGCTGCGGAAATAAAGGACAGCAGGCAGAATGGAGAAATGAAATGAAAGAGGTGAGGGGACAGGAATAGAGGACAGGGGGAGAAGTAATATGTACAAACTATTTACACAATAAGAAATGTGTCCAGGTTGTGCGCGTGATTAGTTCATTTTAGAGGAATTAAATCACACACGCGCACAGCACTGTGTTGGTTACAACTGGAGTGGGGCGTCCAGTTATTAATCGTGTTAGCGGACCTTCCGATGCGCGGCGAGCGCGCGCAGCGGAAAAAGCGCAGTTGTCCGGCAACCCTGGGCGAGCAGGCGGCTAGCAACCCCGGGGAGGAAGACAGGAGACGCAAGATGGACGCTGGACCGTACGCACCCGTGTAATCGCTCTAAACGTAACCTTGTTAATAAACAGTTTGAAAAAGTAATAAGGCATCCTGCCGTTAATTCGCACCCCAACACAAAGATAGCCTACAATCGTTCAAGGTAGAACTCGCGGAGCGTTCGATCATCCGACTTCAGCATTCTGCTTCCACATTGTAATATCTTCCAGTTTCGCAGTTAGCGTTTCAATTCTCTCATTCGCGTTTCATTTGACGCTGAGAATACACCCAGGCATTCTGTAAATCGAAAACTCTTTCCTGGTGTTTGCCTGAAAAACCGCCCACAAAATTTTGATACTCGAGTGTTGCGGAAGCTCAAAACGTTTTTTTGTTCTCTGCATTACTGACTAGAGTCCATGGTAGAGAGAGATTGGCCAGATGGTTTCAGCCAATCACAAAGTGAACAAGGGAGGGAAAACCCCGGGTTGCTTGCCAACGTTTCGACAAGAGGACATGTCGAAACGTTGACAAGCGCCCTGAGGCCTTCCCCTCCCTTGTTCACTTTGTGACGACTGACTAGTAACACAAACCATCCTGCTTGCTGGGCGCAACTCAACTCGAGAAGTCGTTAAGTGTCACAATTCGAGAAGGTGCGTTGCTACGTCGAGCTCAGAAGCATGCAATAATCGTCGTATATGCGCCATAGCAGGCAGCTGGTTATGACAAGAATGACTGGATTTGAGACTGACAGATGTAGTGCGTGTTTACGCATTACGCAGTGTACTAACAGCGATATGCGATTACTTCTGTCCGTTGTTATCCCCTTGAATTTGTTAGCGAACCTCCCGATGCGCAGCGGTAAAGCGCAATCGACCATGCAGGGGAGGAAGCCGAAGTAGGCAAGGTGGACCGTACGCACCAATTGCAATCACTCTCAGCTTAACCTGATCATTAAACAGTTGTTTCAAAGAGTAAAAGGCATCCTGCCGCGTTAGTTCACGCCCCAGCACAAGAAAAGCCTACAAATTGTTAATTTTAGAAACCGAGGAACAACCCAGACATGCTAGTCACAACGATTTGCGTTCTCTCTCTTTTAGACCCCTGCTATACCTAAATAAGAACGTGACTAATGGGGTTTGTACGTTCTAAATCTTCCCTGCTCTGGCCAGGACTGTCCTCACTTCGTAGTACGTGCAGGCCATACGCAAGCATTCAAATATATGAGTCACTGGCGAGACTGCAGGCGATACCAAAGACGCGTTCTGCCACTGTGTCATAAATAAAGAGGCTGATTCAGAAGTCGATTTATACCGAGTCTTGTCAGGAGCAGCAAACCCTTTCGGCCCCACCGCGCGGCGTCCTTCCATTCACTGAGACTCGAGTTGGGAGGAATAATATCTCATATTTCGCAGAGATATTCGAAAAAGCAGATTAGGCCCTGCTAATGCTCCATTGGCAGGGTTCGCCTCCGCGCTAAGAAAATATTTGCCCTTTGCTTTTGAGAAAAGTCATTTGAGAAGGGAAACATGGTTGGTAAAAGAAATGAGAAACTAAGGGGGTGGGGGGGGGGGGGTGGATATGCATCGCAGAGGGCTGAAGAAAAGAACTGGAAACATCTTCTTCGAGTCACAAAATGACAAAAGAAAGAAGCTGATTGCGAGCTTTTCAATTTGAAAACGCACTGGCGACGTGAAAGCTGAAAGGGTTGTATCGAGCCTTTCACAATTTTGAATGAGAAATATGGCTTTTGCAAAGTAAATAGACCCTCGTTAAAACGTCATGAAACAGCCGGCGCAATATATTTTTTTTTGTGTGTCTGCGTGCGTGCGGAAGCTAGACCGACATCATTTAGAGTCAAAGAAACAACTTATCGCCACCGTTTTGGCACACACCGCGTCATCAGGAAAGGCAGTCGCAAGCTCAGACAGGGGGGGTGGGGGGGGGGGGGGGCTCAAAATAAGGGGGCTATGAGTGCGTTTCTTGTGACGCTCTTTTCTTTTTCTTCCTCTCTCACTCCTCTGTAATCGGCTCCAAATGCCAGCAGTTTATATATGTACTACGCTGGCGCGTTCGCACCAGTCAACTCTGTCACATTTTTCTCGTTTCATTTTTGCTTTCTTGTCCCGTGAACTAGATTTAAAAAAAAGAAAGAAGAAGAGTTGCTACTGTTGATTGAGCGTGCGCTGATACCTTCGGATGTGTTTTTCGTTTTCTTGCGTCGCGAGCTACAGAGTACGCCTTAAATGTCGCTCGAATTACGGGCCAGGAACCACGACAACAAAAAAGAGAAAAGAAGTAAAGCGTTTAGAAGCTGACGCAAGCGCGGGCAAATGTGTGGTAGGCATAGCAAGGGTTCGAGCTTGCAGTAATGCGTCTAAGAAAGCGGAAAAGATTCTAACCGGCAGTAGCGAAAAATTGCGGTGGCGGTGGAGAGGGGGAGAATGGGGAGTCAGTTGACTGCCGATAAGAACAGTTTCTTTGCCTGATAGAACGGAACCAAACAGAGACGACCGCCAGGATCCCTGGGCGGGCGCATTAGCGCCGCAGATAAAGATCTTGACGACGCCGTCACCGCCGCCGCTACCGAAGCTTCTAGTTCCGGACTTGGCCGCTGCAGGCTTCAGGGGCGCGGAGGACGCGGTCGTTTTAGCTTTAATTGCACGGCGGGTGGAGAATATCGTCGAGCATTCAGCGTTGTGCTTGACTGCGGAATACATTCATGCACTGTTTCAAAGAAATATAATGTTTGACGTTCATAATGTTGGCCCTTCCGAGGTAGTGATTATCAAGTGTAACCGAGTTGCTGATTTCCATCGCAGAAAAGCTCGCTTTTTCTCGCTACTTCCGTTTTGGGTAAGCGACGAAGTTATCGTAGCACGCATGTTTGGATGGCAATCTTAATCATGCATAAGACGCTTCTATGCGCCAATCCAGTTTCAGTGAAGGCTATCTGCTCGGCAGGTTGAGCTGGCAAACCAACCTTCCAAAACCGCCGCAAGCTTCTCGCTTCCAAGACCAGTGTTTAGTCGACGACGAAGCACATCATGCACCGAATGTGTAGGAGAAATTAAATTTTGTTTTCTGCATGAAACGGACTAGTAAGTTAATGAATGAATGAATGAATGAATGAATGAATGAATCCTTGATTGAATGAACGAACGAGCAAGCGAACGGCTGTGTGGGAAAGATGCGATGAGGTGAATGTTCAGAGAGCGACCGCGATAGATGCCAGTCGCAGAGATTAGCTTTTCGCACAAATATGTCTAGAGTGTAGCCGATTATGGTCCTTCTGGACACTTCATCCTTTGTTCTGCTTCTTAACTACGGGACGTATTCGTTTTTTTTTTTCTTTCCGTCCTGAAACAGGGTCTTCATGCCATCAACTTTGGTGTACCTTTACCTCCTTCCCTAAATAGGGTTTTTCTGGGAGATAATAATAAGGGATTACTTAATATCCTCCACCTAAGCGCAGCCATACGGCTACAAAAGAAAGATGTATAGATTCCTAAGGAATTCCATAACTGAAGAGAAATTCGTCCTGGTCCGGAGTGGGAACCCGGGACCACCACCACCACACGTGGGCGGCCGCTCTGCCATTTGAGCTCACGGCTGTCATATGGTGCGGCGAGGGCGAATAGATCAACGTCTCAAAGTGGAACTGTGTTGGTCCAAGGTTGAGTAGATTTGTAATAAGGAATTTGCAATAAGTATAACAAATCTACTCCATGTTCGGGGATGCCCCTAAAATATTGGATCCCCAGGGATAATACTACAACATTCTGTCGCAGTGGTGTACAGAGACTTAACGTCTATACGTGTTTAGGACCCTATACTTTGATCGATCTGACAGTATGTCCGCTTATCATAACCCGCGCCTGTTTGGTCTTGCATTCGAAGCGTACGCTTAGTATACTTGCTGTACGGTTCCGAATGAACGGAACGTAGAATTAAGTTTGTGTACGGAAGTACACCGGAGTATTGTTCCCGTCTTGCCCAAAGTGAAAAACAGTAATAATGTAAAAAAAAAAATGGTGTATGACCTAAAAAAAACTGACGCCATGTCAACGTAGCACATCAGAAGATTGCTCTGAGATATTTTGCCACTGTTATTTGCCTGTAAATTTGCTTTCTTTTTCTCACACCGCTGTAAAAAATCACGCCCAAATCACGCACGACCCACCGCGGTTGAAGAGCGGTCACGGCGTTCTACTGTTGAACAGATGAGTTCCAGGTCATGCGTCTTGGTTCGCAAAAGCGGTCTTCCACACTTGCGAGTCACACAGTTCGAGATGCACCGGAAACCATGCGGAATGCCTTTTACATAACAGGCAATAAATTGTTGCGCGTTTGTGAAGGGATCGAATGGGCAGCTGCGTTGAATCACTGTGAGGTCGATCACGCGCCCAGTCCGTGGGCTGCCAGGACGCGTCCCCAACACACTCTCGCCACTTCCGGCACATTATGGTTCCTGCTGTCTCTGCGGCAGTGATGAACAGCCCTAATGGGGGCCCACTCGGCTTCGAAGGTCAGGCACCTGCGCTGCACAACGCTGCGCGGGGACCGAAAGGCCGACGCTGCCCTCGCGCAGAAGGTTTCATTACGGGAAAACGGGGTCTCTTTCCGAGGCGGGAGCATTTAGCTGCTCGCCTTAAACAAACACAGCCGCGTCCACCGCCGATGGCTCGCGGCGCCGCGGCCCGCCGCCCTTGCCGACACCCGACACACTGTCGTTGCGTCTCGCGGGGGGGTCCCGTGCCGTGAGCTAATGGGGTCGTCGGTTTCGGGGAATTGTCCCGGGCGGCGGACGTCCATTTTAACCCCCGTAAACAACAGATGCGGATCCCTCGTTGACGCCGCCGCGTGCATTAGTGGCACCGCGGACACGCCGGCGCCTCCTTGAAGCATCTGTCGAGAGACGACTCCCAGTTGTTTGGACCCTCCCGGAATGTTGTCGCGCCTCGTCCGTAACAGCGGCAAGCTAAGCCGCGTATGCGCACGAGAGGCGCCCCGCTGTGGTCCGATGACAGGACTAAGTGCGGAACAGCTGCGGGCCGGACGAGAGTCAAAGGAAAACGATTGCGCCTGCGGGCACAATGGGAGGTTGTTTTTGCTTTTTCTTCTGGGGGCGAGAGTGTGAGCAATACTGTGAAGGCATGGGGCGTGCCACCTAAACCTGGTGGGCCAATCATTTCGAGTGTCTATTCCCGGAATGCCATGTTCGTATAGCTATTTTGATGTTCTTTTCGTGTTGGGCATTTTAGGGAAAGGGTTTTGAACCTTGCCGAAGCGGGAAGGCGTGCCATACAGTTTTTGAACCAATCAGGTGTTAGTTGTTTGTGATTGGGTGATGCAAGGGGTGGGCCAGTCTCCTAGGTCTTTAAAACCAGGTCCGGAGCCGGGAAAAGGCGTTCTGAGCTAGATTTAGATCCCTTGCATCTTTGGCGATGCCAAGGAGGGAAGATTTTCCCTTAGCCAGTTCCATGTAATCATGCTTGCCGTTTATTCTGTTGTAAATATGTGAATTCCTGTATAAAGTTTCAGTTTTCCTTCCTTCAGTCAAGTTTTGCCGGATCTCGTCTGTTATACCGTCTCGTCTCGGACGGTGGGGCACCCGGTGGTGGAGCCCGGTATACGAGTTATACGAAATCTCACCACGACCAAGAAGAACGAACCTATCTTTACTGGCGCAGTCGACAGGATCCTTTCGTTATCAGGAGATAGCAAAGGAGGAAGAGACGACGTTCCGGCAACGGGCCAAGCATCGGCGGCTGAGGAGGAGCAAGAGCTGAAGGCAGGAATCGGCAGCTTCCAAGGGAACCAGCAGCGGAGACTCCAAGGGTGGACCAGCAGCGCAAGGCGGTAGCCGGTCGGGAGAAGCTGCGTGGGGAAGCGGGCGGCGACAGAGAGACAGCGACAGCGACGAAAGTCGGACGCCAGCGAGGTGCATCTCATCAGTGGGTGAGTCCTCTTTGCCTTTCACCTTGGCGGGGGCATTGCTGTCTGGATAGGCGGTCTGGGAGTGCATGAACACCCGGTTCGCACACTTAAACCCGGACAGGCGGAAAGCGAGCACGATGAGTGAGGGAGAGGAAACGGTTGTTTCGGAGGACAGTTCGTCTGTGTCTGACGCTCAGATTAGCAAGATGGCTCTGGAAATTAAAAAAGAAGAGGCCAGAGCTGCTGAGGAGCACCGTCGAGCTCTCGAGGTCCAGCTTGAACTTGCAAAATTCCAAGCGAGCAACAAAGGAGTAAGCCTGGAGCAGAACGCCACGGCGTTGGAGAGAAGCGACTCGCGAGCGGAGTTCTGTCGGTACTCGAAATGGTGGTCGGGAGTGCTCCCGAAGTTCCCGGCAGAGGCAGAAGTGCCTGTCTGGTTCGAGTCGATTGAACACACCCTGGAGGCCTACGCGGTCCCGAAGGAACAGTGGGGCCAAATTGTATTTCCGCTAATAGTGGATAAGGTGCGGTTCTTGTCGACGCGCTTGACACCTTCGCAGCATAAGGAGTACGAAGTCCTGAAGAAAGTGGTGCTAGAAGAGCTTAAGCTCTCAGCGGGAGAATATCGCAGAAGGTTCATAACATCGAAAAAACTGCCTAATGAGAGCTGGAGGGCGTTTGCGACTCGCCTGCAGAGTTATCTCAATTTCTATGTGGAGGAAAGGGGGGTGAAAACGTTGGAGGGAATTGTTGAGTTGCTAGTGGCGGACCAACTAAAGAACACCCTGTCTGAGGACGCCCTTCGATACGTAACTTTGCAGGAGGGTGAGGGATGGAAGAAAGCGCCAACGTTGGCGGCATTACTGCAGACGTTCGAGGAAGCGCAGGGAAAGAACAGCGCAGTGAAAAAGCACGAGCAGAAAAAGGGGGAGAGCTCAAATGGTCGAGACGGAAAGCGAGATACGTACCAACCCAAACGGGAGGCGACAGGAATACAAAGGCCGGACACGAAGCAGAAGTATAAAGGGTGCTTTTCGTGTGGGTCGATGGGTCACAGGAGGGCCGAATGCCCGCATGGCTCGGGACGAACACCCACGAAAGCGCTTAACGCTAAAGGGGAAAGCCTTACTGCACGGGTGGCGACACAGGCACGAGCGGCCGCACAAAGCGAACTAAGACCGATAACTCTGTCTTGTCAGAATAGGCAAATTAATGCAATTCTGGACACAGGCGCAGAAATCACGGTTGTGCGGGAGAGCATAGTACCCCCGGGACTGGTGGAGCCACATGGGTCCATCGAATTGGTGTCAGCCTTTGGTGAAAAGGTACGGGCTAAGCTTGCAGTTGTGCCCCTGATGTTAAACCGCGGGGCAGGCATTTTCTCCGAGATTAAAGAAGCGGTGCCAGTGGTATGCGCTCTGACCGACAAGCTAGCGTCGAGAACGGACTGTTTGCTTTCGGAGGAAGCATGGGAGTCACTGAGGGAGGAGTGTGATATGAAAGGGCTAGTAGAGGCGAACGACGGTCAGGTGGCAGACCACGTGGGGGTGGAACGGGACAAGTTACACGGGCCGCTAGAAGAGAAACCAGTCAAGGAGGGCGTAACTCCCCACGCGGAAGTGCACGCGGTGGTCGGCAGGGCAAGCGAGAGCGGCGCACTAATCGCCGAAGACACAGCTCGTAGTGTAACCGAGGAAAGCAGCGCCTCGGCGGTTTTCAGGGAGGAGCAGCGCAATGACGCCACATTGCAAGAAGTGTGGAAAAACGCCAGGGCTGGGAAAGGTGGCATAACTGAAGTAGACGGTCTCCTCTACCATAAGGAAAACTTGCTTGGGCAACCAGTAATGCAGCTGGTGCTCCCTAAATCCCGACGTCAAGAAGTACTTAGGTTAGCCCATGAATCAAACTGGGGCGGTCACCTTGGATTCAGGAAAACTAAGGCGCGAATCAAGTACACGTTTTATTGGCCAGGTATTGAAGGGGATGTAAGGGCATACTGTAACAGCTGCCATGGGTGTCAGACAAGGGCGGATCGCCGCCAGACGGACAGAGTGCCGATAGAACCGCTAACGAGGCCTCGATACCCGTTCGAACAGGTCAACGTCGACGTTATAGGTCCATTGGATCCACCCTCAGGAAGGGGTCACAGGTACGCGTTGTGCATCATCGATTTGTGCACACGATGGCCTGAGGTGGTGTGCTTGCGCTCCCTCAGTGCGAAGGCCACCTGTGACGCGCTCCTGACGGTGTTCAGCCGGACGGGAATTCCGGAAGTAGTCGCCTCAGACTGCGGGACAAACTTTACGGCCGAACTCACACAAGAGTTTCTGAAGAGGCTAGGCTGCTCGCCAAGGTTTTCAACGCCGGGGCACCCCGAAAGTAACGGCGCGGTCGAACGTTGGAACCGGACATTTAAGAACATGCTGTATCATATCATCCAGGAGGAAGGAAAGGAATGGGACAAGTTTGTGCCCTTCTTGTTATGGGCGTACCGCGAGGTACCACATGACACGACGGGCGTCGCCCCGTTCCAGATGCTGTACGGGCGAGAACCAACCGGTCCGCTGGTGGTTTTAAAGCGCAGCTGGGCGGGACAGATAAGTGTACCAGCTATGCTGGGGCCGTCCCCATCACAGTATATGCGGGAGCTGAAGAGGCGCCTAGAGCATGCAGCGGAGGTGGCACAATTAGTGAGCTCGAAGCAGCAGAACGCGTACGCGACCCAGTACAACAGGCGGGCGAAGGACAAAACTTTTCAGATAGGAGAAAGTGTGCTGGTGTTTGACGAGCAACGTCCTGGAAAAATGTTCCCGCAGTGGAAAGGGCCGGGCAGCGTTGACGGAAAGTATCGCGAACACTCGTACTTCGTGCAGATGCCAGGAGGTGCCCGAAAATTAGTACACGCCAGCAAACTACGGCCGTATCAGAAGCGCGTAATGACAGTTGGGGTGATATTTGATGAGGACAGGGCGTTTGGCGAAGTAGAGTACGTGCCTCGATCGGTGTCAACGCGGGCTACAGTATCGGTCCTCCCCAAGGACATGACGGCCCATCTGAAGGCGGAAGAAGGCGACCTCATTCGCAAAGTGTTCACCGAACACCGAGGCCTATTCGACGACAAGCCGGGAGTAGCGAAAATAGGAGAACACAGGATCGTTTTAGAGGAGGGCTTCACACCGAGGTCAGGTTACCCTTATCGAATACCCGCAAGCCTAAAAGGCGAAGTGGGCAAGCAAGTAGATGAGCTACTTGAGATGGGTCTGATTTTTCCCTGCGAAAGCCCCCACGCCCATCCCGTGGTCTGTGTCCCCAAAAAGGACGGGTCGATGAGAATGTGTGTGGACTTTAGAAAGCTCAATGCGGGGACAGTGGCAGATGCCTACCCGATGTCGTTGCAGCAGGAGCTCATTCTGAGCGTAGGAAGGGCGAAGTACATTACGCTCCTCGACCTTAGAAGAGGGTATTGGCAGGTGCCCCTGGCACAGTCGGCTCAGCTACTCACCGCTTTTGTCTGCCATCGGGGGCAGTTTGCGTGGACGGTAATGCCGTTTGGGCTGAAAAACGCGGCCCAGACGTTTCAAAGAGCCATGAACGAGCTTTTACTCCCGCATTCTGCCTACGCGTGTGCGTACTTAGACGACATCGCCGTGTTCAGCGAGGCGTTGCCTGACCACATACGACACTTGCACGCCGTCTTCGCAGCGTTAGAGAGGGCGAACCTGAAAGTTAAGCTGGAAAAGTGTCAGGTGGCGAGAGGGTCAATCCGTTACTTGGGACACATAGTGGGCTCGGGAAATCACGCACCCGATCCCGAAAAATTGAAAGCCATTAGGGGACTGAGGGCACCGAAAACGAAGAAAGAGCTCCGTAGCGTGCTCGGGCTGTGCGGTTATTACCGGGGCTATGTGCCCAACTATGCGGAGGTGGCAGCGCCGCTGACAGAGCTAACGGGGAAAAGGATTCCTAACAAAATTCCGTGGCCCGCGGAAGCTGAAAGTGCGTTTCAGCGACTCAAGGCGGCACTCTGTGAAGCTGCGGCTCTCGGGACGCCCGATGCTGGCAAGCCGTTTTGGCTGTACACGGACGCCTCAGCGGTTGCGGCGGGAGCCTGTCTCTCCCAGTGTGCCGCGGATGGCTCCGAGCGGCCAATTGCGTTCGCGAGTTGCAGATTTTCTCCAACGCAGGCTCGATGGTCAACCATAGAAAGAGAGGCGTTTGCAGTCATCTGGGGGCTGGGGAAGTTCGACCTCTGGTTGTTCGGTGCTCAGGTTACTGTGGTGTCTGACCACAACCCCCTCTCCTTTCTTACTCTCACCACGCCTCAGGGAGCGAAGCTGACGCGTTGGGCACTTGCCCTACAGAGATATAATGTGTCAATAAAACACAGGAAAGGGAGCGCTCACGGTAACGCTGACGCGCTGTCTAGGTTGCCGAACGACAGCTGGGAGGCAGACAGCAATGATCACGCCGGGGGGCAAGGAAGAGAGGACATGTGTACCAAAGAGCAAACCCAGTGACGTGTGCTGTGGCAGTAACTGGAACTGCGGTGTAATCCGCTCGTTTGGGTGTTTGCAGTGTCGCAATGTGTTTGCAGTGTCACAATGTGTTTGCAGTGTCACAATGTGTTTGCAGTGTCGCAATTTGTTTGCAGTGTCGCAATGTGTTTGCAGTGTCACAGTGTGTTTGCAGTGTCACAATGTGTTTGCAGTGTCGCAATTTGTTTGCAGTGTCGCAATTTGTTTGCAGCGTTGCGATGTGTTTGCAGTAGTATCCCCACTACTTAGGTCGCCCTCAGAGCGATTTTATAGGCGAAAAGGGATCCCTCGTTGTGTTATAATTCTACAAGGTGCCATTTGGGCCCCTGGTAGAATCTTAGGGGGGGCGTGTGAAGGGATCGAATGGGCAGCTGCGTTGAATCACTGTGAGGTCGATCACGCGCCCAGTCCGTGGGCTGCCAGGACGCGTCCCCAACACACTCTCGCCACTTCCGGCACATTATGGTTCCTGCTGTCTCTGCGGCAGTGATGAACAGCCCTAATGGGGGCCCACTCGGCTTCGAAGGTCAGGCACCTGCGCTGCACAACGCTGCGCGGGGACCGAAAGGCCGACGCTGCCCTCGCGCAGAAGGTTTCATTACGGGAAAACGGGGTCTCTTTCCGAGGCGGGAGCATTTAGCTGCTCGCCTTAAACAAACACAGCCGCGTCCACCGCCGATGGCTCGCGGCGCCGCGGCCCGCCGCCCTTGCCGACACCCGACACACTGTCGTTGCGTCTCGCGGGGGGGTCCCGTGCCGTGAGCTAATGGGGTCGTCGGTTTCGGGGAATTGTCCCGGGCGGCGGACGTCCATTTTAACCCCCGTAAACAACAGATGCGGATCCCTCGTTGACGCCGCCGCGTGCATTAGTGGCACCGCGGACACGCCGGCGCCTCCTTGAAGCATCTGTCGAGAGACGACTCCCAGTTGTTTGGACCCTCCCGGAATGTTGTCGCGCCTCGTCCGTAACAGCGGCAAGCTAAGCCGCGTATGCGCACGAGAGGCGCCCCGCTGTGGTCCGATGACAGGACTAAGTGCGGAACAGCTGCGGGCCGGACGAGAGTCAAAGGAAAACGATTGCGCCTGCGGGCACAATGGGAGGTTGTTTTTGCTTTTTCTTCTGGGGGCGAGAGTGTGAGCAATACTGTGAAGGCATGGGGCGTGCCACCTAAACCTGGTGGGCCAATCATTTCGAGTGTCTATTCCCGGAATGCCATGTTCGTATAGCTATTTTGATGTTCTTTTCGTGTTGGGCATTTTAGGGAAAGGGTTTTGAACCTTGCCGAAGCGGGAAGGCGTGCCATACAGTTTTTGAACCAATCAGGTGTTAGTTGTTTGTGATTGGGTGATGCAAGGGGTGGGCCAGTCTCCTAGGTCTTTAAAACCAGGTCCGGAGCCGGGAAAAGGCGTTCTGAGCTAGATTTAGATCCCTTGCATCTTTGGCGATGCCAAGGAGGGAAGATTTTCCCTTAGCCAGTTCCATGTAATCATGCTTGCCGTTTATTCTGTTGTAAATATGTGAATTCCTGTATAAAGTTTCAGTTTTCCTTCCTTCAGTCAAGTTTTGCCGGATCTCGTCTGTTATACCGTCTCGTCTCGGACGGTGGGGCACCCGGTGGTGGAGCCCGGTATACGAGTTATACGAAATCTCACCACGACCAAGAAGAACGAACCTATCTTTACTGCGTTCATAAACGAAACTGAGAGAGATAGAGATAAAACGCATCATAAAATGCAGGCCTTCTGCAAAACGGCGCATCGGTCTTCCTGACGGTATCGCCGTTCTCATTTGGGCGCCACGTATGGTGTCGAAAGAGATAAGTAACGGTCCAAACAAGGCTTTCATTTGACTTGTTGGGTCGGTTATAGGGGTTCCTAATTTCGTCACCATTTAGTTCGACGGCGCATTAATATCACACAACAGGGGTGGATCCGCGCTTCGCGTAAGAGCAGTAGCCGGAGAGCTTTCGCGCGTTACTTCTTTCCGATCTTCAAAGAGCCCGTGCTCGTGAGAGAATGAGCGATAAAAGAAGAACAAATGAAAAAAAAGAGAAAAGAAAGAAGTGAGGCATGCTTGCAATGGCGAGTGGCCGCTTACGGCAAGCAGTAGCAGCGAGTGGATCCAGTTCTGAGATCGGAGTCAGAAAACGTAGGTGTCCTCATTACGCCAACGGAGGCGGCATATGCCGCGTGGTGCGATCGCTATGTGCTTGCAGAGCACCCCTTCCACTTCCTGCCGCGGGCAACGCCGTAAGGCGGGAACCCCGCGCAAGTATCGCGGTCCGGACTTGTGACGCCACCCCTGGGCCTCGAGGGATGTGGCGAGAAGTGCGCGCTCGAGCAGCGCGGCTGTTTTAGCGCCGTCACGCACCATGTGCGCGCCTTGTAATCACGGCACGCCGAGCGCGCGACGTTCGCAGCCTTTTCGTGTCCGAGACACGTAACGACTGCGATTCGAGGCGTCGGCTGGGCTCTGCGAGGAT
Organism: Amblyomma americanum; assembly: GCF_052857255.1. NCBI lineage: Eukaryota > Metazoa > Arthropoda > Arachnida > Ixodida > Ixodidae > Amblyomma > Amblyomma americanum. The sequence goes on along the minus strand of NC_135499.1, from coordinate 186,605,833 downwards.
AAATAGTCAGGGGCCCCGATCAGCCTCTCCTGGGCCTCTTATTTTGACAATGGGGCACCCTCTCTCGCCGGCCGCCGCTGAACCCGTACCGAATGTTATTTTGGCAGCCGTGATAACTGGTTTAATCCCCGTCAGGGCCTGTCTTCTCTTCTTACTCTTTTCTTACTTACTTCGCATTCTTCTCTGTCCGATGCATAGAGGAGCTCTTATTCGATATATGTGCATGGACGCGCCGAGTTTGAAGGCGAGCTTCTGCTTTGTGCTTGTTTATTTCGTTTTGTCAGGTGCCCTCCAGCGCGTTGCATCAGGTGTGCTGTGCTCGATCTCCTGTCGCGCGGGGGTCGTGTCACGCTCGCTTAGCACGCTGCTGCTCTTCTCGCGTTGCCAGTATGGGCGGAACGATCAGCGTCCTGAAAGGGGAATCGCAAAGAACCGTGGCGCAGGCCGAAGGAAGTGTTTGTCACCCGTTCTGCTCGGGTGAGAATTTATTCTCTGCGCTCTCGTTCCTCTGACAACCCCTCTAAGGCTTGCAATTTGCGCTTGGTGATTAGGTATACCCTTGCTCCTGCTTTCTGCCTCCGTTTTCTCGGCTCGCCGTCTTAGACACGTGTCGTATAGTCACGCTGAATGCAAGTAGAATTCTACGGTCACCTGTGTGTGTGTGTGAAAAACTTTATTTCAGGGAGGAAGCTTGAGGTAGCCGGAGCAACCTCTCGCAATCTCTAGGTGGGCTCCTCATTACAGGAGCCCATTGGCGACCGCCGCGACTCGGGCGCGGTGGACCAGGGCCTTCTGGCTTGTTAGGTCCGAGCAGCCGAGCAGGGCTGCCTCCCAGTCCTCCCGGGTGGGGTTGGGTTTGGGGGCGAGGTTCGGGGTTGACTGGCATGCCCACACCATGTGAAAGATGTCCGAAGACTTCTCCGCACAGTGTGGGCATTCTCCTGTACAGGCAGGATCAAAGTGTTTTAAAACTGCCGGGCACAGCAGCGTTTTGGTGTAAAGGCGGAGGAGTGTGCGTTCCTCCACCTTTTCTTTTTTATTCTTTTTGTGCATTGTCTGTTCGGACGAAATTTACTCGAGTTATAGATAAGGAAGTTAACTTCCCGCTTGGCGCGCCATAAATCGCCTTCAAATGGAGTGTAACAAACTTGTCATTGGCCCTTAAATTGTTACACTGTCGACCATCGCCTCTTGTGGCTTAGATACGAAGTTACGGTCAGTTTTGATGTGTCCAAGTTGACTAACCCTAGTGCTGCGCACCTGTAGTATCTACTTCGAAACAAGAGCTCCTAAACCTGCGCGAATGCTTCGCAGGGACTTGCTGTTGTGAGCAACAGTTCACACATATCCACCGTCCAGGACAAATCAGCGTCCAGATTCCTGGAAGAGGCAGCTTCAAGGCGCTCGGTGAGGAATGGGACGAGAAAGAACAAAAAGCGTCCACCCGAACATGGCCTGACAGATTGTCCATTGTTGCCAAGCGCCGCCTGCAACAATAAGAGCATCAGAGCTCTCTCCACCAGAGGGCGTGCGGCCGCCTTCCCTCCTCACGCACTCGCTTATATACGGTCTTCACCGACAACGCAACGTCGTCGTGGCTGCGCGGTCCATTCGGCGACGCTAATACCTTATTTAGGGCCCCTGCCCTGCCGCTTTGATGCAACCACGCGTATCTTGCAAAACCGTGCAGCGCTGTACAAGCTATAGAGGTGATGCGAGCGAGTCACGAGAGAGGGAGCACCAATGCACAGCAACGGTTTCCGTAGTGTCTGCAGTTAAAGTCTTCCGCAGTTGACCACGCCAAGTGAAGGCTCTGTCGAGACTGAGGAGAGGAACTAAGAAAGGCAAATGAATCCGCCAACAAAAAGTGCGGCAGCAAAAGCTTCCGCAGTGATGCCCTGTTTTAGTAGTGTACACAGGAGAGAGCCATCGCTCGCTCGGAGTCCGGGCCCGCCCGCAGCTGAGCCTGCCGAGAGAGTGCGCCAGCAGCAGCAGCGCAGGTGAGGCCTGCGAGCTGTTCCGCTTGGCGGCGTTTACGCGCGCCGGTCGGCTCGTAAAAGGAGGGACACCCTAAACGCCGCCGTGGTCATGCAGGAAGTCATAACCGAGATACTTGCGAGCGCATAAATGTGTCATTTAAAATCGCTTCTTTTAAAAGCGAAATACACGCGACGGTAGGGCGGAGGAAGAGGAACTCGAACGAAGGACTTTGCAAGAGAGAGCGCTGGATGGACAGAAAAATAAGTACATCAAGGAGACGAAATAAACGCGCCGCGGTGGTTTTGGAACGGCTGTAAAATGGTCCATAAAGGCGCTGCTGGCCCTTCGCTCGCTTATACTGCTCTATCACTATTTTTATCTTCTTTTTTTTTAGCTACGCCTCATCCTGCGCCTCTGCTGGAAGTTGTGCTTGTGCGATTATTATAATACACAAACTGCACCGGCCATTCGGCCATAAGGTTTCCTTATCGGAAACTATTGAAACCAGCCTTTATTTTGTATTCTAAACAGCTGTTCATTTTTTTTTATCTTGGCTGTGGAGCGTGCAATGTAGAGAGGCTGCACTGGACTGGTCAGAGATATTGAGGCTGCAATCTTTGGTCGTTTAAATAACTGTGAAGATTTAGCTCTTTTTCCCGTTCATTTGAGCTACCGGTTTACGGTTATGGCTTCCCGATACCGGCCGGGAATATATCATCCGGTACTTATCATATAACGCAATTCGTAAAACGGCCTCTCTAGTTCTGGTTATGTTCCGTTTATATTCAGCAATAGCCCGACGAGACAGACAGCGGTCCCGCACTGGTTGCGTATTAGCAGTAAAAAGGTACTGCGCGCTGTATGGCATTCAATCCGAGTAGTGTGTCAGAGCTCCACATGACGCCTAATTTCAGTTAAGACTATTCTTGCACTTTGTAACATGTATGTGCAGCAGTCGGTTTTTTTCTGTTTCTGATGCCCACTCTCGCTGTCCGCCCTGGATACTTTGGTCTTCGCTTTGTAGAGTGAAACGTCACACTTCGTACTCTCTTTCATACATGAAAAAGAAAAAAAGGTAATGCCACAAGAACATAGCTCGTAATTTCTTACTCGAAAAGTTCCTTATCCAGCAGAACCCAAATTTTTTTCAGGAGGACACAGGGGCGCAACAAAAACACACGGACATAGAAGTAGACAGGGACGAGCGCTCGTCCCTGTCTACTTCTATGTCCGTGTGTTTTTGTTGCGCCCCTGTGTCCTCCTGGAAAGATATGAACCAACACGCCCAAATACAAGTACTTCTGAGAACCCAAATTACAGCTACGCTGTACACAGAACGACTGCGGGTAGATAATAACCTCCTTAGTATATGCGGAACAAAGCTCGCCTCTCACGGTCTGCCGCATACCAGCTTGTAACGCGAAAACTACATGTTCCATGCATAAGCTGGGAAGAATATCAGATAACTTTAGTGCAAAAGAAAGTGCCGCAAGCATTATAACTAACCCCCGATATCACGACGGCCCACAACAAGATTCCTTCGTCCAACATTTTGGAAAAAGTTGACGGGACTGCTGCAGTACTTCCTTTTAAGAGAAATTTATTTTTCCTAAAATATCTACAGTGCTAAGGACTCTTTACACAAGTGCTCTGGTTTCCAAGGACGTCACAATGAGCCATCATTGTACAGGTATCACATGTATGCAAATGACATTTCAGTGAACAATTCGTGGTTTCTACACGAGCTGGCTTAAATCAGCCTACAGACCTTTTTAAGAGAATTTTATTTTTTCGAAAATATCTACAGTGCTAAGGACTTCCAAGGACATCACAATGAGCATCCATTAAACGGGTGTCACATATCACACATACCACAGGTATCACAAGGACATCACAATGAGCCATCATTGCACAGGTGTCACATATATGCAAATGACATTTCAGTGAACAATTCGTGGTTTCTACACGAGCTGGCTTAAAGCAGCCTACATACCTTTTTAAGAGAATTTTATTTTTCCGAAAATATGTACAGTGCTAAGGCGTACAGCGCTTCCTCCCACCGCAGCCCAGAAAGGAGGCGTATAATCGTAAGAACATGCGTTGTCAAGTGCATCTCTGAACTGCGCAAAAGTTGCGAGAGAACGGGCCGGTTAGAAGTTGCCGACGCAGACAGAGGGACGGTAAGATGCGTGCGTCACTTCTTGTTTACCTCTTGTCGTGCCTGCACTGCTCTTCCGTATGGTTATTAATGATTGCTTTCGTTTGACTTTGCCAAGGCCTCCCGTAAATGCCGGACCTTTGCGAGATGTTCCATCCGCGTTTCCAGCAAGTCATGACGCAGCGAGGCTGCGTGCACATTGCCCCCTCCATCTTTTACGTTTCCCTTTCGGAGTCCACTCGCAGGATGCAATGCGCGTGCACCACGTTCCATGCAGCGGTCCGGGCCGGCTCCCTTTTGGGCTCGCGGCAACTTTACCTTAAGTGACTGCTCGCCAAGAAAAATTACCCCTCGCTCTTTGCTTATTGCCCATTGTCTCAGTCTCCACCGCCGTCGGCCGCGAAGAAGCAACGCCGGCGCTCTCCAACAATGGCGGCATCGCTAATCAGCTTCCGCTCTGCTCTCCAAGCCGCGGTGCGGCGCTCGCATAAGCGCGGAGCCTATTTCGGGCAGGGGGGGGATTGTGTCTGCTTTCAAGTCTGCGGACATCACCGCTGCCTTATCGCCAGTCGGTCGCTAGTCCGTCGACTCCTCTCCAGCCGACCACGGCTTTAACTGCTCTGCTTTTGCGTTTCCCAGCGCGTGCGAGTTCAATATTCTGCGGGCGTGAAGAGAGGCTCGGCGGGAGAGCCGGCTTCCTGGTGGGAAATCTGCTGTGCACATACGTCGTGCCCCATCGATTAGTCTTAGATCACGACTTTTGACGGCCATGACTGTCGGTTTAATTCCGCGGCTCCGCCTGTTGGAAGCAGCGGTGCTCTCAAATAAATCACGGCGGAGCTTATAGGAGGCCGTGTTTTTAATGAGCGTGCGGGTAGTAAAACAGAGTTAGCTTTGGTTGCTTAATGCGTTGGGTGCTAATTCAAGGGATTATTAGAGAACAATGGGTTTAGAAGTGGTGCTTCGTATACGTTACGTAGTGGAATTTCGCCTCGGTAGAGCACACTGCCGCATGTTAGAGCAAAACTTGTGTCCGGCATGTTCGTGATGGATGCATACGACCTTCTTCCGTGAAGTGCGGAAAGTAGCCGCGGTAATTTCTTGTGCGAGCCGACAAGACGCCATAACGGTTTCGGCTCTCGAGGCACTCCGCGAATGCAGCCGCGCGAGAAATAAGCCGATCGCTTACGTCATGACTGGAGCCGCGGAACGACGGACGATTAACCGAAGCGTGGCGCCGCGGACCCTTCCGCACGCCGACAGGACGCTCCCCAGCAGCCATGCCGTCAGACTGCGTGCGAAAATGCGCCACACTTGGCGGTGCTTTATTATTACTTTTTGTTCGCGGAGACTCCTGCAGCTGCGAGTTGGTCCTCCAATTACGCGGCTCGCCGTCGGTGCGGTATGCACTGCGCCGGACACTTGGGAAAGGCGAGCATTTGTTACGTCGAGGCGGGAGGCGCGCACCCCGGCCCGCCGTTTTTATTGCTTGTCCGAGGCACCTGCCGGCCGCGGCGCGGCAATTTTTAGTCGCCCTGGACAGCGAAGCTGCTCAGGACGCCAGGACAGGCGGGGCATGAAAAGAGGTGTTCGCCACGGCAGCGCCGGTGCGTGCACGGGGTCCTGCTGTAAAGTGAGCCCGCACGCTCGGATTTAAAAGGGTCCTCGCGGCGACAGCGTTGAGAAACGCAGCCACGTGCCACCCGTGGCGCGTGTGTGACTTTTCCCAAGTTGCACGCGCCGGGGTCTGCTCTCCGCTTTCCCGCCGGGTGCTGGGAAAGAAGGCGGCCACGCAGTGGAGACAAATAGGGAACGGGCGTGCAAGTGCGGGTAATTTTGGGGAAAGAGGAATAAAGCGCAGCACTAATGGCAGCCCGCTGTGGCGAGGGAGTGCTTGCAGAGAACCTGCGGGTTGGGATGAGGGGAAGAGAGCTGCGGGATGGTCTAGGGTGCAGGAACCGAACGGCGGGTTTACAAAAGCACGCGCTTGAGTGAAATAAGCAGGGAATGGGTGGAGTACATATTAGGCGCTCAGCTGTGGAGGCATCTGCAGACACAGAGAGGTGGCAGAAGGAAAAGCTGGGAGGTTGACCGGAAATAGAAACAAGTTTGTTACCCTGCACTAGGGCAAGGGACGATGGGGTACAAAGGGGAAGGAAAGCGGAAGCAAACAACTTTAAATCAGCATGACGGAAGCCGACAGTCATCGAAGCCAATTAGATTGTGGGACGTCTTAATTTGTGGCTTTTCATGCATGAGAGATTAATAAAAGTAGAAAAAAAACAACCACATGCCGTCGCTGCGATCCGTACCCACGAGCTCCGAATTTAGCTTCCGGTGCTCTACCAGCTGAGCTACGGCGACGACTGGCCTATCTTCTGCTTTCGGGGGTATTGTGTAGTGTAAGCGAACCTTGAGAGTGTTCACCAGCGCCACCCTCGTCCCAAGCGGAGGGCGTAGTACATCGCGTGTTACCGCGAGTGCCACGTAAGAAGGCTACTGAGCCGGAATTCCCAGGTTCGAACCCGGCCGCGGCGGCCGAGTTTCGGTGGAAGCGAAACGCAAAAATGCGGCCGTGTTCTGTGCGATGTCAGTGCACGTTAAATATCCGAAGGGAAGTAGAACGATCTTGGGGGCTAGTTGATTCATTGCAGAAAAAAGGTTAGTACTGCGCGAATGAGAAACGACAGGAGAACAGGAATAAAAACTGCGCCTGTTTTTTCGTTTTCAAGCGAAAGCTTTACTGGCCATAATAATAATAATAATTGGTTTTGGGGGAAAGGAAATGACGCAGTATCTGTATCATATATCGTTGGACACCTGAACCGCGCCGTCCAGGAAGGGATGAAGGAGGGAGTGAAAGAAGAAAGTAAGAAGAGGTGCCGTAGCGGAGGGCTCCGGAATAATTTCGACCACCTGGGGATCTTTAACGTGCACTGACATCGCACAGCACACGGGCGCCTTAGCGTTTTTCCTCCATAAAAACGCAGCCGTCGCGGTCGGGTTCGAACATCTTTACTGGTCATGAACTTGCGATTTCGTCGTGGCGGTGCTCCGAGAAGGCAAATGACGTCACAATGCGCGCCCCGCTGCGCCTTTCCTCAAAATCCAACTTTCAATTTTCAGTTTTCTCTTTATCCTTTCCCTCCCTCCTTTATCCCTCCCTTTACGGCGCGGTTCGGGTGTCCACCGAGATATGTGAAACGGTTACTGTGCCATTTGCTTTCCTCAAAAACCAAACAAAGCAAGTGAGCCACGGCGTTCATCGAGTTCATTGGCGTCGACAACTTTGCAAAGGCCGTTCATTTTCCCGAAAGGAAGGCGCACAACTGGCTCCGTGGGTCAGTGGAGGCCTCAATCTCGCTTTCATGTACGTGGCATTGGTGTCCAACTGCAAAAGCCTGCTATGATTGTGTTTCGCAAACAGGAGAGGCAGCGCATCCTTCCTGCCACCCTGGGAGGTGGCATGCAGTTAATGGTTGATCGCGAGAGATTGATCACCAAATGAACGCTGGGGCCTAGATATATTGCTGCGGTGCCGCATGCCAACCACAACGTTGTCAGCGCTAACGCATTGAGGCCACATCTCTCTCAACACCGCCACATGTATGAAAGCACGAATGAGGCGTCCGCTTATCCAGGGATCCAGTTATGCGCCCTTTCTTTCCTCAAAGTCATTGACATCTAGAACATTGCCAACGCCAACGCCAATGAACACAGTGAACGCCGACACCTTTCGTTTTGTGTATACTGGATTAGCTGAACTAATACACATTTTTTTGTTCCTGTTCTCCTGTCGTGTCTCATTCGCGCAGTACTAACCTTTTATCCGAGGTGGTCGAAATTATTCCGGAGCCCTCCACTACGGCATTTATTTTTCCACTTTTTCCCCTCCCAACTACTTCACTTCCCTTACGGCGTGGTTCAGGGGTCCGCCGAGATATGTGAGACAGTTGCTGCGCCATTTCCTTTTATCAAAAAAACTTTTTTTTTTCACGTCGGAATGGGATCGAACGGGGAGGGCGGAAGCTATGCGAGAACCCACTTATCCTTCCTATGGCGTCAAGACTGCCAGATTCGAGGCCCTCGTTAAACTATCCAGCAGAGAAGGGAATGGAAAGAGGTGCTTGTTATGACAGTTATAGCCTTTCGCGCTGGCCCCATGACCTCTAGAAACGGGGCAATACCTGGTAGGATTGCAATGAAGCATTTGAGTAAATGATGCGCGAACGCGTTGCCCCCGCTGACGCTTCTCAGTTACATGGGGAGGTAAGTTTATGTATAGCGCAGCGACGTGAGAAAGATGTATATTTAAAAAGCCTGTTTATTGCTAAGTTTGGTTAGCTACTTGCAAGCAGCAAGTAAAATATCTTTTTTTTTAGCATAGAAACGCATAGCAACCTGCTAACGCTCTTTAACGTTTTGACAGTTATGATTTATTACTGTAGCGATCCGGACACACGTGCGCTGTGCTTTGGCCGACCAGTGTGAGTCTGTAAGTAAAAGCGGATGCTTAAAGCAAGTCTCATGCACGAGTTCGATCTAAGCCCAGGAGTGTGACTCGGGCTGTGAACTAAGCTGGCGATTCCGTGAAAAGACGGCGTGCACTTGCATTCGTTCTTTTTTTCTGAAAATCTGGCCGTTGGCATCTTGCCGAGGCTGTAAGCAGGAAGGATTGGAAGATATATCTGAGCATTTTTCGACGCTCCGTGGAGCAGCCGCATGGCCACGGCGTAAAGAAAAACCACCCATTCACGCGTTGCTGTCACAGACGCGGGACAACCCGGAACGCTTCGCAGGGGGTCCCTTGGGTATACTTGTACATCGAGCACGACGCGTTTTGAAATAAGATACGCCGAAGTGATGGAAACAAAACAAGAAGGAAGAAAACACGAAAGAAGGCATTATTATATACGCTCGGTTGTCGTAATTCAAGTTTTTCCAGAATATATGGCGAAACATGAGAAGAGACATTTTTGAAGACAGGTTTTCCCGTGCACGTTGTTACGCGCGCCAAATGCCTGTAGGGGACGGGATATAAAAACAAATGAAAAGTAAAATATTTTACAAATGAAAGCAAATGAAACGAAACGAGGTCCGGGCGTGCTGCAGCGCAGGTAACCGGTTTGGGTACCGCAACGCGATCGCTACAACGAACACGTCGCCACGTTCCATCGCTCATCATTCGTTGAGAACTCTTGAAGGCCGAGGCAGCAGTCGCGTATGCCTTTAGATTGGCGGCATCGTGTCGAGATCTTGAGTTCATGGTGGGTTCGTGAACCCAAGCGAGGCGTTTTTATCTGGTTTGGATGCGGCCAGCGGTAGCTCGTCTTACGTTGGAGCCATTGTCAGAACAATTCCTTTTCCGGACAGGTGACTTTGCGCCTGATTTATCTTTTTTCAATCTCCAGACAACCGGGGATCTACACAGCACATTTAGACGCATACCGCGGGGACCTAGACAGACAGATAATATATCTAATAACTTCGCACTAATTTCGGGTTTGAAGTCGCTCGAAATAAGCTCCAGCTGTGGAAGTTGAAAAAAATTAGTTCCTTGCTGCTTACTAATCTTCGAGAGCACATGTCACACTTCGTTGATTTTAGCCGAGTCGTGCTCCATGCTTTTGTAATCAGAATGTGTATCACATGTATACACCACCGCATTTGTTCTGGCACTGTTCTACTTCTGCAATTGTCGGTCGGACCCCGCCTTGGCGAACGTCTGCCAAACAAATCTTTTCTAATCGATGGCGGTCGTAGCATGAAGAGCTTGTCCATTCAAGAACAGAAGAAGAAAGGAGAGGCAGGGAGGTTATTCATTTCAAGATGTAGATGTTCTAATTGAACACAAAAATATAATTTCGACCGATCCCCGTGGTGAGTCGCAGAACGTGCACACAACTTTTCTTCTGAACACAGCATGCGGTATTTGTAGTCTGCTTCATCATGTTTTCGAAGCATGTAGGCCGAATATATATATATATATATATATATATATATATATATATATATATATATATATATATATATATATATATATATATATATATATATATATATATATATATATATATATATATATATATATATATATATATATATATATATATATATATATATATATATATATATATAGTACAGCGTTACGAAAAACGCCACTGTTCGTTTTAAAGGTTTATTGTGCCAACAGTTTCGGGGATGGTATTCCCTTCGTCAGGGCAGGCCTAAGCCTGCTGTGTGTGTGTACATGTGTGTGTGGGGGGGGGGGGGGCGTGTGCGGGCGTGTGTGTGTACACAAACACGCGCGCACACACAAACTAGCTAGTATCTCCTGTAGTTTCTTTCTGCTCCGGAGAAGTTAGCAAGTAAGTTTGTGTATTCGCGTCACCAACCCTGGGAAAACAGTCCCCGAATGCACGAAGAAACATGAACAGACGTTTGCGAGGTGTCGAAAAACCTTGTGTATTGGACTCCTCTCCCATGTAACAGTTTTTATATTGGCCTAAACCATACGCTCAGGCAGCGCCGCAACAATGTTGATAACGCAGATTCTCGTAACCTTTGTATCCACTTTCGTGACTGCATGCAAGTGCATGCTGCAGTTCGAAACGTGTCGAGTTGTTGCAAGAAACAAATATCAGCTGTGTATATAAATAATGGAGGCCACAGAGATCAAGAAACAGGGTGATTGCTGCGAAAGTGCTCCGTCGATATCTTATCGCGAAAAGAATTTCTTTTCTTGAACTCTGTGACTTAGCCGTTGTTTTCCTGCGGGGTCTTGGTGCATGTTCACTGCGGTTGTTGTAATTCATTCTGTGGTTGCCTTACGTGTGTTTATATGTGCACCGCGCCAACTCAATGCCAGTTGTTAGTTCAGCGCTGTGTTGTGTCCGTTTCTACTCTTCCCTCTGCTCTCTTCTTAGGCCGTGTGCCGTTGCACTGCTTCACGTCCATCATGCAAAACCAACTCGCCCAGCAGTTCGTGCATTCGAACTGCAGCATTGTAAAATTTTAGCGTGTCATCACTGCAACCGTGTTAATTAGCTAACTGCTAAGCAACAATGTTGAATCACAGCGGGATCACAGGTGAGCGGTAGCCCGTAGCTGTAAGGCAACGTACGGATTGTGTAGCTAGCGGCCCGACTTTTTTGGGGCGATTGCAACCTGCAAACTTTATGCTGCGGGCAACCTCAGGACGCTCCCTTTCAATGTCCGCTATCGACAATAGAGTGTGCACAGAGTTCGCTTTTACATAGGTGAACCAAGAATATAATAATAATTGGTTTTTGGGGGAAAGGAAATGGCGCAGTATCTGTCTCATATATCTTTGCACACCTGAACCACGCCATAAGGGAAGGCGTAAAGGAGGGAGTGAAAGAAGAAAGCAAGAATAGGCGCCGTAGTGGAGGGCTCCGGAATAATTTCGACCACCTGGGGATCTTTAACGTGCACTGACATCGCACAGCACACGGGCGCCTTAGCGTTTTTCCTCCATAAAAACGCAGCCGCCGCGGATCTTTAACGTGCACTGACATCGCACAGCACACGGGTCGAACCCGACCGCGGCGGCTGCGTTTTTATGGAGGAAAAACGCTAAGGCGCCCGTGTGCTGTGCGATGTCAGTGCACGTTAAAGATCCCCAGGTGGTCGAAATTATTCCGGAGCCCTCCACTACGGCACCTCCTTCTTCCTTTCTTCTTTCACTCCCTCCTTTATCCCTTCCTTTACGGCGCGGTTCAGGTGTCCAACGATATATGAGACAGATACTGCGCCATTTTCTTTCCCCCCAAAACCAAGAATATGTGCCATTGTTCATTTAGAGGTTGCGCAGGTCAGGACCAGATGCATTATTAAAGGAAATTGGCATTGCGGACGAGTATTTATTCGCAGTGAGGCGCCACTAGGCTGTTGCGCCCAGAATTTCTTTTTGCAGATTCTAGGGGGCTGATTACGTTTTCTCGATGAGATGAGGAGGACTGCCTCTATTAGAAAATGAATCGTTTCCACGTGATGATTCGCGGCCCCGATATGATTAGAAAAAGTCCGCTGAATGCAGGCTTGTTACGATGCCAGGTAGACAAAACCGGTCTTTAGAGAGGCAGGTGCAACTCGTGGCGATAAGTGAGACAAACTATTCGGTGTTCGATATTTTTTTTTACACATATTTGACCCGCTTACCCCTTTTATACTCCTATATAGGGACCCTATTATTATAACCAAATCCCCTGCCACACGGCAAATTTAATGCCATTCCCATAGAATGACATTCGCAACTAATGCCATTAATCTGCTGCTACACGGGAACATTTAATGTCATTACCTTAGAATGACATTCGCCATCGAATGAGTTTGGGGAACTCATTCGCATTCGATCACGAACCGAATGTGTACTCTGTACACCAGATACGCACCAGAAACAAGCGACGCAAAAAAATATGCGCACTGCCAAAGTTAGAAATTGTATTTATTTAGTCCTGTTAAAGAAATATTAAGCAGGGCCTTTCCCGCGACCGTCGATCATTTTGGGTTGCGTGCTTCTTGTTGGTTGGCGTTCCATGTACGTTTAGCTCGCAAGTTATTAAAGATGTAACTGAGCACTTCATCTTTTGGAAGTCATTGCCGCGCTCCGCCGCGTCAGCCATTTTGTTTACATTTATCGGATTCGTGGTTGACTTTGTACTTGGCTTGGCTTTTTACGGCTAAAGAGCTGGAGAATTGCCGGGAATAATATTTTAAGCTTATATTATTGTACCGAAATGTTCTCACCCGCTTCTGAAACACCACATAACAATTTCAAACATCTTTTATGCCCCCTGATGTCTTTCGATTGTACTATTTTTGTTTTCACTGATCGTCACTGCCATCATTTTCGAATGACATTATTTTTTACCGTGTAGCACCGAAGGAGACCGAATGACATTAAATTTGCCGTGTGGCAGGGGTATAACTTAATAACGATCAACTAAACAAATAAACATGTTTTATTGTTGCTGTGGTTAGCGGTGATGATGTCTTCAGTTAATGTCTGTCTCAAACGAAAGCATGTTAGTCCGTTTTGTTAGCCTCAACCACACCCCTTGGTTTGTTCAAAAACGTTCGCTCTCTTGGGCCTGCCTGTTAAACTTGAAAAATGGCTACCAGTGTATACACAAACAAGCAGACACAAAAAAAGAGGCGTTAGCTCGACTTTCCACTGTGCTCTTTTGGAAGTTACACTGCCGCGCAAAACATCCGTCACATGCTCAGCTTCAACTCCACCCGTGACGTGCATTGATGCCAGCTTTAATCACTCTTTTTATCTACCCACCAGGTAGCCATGTTCCGTGCTCGTAAAGCTGACATTAATGCACGCCGTAGGGAAAAGTTGGAGATGCGCAGGCGTCGGATGTTTTGTGCTGCAATGCATGATCCTATCAATCACAGTGGAAAGTCCGGCGTCCGCCCGTGTCTCACGCCTCTTTTCTCGCGTATCCGTCCTTGTGTTTGCGCTAGTACACCGTTTTGATTTGCCCGACTTTCCATTTCAATTCAATTTATTTATTCAGCACCACTTCATGGTGCTTGGAGCGCAGCAAAAAAACCCAACAATATCTTCGGCCTGACGGGAACCGCGCTCCCGTTTAAACATCAGTGGCGGTGGCAGCGGCATCGCCGGTTTTGGCACTGAACAGAAGCTCAGATATTCAAGAAAGTGATAAAATAATAACAATTTCAAGACATAGAGATTGAACAAAGAATCTGACAATGAAGCTAAACAGAATATAGACATTCACTTTAGAAACACTCGTTTTCTTGCACAGCCTCTTTTTTTTATATGAAGTGACTTGCAGAAGTACAAAATGCAAGGAAAACTGCGATCACAAAAAGAAAATACAAAAGGTAAAGAAATATGTAACAAATTCAGGGAAGATATTTGCCAATAAAAGGAATGAGCCGACATTTATGCTAGGCATTGCAGTTTCCACTCAGGGTTCAGAATGTACGGTAGCCGAGGTGCAATCCTTTGCTGTCCATAATTCGTACGGCTTTTCGGAATGTAACCGGGCATTATGTGGCGAGGTAGTCTTATTTTTGCAATAGGTCTTAATGCTTGCCATGCCTTGCAATCTTCTGCTGTGTATCTTCATTCCTTTAATAAAATAACACGGGTTGATTAGAAGTTTGCAGTCATCTTACTACAGCAGAATCGCAAGAAGCCACTTCGGTAAGATGATCTACAGGGGAGGGGAACTGCCGCGAAGCTACGGTAGCCATGCTGACACAGGCCCTCGGCAGCAACCACTACTACACGATAACGACGGGTTCTCGCAAAGCAATGAAGGAAGACCGGCCTGGAAGCGAGCTTGGAAAATGCGACATTCAGCAAAAGCGGGTTCTGCTGAAACGGAGAGGGCAATCGCACAAGGAAAAGGGGCCAGCTGCATCATCGCTCGCATTCCCCTGATGCAACGCAAATTGCGGCAGCGCGTGTTTATTTACAAGCAATTAGGGTAATTGCTCTCCCTCGTGTGCCTTCTTTGGGGAAGAACAGGCACAGCCGAACAGAGAGAAAGGAGGGAACAAGGGCGCGAAAGGAATTCTTTTCCGGATGACTCCGGTATCCACTCCCTCGCCGAGGAATCCAACAACAACGCAGTCGTCCTTTCGTTAGAGGGCGCACGTGGCAGCGCCCCTTCAATCGCTATCGCTCGCCGCGCCGCCCGGGCATTTGTTTTCATCTCTGGGAACCCTTGTGCCCGCAGGCACCGCGCGTCGGGGCATTGTTTCCACACTCTGCGAAATTCTCCCCTTCCAAACCACTTCGCCGCCGCCCGTGAGCTGTCGTTCATTACGGGGGCCATTTTGGTGCGCCATTAGTGGAAATGGACGCTCTTGCTCCGAAAGGAAGCAGTGGTCGGCCACAGCAGTGCTGTGCGGAAATGAATGGGACCCCCGCGAACATTGCGCGTGTTGTCGCAGTGTTTTTGCCTTGTCCTGTCGGTGATCGAGCCAGCGCAGAAACGGAATGCCACCGCTGCTGTTCGCATACGAGCGGAGCGCAGATATGCGCCATGGAAGAGCGTTCCACGTGCTTGCAAGCTGCCTTTCATCCGGGAGCACTCGCCAGATGCCTTCGTAATAAGTGTATAATGCAGCTGACGCGAAAGCGCTTCGCTGGGAGTTTTCCTAGAAGTGACATTATGTGGATGAACTCGAAACGTTTGCGACAGCTGCACGTAGGGATAACATGTCCAAGATATGAAAAAAAAGCCCTGCCGCTGTTCGTGTTTTTAATGCGAAAGCGTTATTAGATGGATAACTTTCAAAGTCATGTCCGCAAAAAACGGCGCCAAGTGACGTCATGAGCAGACCAGTTACATGACGATTACATGAAATCAGTTAACACTAATTAACGCAATAATTATTGTAATAAGCGATGGCATCATATAAGTGTGACGTCATACCTAGTCATGTGACAATTATGTAATGTGACGTCATGCCAAGTCACGTGACAATGCCGCAATGTGACGTCATACCCAGTCACGCGACAACGATGTAATGCCGCCATACAAACACGACACTTGCACCCCCATCCCCACCCACTGTTCTGTGAAGGTGTAGATGAAATACCAGCGATGGCATAACTGGCTGACCTCAATGTAATGGCAGCGTTGCCGACTACATGCACATCAAAACTTTGAGCAGCCGTTTTCATACAACGTTCCGGGTGGTGTCATAGCATTTCGCTTTGTATATAGCTTATATATTTGAGTCAAGCTGGAAGCTAGCTTGTGGCAGGAGTTCGCAACGATGACACGCGCATCTTCAGTTGCATGCTTTAAGGCGCGGTTGAGGTGTCCGCCGATATATCCAGATGAGAGCTAGTGCGCCCTTTCCTTTCCTCAAAGCACATCCTTTCGCATTCCTCCAGTGAGTGAGTAAAAACTGGAGGACGCTTAAGCTTCGCCTTTAAGAGTGGAACACGTGTTGCAGCGCTTTCAGGGAGTGCAAGGAACACCGTCGCCTTGCCCCTTGGACAAATCGCTCGGGGTCTGTAGGAGGCCTCTGAAAACAACACAGACGCTGCTCAACACTAGCACACGTAGACGGCGGCGGTTCCATCACACCTGTTCAGAAAAGAACGACACTACTCCTTCCCGTTCTCAGTGGTTAGGGCGCTCGACTACTGATCCGGAGTTCCCGGGTTCGAACCCGACCGCGGCGGCTGCGTTTTTATGGAGGAAAAACGCTAAGGCGCCCGTGTGCTGTGCGATGTCAGTGCACGTTAAAGATCCCCAGGTGGTCGAAATTATTCCGGAGCCCTCCACTACGGCACCTCTTCTTCCTTTCTTCTTTCACTCCCTCCTTTATCCCTTCCCTTACGGCGCGGTTCAGGTGTCCAACGATATATGAGACAGATACTGCGTCATTTCCTTTCCCCCCCCCCCAAAAAAAAACCAATTATTAAACCAATGACCCGCCGTGGTGGCTCGGTGGTCAGCGCTCTCGGCTACTGATCCCGACCCGACTGCGGCGGCTGCGTTTCAATGGAGGCGAAGGGCACAGGCGCCCGTGTGCTGTGCGATGTCAGTGCACGTTAATAATAATATAAAATAATAATAATAATAATAATAATAATAATAATAATAATAATAATAATAATAATAATAATAATAATAATAATAATAATAATAATAATAATAATAATAATAATTGTTTTTTGGGGGGAAAGGAAATGACGCAGTATCTGTCTCATATATCGGCGGACACCTGAACCGCGCCGTAAGGGAAGGAATAAAAGAGGGAGTGAAAGAAGAAAGAGGTGCCGTAGTGGAGGGCTCCGGAATAATTGCGACCACCTGGGGATCTTTAACGTGCACTGACATCGCACAGCACACGGGCGCCTTAGCGTTTTTCCTCCATAAAAACGCAGCCGCCGCGGTCGGGTTCGAACCCGGGAACTCCGGTTAAGTAAAAGATCCCCCGGTGGTCGAAATTATTCCGGAGCCCTCCACTACGGCACCTATTTCTTCCTTCCTTCTTTAATTCCCTCCTTTATCCCTTCCCTTACGGAGAGGTTCAGGTGTCGGCCGAGATGTGAGACAGGTACTGCGCCATTTCCTTTCCCCAAAAGCAATTTCAATTTTCAGTTTCTTTTGCCATTCAATTCAGCGCACTCGAAGCTTGTCAAGTGCGTCATCGCAGTGCCTTGTTTCACTCAGGCAGTGAAAAAATCTTGTCATCATAAAGTCAGTGACAGCATCAACCTGCAAGCTGAACGGCTGAAAGCAGCGGGCTACCTAAAGCAAATGCTAGTTTCAGTGGCTGACGGCGTCCCCAAGACAGTCGCAAAAAGAAAACAAAGGACTAAGAAAAAAATAATTAAAAGATAAGCTGCTAGTGGCTTTGCCTTACATGCGCTTCGTTTTCCGGAGGGTAAAGAAAGTTGGTGGATGACATGACGTCGCAGTAGTGTATTCTGAACCAAATAAACACAAGGCTTTGTGTGCAGAGGTTGACAGTCCGAAACCAAGGAGCCGTGAGGGCACACGTGGTGTAAAGCACGTGACAAAGTTTGTGCCCTGCTTTTCCGGAGTGGTGTATAAAATTCCGCTGTCACGTGACCAGACATACGACGGCCACACGGGACGATGCTTGCACGAACGGCTCCGGGAGCATCGAAGGTTATGAGGGTTGTTAGCGGGCAAACTCTCGACTCACTGCTGCAGACGCGACAAGTGCGAACCATCTTTTGACAACACCACTGCCATCCTTCGGACGCAGGACAGGATGAAAAGGGAGCGGTTTGAAGCCTTTTGCATGATGTCAGAAAATGAAGACACGTGCGTAAGCGACCCGTCAGTCACGTTGACGAAGCGAGAAGTCGACTCCTTAAGGAAACGAAGAAATAACCCAGAGCCGCACCACGCATGCCCATCTGCCAGAGACGGGAAGAAGCTAACTCAGCACCCTGACGCCACCATGTTTGATTGTTCTTTCATACTCCCCCCCCCCCCCCCCCCCCCCCTTTTAACCGTTCATATAAATTGAGTTTCTCGCGCAGTAAAAACAGTGAATAGTTTGCGTCCTGTTTGTGCTAGGGGTTTTTGCGTCCAGTGTTGTTCGTTCCCATGAGTAGCGCACTAATTAAGTTAAATATGAACCAACTAGACCCATTTGCAGCTTTACTTACGTTCAAGTTAATGTTAGGTCTTCCTGTTCACTTGAATGTGCGTACAAGTGAACACTGAAAGCGCGGCTGTGCTATATACGGGCCATCAGTTAAGTCGTAGACAACTTCTCGCTGCCTAGTGTCGCTCCATTCAAGAACATCGGGTGGGTTAACGTGCTTTTACTTAGCCTTCTTGAGGACTTCCAGTGCCTGTTGCTTAAATCAAACAGAAAGCCTTCTCCTCCGTTAAGATGCGAAATGTCTTACGTTACTATGAACGTCTCAGGGAACATCGCATAGCGTTACCTTTCTCTTTCATCCAAATATGGCTGCTATGTCTGAGGATTGATCTTGTGAACTTGTGCTTGGCAGCATGCCGTCAAACACAAGAAGCCATCACGGAAAGTATTATTTCACATGCAGTTTTGCTACGAAGTGAATTGGAATGGTTGCCGTCGTTTGGTCTCAAAGTTTCCCATTATCGTTTTATGGCTTAGTCTTACAGGATTAAACGTCCCAAAGCGTTCCAGGAAATAGGGCACCATAGTGTAGGGCTCCGGATAATTTCGACCACCTGGGGCTCTTTAACTTGCACTGACATCGCACAGTACACATGCCTCAAGCATTTCACCTCCATCAAAATGCGACCGCTGCGGCCGGGATCGAGCCCGCGTTCACATTATCGTGCACAACAAAGGAAAAGTTGATTACTCTGTTTTTTGCAAGTATGTACAACGCTACTTACGTAATGTTTAGTGGGCTGAGTTTCTTGCTAGTCTCTTCTAGTTTTACTTGAAACCTGGGAGCGCTTGTGTGGACCACGGAAACACTGCGTGGTAATACAAACAAATTTGAAGACAAATTAAAGCAAACCAAACGAACAAAAAAAACGCCAAAAAGTTCGGAGAGGGGCCGAAGTATTTACGCTCCCCTGAATTAGTCAAGGATAAACGCCGTTCCAGACTCCAAATAAACGACCACTCCATCAGGGCGGAGAGCGCTTCAGTTTAACACACAGAGTTGACATTCTGACCCGAAGTAAGCCGATGTGCACTGGAGCGAGACATCCATATGCGACCACCGCCAGTGGCGGGGTGCGGGCACTTTAGAACACCGAAATTTACTTCCTGTCCACTTTCGGCGAACCGCGCTTTGAAGGATGACCGTTTCTTCGTGGCATTTTCTCCCAGAGCCGATGGAAGGCGCAAGAGTCGCCGATGAGAACCGAATAAAAAGTTAAACCCTATAGCCTTACGGCATGTGACCGCAGCCGCCGTCTTCCCCAGCTATGCGCGATATTTTTCTGAAAATAGAAAGCAGTAAAATATGGCAGCCAAGTGCGGCTTAGAACCGGCAGGAACAGCTCGTGTAGGATCGGAGTGCGGGGCGATTTCAACTGGAGCGGCGTTCACGATGACAGATCTGGGGCTAACCGTCCGCGACACTGCCGCGTTGCGTGGTGACGCAGCGTCGATGGGAGCCCCGCGGACAGCACATCAGAGACCCCGAGGACTCTCCGAGTTGGTTCCGTTTCGAGTCATTGCGCTCGAGGTCTTTCGCAGCCCGGCCCGCAGAGTTGCTCGGCCTCGCCCCGAAGAAAAAGAAATAAGCAGATAAATGGGGGCGGACGCCTAGAGAGCGCTTGACAAACAGATTTTTCAAAACCGTGGGTCGGAAGTCGTTCGGTACTCTGTGGCACTTTATGAACAAATAGGGAGAGCATCAGTCTTGCCTGGTGCATGAGTCAGAGCACGTTATGAGCATGCTGGGAACACCGATCCTGAAAGGTAGTCTCAAGTTGTTAACACATTAGAAAGAAGGATAAAATAGAGTGTCAACGAAGCGTACAGTGCCACACTGTCGGCTATATCGGGTGTTTCACCTAAGATGTTTGACAATATTTAAGAATAGCCTTTATAAGTTTGAAGAGAGCCATTTATTTTAGGCAGAACGGTGTCAATGCAGTAGCGCATCAGAATGCAGCTAAGACATGCTAGCTTGTAGGCTGTTTGGCTAATCTTGAGCAGTTAACTATTTAACTATTACCGTTAGTGTCCTTATGTATTGAGAGGCGTGTCGCATATCGTAAGTAACATCCATATCAATTTTTAGAATTTAGAAAAGGCAGTTACCCTCGGCTTTGTCCCCCAACAAATTTTCCCTACATCATGCCAAATTACATGCGCTTTCGAAAACCTTTCAGCCAAAACAGCGCTTCCAGTCCCTCTAACTCGTCAAAATAGCTAAAATTTATCAGACCACAGCGCCGAGGGTAACTGCGCTTTCGAAAGTCTAGGAGCTTATATACATGATACTCTTACGGTACGTGGGATACACGCATGTAAACAAATAAGGAGACAAGCACTATAGTTAAAAAGTTAGCTATTTAATATTAATAAGTTATCAGCCTAATAGTCAGCACATCTTTGCAGTATTCTGATGCACTACTCCGCTGACAACGCTATGCCGAAAAAAGCGCTCTTCTAATTCATAAAGCCTATCTTTTAAAATCGCAGAACATCTTAGATGGAAACACCCGGGAGTTTGTGGAAGGAGTTCTCTGTGCTTGTTTTTTAGAGATTCTTCTGAATTGTTCGCTGTTTATTTCAGAACGCAGTCGCTGTCTTTTTTTTTTGTTCATATTTTTTCCTACAGCAAACAATATAGTTCTTTTCTAGGTCACACAGGAGCTTTTAGTGCAGAGGATAACCTGCAACCCCCAAAAGAGTAACATTAATTACGGCATATACATTTGAAAATTTTGTATACGTGTATTTAAGGTATCTGAAAACCTTCTAAATTAGAAGTTAACGCAGCATTCTTGCGGCTTCAAGGTTATCCGTTAAGATAAATACAGCACATCATAGCATCATAGGATCCGAACCCACAACTTCCACATGTCTGGTGCAAAGCTCTCGCAATGTTCTGAGAGCATAGCATAGGACAAGCAGAGGTTGCGTACTTTCATATACCATCTGCGGCGAAATGTATTTTCGTTTCACGCAGTGTAATAAGTATGATTAGTGCCCTTAAATTAAAGGAAGACAGAGTTAAGTAAAACCTGCTATTTTTGGCTAAGCGGTCTGTTATCGTCCTGATCTAAAAATTTATTATGTCCGCGTGTATACGGTAGCCTATGGGCTACGAATAGAATGATGAACTTATTTGCAGAAGCATGACACATGCAAGTGCATAGATTCTGAGACCTTTGCCCACGTGAGAAACAAATTATTCCAGAGGAATAAAAGTCAGAAGCACTTTATTGAAAATCCAAAACATACCATTATCTGAACTCCTGGAAATCGAGGTTTTTTTTTCTAAAAATGGCTTTGGTTTAGCTCTGGTTAAACCTGGTGTGACGCGATAGCTACAGCTGGCCGAGTGGAACTCGCTCAGTCGAACTGCAAAGTCAGTCTTTCGCCGCTGCTTTTCGCAGGGCGTCCCTTCATCATCTTCGTCCCTGGGCGGGGATTCACTCTCCCCCACCCCCCTCTCCACTCCCTCCCTACTCGGTTTCGCCCGCGCGCCGCGCCGCCGGCAGCTACCTCGGTGGCCACGGCGCTGCCACGCCGAAGGCTCGAAATGCGGCGCGCACACCAGCCGCATGCTCTGACGTCACTCCGCGCATGCGCACAACTGACGAGGCGGGTGGCGTCTGCTCCTCCGTCGGCGCAGCGGCGAGGCGCGCGGTGCGCACACCAGCTGCGGGCTATGACGTCACTCTGCGCATGCGCACAGCTGGCGGAGCGGTGGTGCCACGGCTCAGCGCGCAGCCACGCTGACCTCGCGAAGTGGCTGGCGTAGTATATCTATCGCTACAAAAGTATTATGCGGGCACTTTTAAATCTCTTGTGCCCAAACGATCTGGGGTAGTCGTACTGATCAGACGATGTTTTTTGTGAAGAGTGCCTAAAAACAACTTCAATCGGTTCAAAATCAAACCACGTCAGATTTGTTCCTGAGGCCTCAGACGTTCCTGAACCAGAATAAGCCTTTGTGAAGATGCAGAGGAGTAGCTCAGGTTTTTCAAGTAGTAGATTAGCAGGCATATGATGACGTCACGCTCAGTATTTCTGTTGTTCAAATGGATGACTTCAGCCTCGGTGCCTTCATATACCCAGGATTGCTCCCTTGTATGCAGTGTTGTGCCTTGGATTACTGTTGGTAGCAGAGTCTGTATTAGAATGCCCAGGGCCCAAAGGAATCAGATTAGTAAAGTTGTTGCCCGCTTGGTCCTTTATATTCCTTGCACCAGGGGGCCCCCGTCAGTGATGGTTGGTTTACTTGAAGACTGAAGGTTTTCTTCGCACCAGACAAAGGTGCCGAGTCAGAGATGGCCTTGCGACGGATTAAGATGCATGTATTAAGGGAGTACGACTTGAAGTTTTATTTACAGACACTTACATACAATTTTAGGCACTGAAGACGTGTTAAGGATCAAAAAGATGAAACAACAAAAGGTGCAACTTGCTAACAACGGGGGAAGTCCCTACTCGGCATAGCTGAAGATGCGTAACATCTTATAGTAGCCAGAACCCTTTTCCCGGGCACCGAGGCACGGTTTTAAAGACCCAGGCCCGACCCATATTCGTTCGCACCCAATCATGTTAACCCATTAACATGATTGCTTTATGACCCGTCCTCCAATTTCCGTAAGGTACATAGCCCTCTCCCTAAAGTACACAAGGCAAAAACGTACATCAAATTCATTTAAAAAAACCCACATTCTCAGAAGGCGTCGCGAAACCATTGGTCCACTGGGTTATGTGCCCCGCCTGACAGCTTTGGCATTATTACCGAAAGCTATCTCCCCCGCAGATAAAAAGCAAAAACAAATACAAACACAATACTGTTACAGCACGTGATCACGTGTCCTCAAGTTGAACGTTGTCATAGGCTGGGAGGAAGTCGCAACGGGCAACCCCGACCAGTTATTCTTAGACATTTAGATTTCCGGGAAAAAATCAGAATAATGAAAAATGTGTCAACGTTGAAAAATTCAGAAATCAGTATCAAATAAGATTTTTGCTTAAGGGTTCGTACAATCAGGCATAAACTTTGGAGAGTTTCGGATTCTTTTCGAAACAATGGCTAATTTTTTTCGTTTTCATTATGACCATCTCTTCATTGACAACTTTCGCTACAACTGGGATGATCCTTCGAATTCTTTAATTATGGCAAAATATGATATCCCTAGTCAAGCTCGTAAAACTTAAGTACCTTTGTCTACTGCTGCATGCTCCTCAGACAACCAAGTGCCTACCTTTGTCTGCTGCTGCATATTACTCAGCCAATTAGCATTCTCGTACTATTACTCCGCACTGACGGAACTCCAAATCTTTTAATCATCTTACCCTATTAAATTTCAATGCAAGAACAGTCGTTAATAAATCGTCCGACATATTTGCTCCAATTTCTGTATACTCTCCTCACGTGGTTTGCATCACCGAAACATTTTTACATAAGGGAGTACAAGACAAAGAATTCACTCCTCCTGGTTATGACGCGCTTAGAGCTGACAAGCAATCTGGCAAAGGTGGAGGCGTTGCTCTCCTCATCCGAGCCGACATTACGGTTACTCTTTTACCCAGTCCTGCAGCAGGTACTGAATCTGTTTGGCGCATGCTTATTCTGCCTAAATACTCAATATAGTTATATGCGCCGTTTACCGCCCTCCTGGCTCCAGTATTGAAAACCTTCACAGCCTCAATCAATTCATGTTCGAAAATAACTTTAGTTCTTCTAATTTTATCTTTATGGGTGATACTAATGCAACCAACATTCATTGGCTGCCTATGCAGTCTCCCGGCACAGAGACAAGCATACGTAGAGAGCTGCTTAATTTTTCGCTAATCTTCGGGCTTATCCAAGTTATTAATGAAGCTACTCTTTCTTTCTTTATTTTTTTTCTTAGACACTTGCCTAAGAGAGGGCTGAGACTAACGGCTTGGTATCGCCTGACGAGGCCTCAGCCCCCTGTGCATGATAAAGAGGCAAACAATTTATATATGTATACATACATTTAACAGTGCGGCTGGGCGGCACACAAAAAATATAATTGGTCAAAACACAAACGCATACACTGCATGCAAGAAACACAAAGATACATCTGTAAAAGGAATGGGCACTCAACGAGAAATATGCACTATAAATGTAGAATGGGTACAACATAAAAATGATAAGAATCATGATACATATGCAACATAATACACAAAATCAGAGATTTTTCCCCATTTTTCCCCTTTCCTCTTCCCCTTCAAGCACAGAAAGAAAATATGTCCATGAACAAATATCCGCTCATATACGAACAGTGCAGGCATCGCAAGTAAGAAAAATGGGAGATGGCAAAGGGAACATGATTAATTGCAAAAGAGACAAAACATCTATGCACTACACTTCCACGGAAAAGATATTAGTGAGAAGAGTAGACAACATCACTGAACAAAAGAGCTCTCTTACAATTCTTTTTGAAGGCAGGGAATGGTTTATTGTAATTAACGGGAGTGTCTCTTCTATTGAGCATTTTGGCAACCTGAAAGGGTAGTGTTTGCCGGCCATAGTTTGTTCTAACTATTGGCATTCTTATTTTCGGATTTCTGATGTCGTACGGGCTTACACTCTCCGTAGGTACGTTATGCAGTCTATTTTTATGTATCCATTGTAGCAGCTTGAAGTAGTATACCTGGTCTGCCCTCAGAATATTGTACTTACTAAAAAGTGGGTGAGTTCTTAGTTTCCGTTTATCCTCATAGTAAGTTTCGCATATGCGTAGCAGTTTCTTCTGCAAAGTAATTAATTTGTTGTAATTTGAGTCAGTTGTCGTGCCCCAAACTAGTATACTATAGCTTATCCTAGAGTAGAACAGAGAATAATATAATGTCAGCTTCAACCAAGATGGAATTAGGTGTTGAATTCGGTAGAGGCAGCCTGTAAACCGTGATAACTCGGACTTAGGGCTATCTACGTGGGTGTTCCATGAGAGATCACCACTGAACCATACCCCCAAGAACTTTCGCTCGGTGACCTCCGCCAGCGGGTTGCCGTCGTACCTGATGTTGATGGGACTGTCATCTCGCTTGCTTGTGGGTTTGAAAATTACGTATTTAGATTTTGTTATATTTAGGCTTATACGATTGGCTTGCAGCCACGTAGATAGTTTTAGTAAGTATTCATTTACAGATTTTTCTAAGCATGCTTTTGTTGCTCCCGTAAAGAATATATTAGTGTCATCTGCGTACATGATTAATTGAGGAGATCCTGGTATCATGATCTCGGAATGATGCACCTCTAGATTTAGTTTTCCTATCTTCTCATGCAACTCATAAAGGTTATAAATATGAAATTATCGATGGTATTCCTGATCACAAAGCAATTATGGTCTCTATCACATGTGCCATTGCTAAACCGCACTTTCTTGTTACCTCTTTTTGCGATTTTAGCAAAGAATAGAATGTTTAAATCATTGACATTTAGCTGATTGCTTTGCTGACTTCTTGCTGTTGAGTTCTAAAAATGATGTTAATGCCCTTGTTTGTTATTTTGAGAAGACTGTTAAAACATGTATGGATCAGTTTGTGCCCCTTAGGACCAAACAGAAAAATCCCAAACTGCCATGGATAAATCGCGATGTTTTACACTTATGTCGCCGGGCGAAAATATATAGGCGTTCGAAACCAGCAAGAAATCGAGGGAGCATTCTTCGGTCTAAGCAAGCAAAGGAAGAACTTTGCACCTCAGTAATGTCGGCGAAATACTTCTTATTTCGCATTGAGTAAAACTTTCTCTAACCAATAATCCTAAAAAATTTAGTGCACTATTTCGCCAAAGGCCACTCCGTCCAACATGTTCATAGGAATTCAGTGACCTAAGAATTTTTCAGAGGCCTTCAAAACCTTTTTTCAGTCCGTTTTTGCGCATGATAATCATATATTCCCGTCGTTTTCTAGCACTTTTTCAATTAGTAATTTCGAACTTTCTCTGGAGGGGGTCTTAAATCTTATTTTAGGCTTGTACACTAAGAAATGCAGTTTCCCCGGCGGCATACCTAATGCATTTTTATTTCGTTGTTCACTATGGACAGCTCGCTATTTGCCTACCATATTCAATACATCCCTTACTTCTAGTACTGTTCCTGCGTCTTGGAAGTTGGCGAAAGTGTGACAAGCAGCTTCTGTTCACAAGCAGCTTCTGTGCAACTATAGGTTCATATCACTAAGATCCTCAGCATGCAAAATATTTGAACATATCATTCACAAACATATAACAGAGTTTTTAGAAACAAACAACACTTTACCTAGTGTCCAGCATGGCTTTAGACGAGGAAAATGGCATTCTTCTGGGCTAGTTGGTATAATTATATCTATGGGCCAGCGTGAGCTTTGGGACGCAGGGGCGTAGAGAAACATATCGAGACGAGGGTTTATCACCAAAACACAGTTATTTGAATTGGTTCATGACATTTCTTTTAACTCAGGGTGTGGTTATCAAGCTGATGCAATATTTATTGATTTCTCTAAGGCGTTTGATACTGTAATTCGTTCTAAAATTTTGTTCAAACTAAACCCCATAATAAAAAATCTGTGCTTGGTAAACTGGATATATATATATATATATATATATATATATATATATATATATATATATATATATATATATATATATATATATATATATATATATATATATATATATATATATATATATATATATATATATATATATATATATATATATATATATATGAAATGAGGGGCTCGTTTGACCAACATATTAAGGAAGCTAACAGTCGCCGAAACCAAGGTGCATAGGGGAATGTTTGTATTTTTTTTACTTTGTAGTGCTAATCAACTGGTTTAAAGAAAATTACTTACAAAGCAGCAGAAAAAACAACCATGCCGCCGGTGGAATCCGAACCCACGACCTCCGAATATCGCGTCCGGTGCTCTACCAACTGAGCTACGGCGACGGCTGTCTAATCTGCTGCTTTCGTGGGTATTTATGTTTTGCGTGTAAGCGAACCTTGAGAGTGTTCACCAGCGCCACCCTCGTCCATCGCGGTGGACGTAGCACGTCCTGCAATACCGTGAGTGTGACGTAGAACGTCATCTAACAGCGAGGGCGGAAACTGTGCGAAAGCCCTTTTATACCCCTGCCACACTAGCAAATTTAATGTAATTCCAATCGAATGTCATCGATGCCTCGAATGTCATTCGGTGTCTTTCGGTGCTACACGGTAAAAAATAATGTCATTCGAAAATGATGGCAGTGACAATCAGTGAAAAAAAAAGTAAAATTCCAACACATCAACGCGCATAAAATATGTTACAAATTGTTGTGTAGTGTTTTAAAAGCGGGTGGGAACATTTCTGTGCAATATTATAAGCTTAAAATATTATTTCTGGCCATTCTACGGCACTTCAGCCATCAAAAGCCAAGCCAAGTACTAAGTCAACCACAAATCCGAAAAATGTAAACAATTAAAATGGCTGACACGGTGGCGCGCTGCGACGCGTGGAGCGTGGAAATGAGTTCTGAAAGGTGAAGTGCTCAGTGACATATTTAAGTACTTCCGAGCTAGACGAACTTGGAACGCCAACCGGCAAGAAACACGCAACCCAAAATGATCGGCGGTCGCGGGAAAGGCCCTGCTTCACGGTCGGCTGCTGCCGTTGGCTGCCGCTGGGACCGAGAGTAATAGCTATCCACGACAGCTACAAATGTGGAGAAGTTCGCACCAAAATTTACATTTTTTAGCAGAAATAAATAAATGCAATTTCTAACTTTGACAGTGCGCACACTTTTTTTTCGCGTCGCTTCTTTCTGCTGCGCGTATGGTGTCCAGAGTACACATTCGGTTCGACATCGAACGCGAACGAGTTTCGTGAACTCATTCGATAACGAATGTCATTCGAACCTAATGACATTAAATGTTCCCGTGTAGCAGCAGGTTAATCGCATTAGGTGCGAATGTCATTCGAAACGAATGACATTAAATTTGCTAGTGGGACAGGGGTATTATGCTATCTACGACATCAAAACTGCCAGAACCGAGACCCCCGTTAAGCTATTAGCAGACAAGGCAAATGAAATGAGGGGCTCGTTTGACAAACATATTAAGGAAGCCAACAGTCACCGAAACCAAGGTGCATAAGGGAATGCTTGTAATTTTTTTTAATTTGTAGTGCCAATCAATTGGTTCAAAGAAAATTACTTATAAAGCAGCAGAAAAAACAACAATGACGCCGGTGGGATCCGAACCCATGACCTCCGAATATCGCGTCCGGTGCTCTACGAACTGAGCTACGGCGACGGCTGTCCAGTCTGCTGCTTTCGTGGTTATGGCAGTCTTGATGCCATAGGTAGCATAAGAGGGCTCTCGCACAGTTTCCGCCCTCGCTGTTAGATGGCGTTCTTCGTCACACTCGCGGTATTACAGGACGTGCTACGTCCACCGCTATGGACGAGGGTGGCGCTGGTGAACACTCTGATGGTTCGCTTACACCCCGTAAACATAAATACCCACGAAAGCTGCCTGACGGGCATCGCAAACGCACAATGTCCAACATGAGCAACACGTGCGCAACGCTCGGCCAGTGCGGTGACACTTTAAACGGACCAATAAGGAACCGATGCTGGAGTTTTCTCCACAAAGCTGGCGCTGGGTTTCTCCCCTAGCGGAGAAAAGCGGGCCCCCGCCTCCGCCGGCGGAACCTCCTCGCCGAATTATGCAACCCTCGGCCTCTTATACGGCGCAAACTCGACCAGCTATACGGGTCAACACTTCAGGTATACAGGAGCCATACACCTTGAAATGGCAGTTGTGACCTCCGTGAGCAAGTATGTAATCTTTGAAGCTTGCAAAAGAATGAAAGCATAAAAATGTACAGCCGTGTATACCTCGAAGATAAAGGTAAAATGCTGATAAAGGTATACTGTACATACAAGTTACGCGATTAAGAGTGTACGAATGGATCACCGGTATTTTCGATGATAAATTGTGGCACTTTTGCACAATCAGAAGTAACTCCGAGTATATGTTTGATTTTTGTGAGCCTGGCCTTTTTATTTACCAGTAACTAACCCATAAATCGTCATTAAATACCGGTAAACACTTGTAGCAGCGTCTAGTTGGAGGAGGAAATATTGTCTCTATTAAAAAGAGTAACGAAAGTTAAATGTTAGAACCTTTGAACAAAAACGCAAGTGGAAATTGACTTCTCAAACGTGGTCGCCATGTCAGCGATATC
The DNA here is from genome assembly GCF_052857255.1 of Amblyomma americanum. Classification (NCBI taxonomy): domain Eukaryota; kingdom Metazoa; phylum Arthropoda; class Arachnida; order Ixodida; family Ixodidae; genus Amblyomma; species Amblyomma americanum. The sequence goes on along the minus strand of NC_135499.1, from coordinate 186,576,294 downwards.
ATGTCGAACTAGAGGGAGGGGCATCACGCTGAAGACAGCGATGGAACTAGTCAGAACACTCAAGGCTGGTTCCCATGCAAGCGACTGAGCGATTGAGCGGAGCGTCGCAGCGAAAATTTCCAACTTGCTGGAACCTCGCCGCTCATCGCAGCGACGACTCGAAACAGCTTTTTCCGCCGCGGCGGCAGGATTCGCTAGCCTTTTCGCTTGCATGTGAAACAGGCTTCACTGTTTCGTGACGCTTATGCGTGGTTTCGGGGATCCTTACACGCTGTGGAGACACCTACTCAACCGAGCAACTGACCTAGCTAGGAGGGTGCACAGTGCTGCTCTAGCAGATGAGATCTGGAGACGATGCGAAGCCTCTGCGCAGGCATGCAGTGCAGCGGGAGCGATGACTCAGAAGGAACAACTGCGGTACTAAATCCAACGGTAGACAGTCTCAAGAAGCCCCTGGCTCCCCTCACGTTGTTAATTCTTTACTCTGACTGAGTGTAGCTACTGCTGAATAGTCAGATAGCTATGGCGTACGGATCAACGCTACAGATATTTCTAGGGCAAAACGTGATTTCAAAAATTGAATTCAGAGTACTTTTATCGCTTTTTTTCGGTTTAAACCAAGAACTCCAACCCCTCGCTATAGTAGCCATAGAATAGCAAGACACTTATTTCTGAGTCGCCGCGGTGTCTCAGTGGTTATGGTGCTCGGCTGCTGATCCGAATGACGCGGGTTCGATCCCGGCTGCGGCGGTCGCGTTTCGATTTCAAAGGCAAAATGCTAGAGGCCCGTGTGCTGTGCGATGTTAGTGCACGTTAAAGAACCCCAGGTGGTCGAAATTTCCGGAGCCCTCCACTACGGCGTCCCGCATAACCTGAGTCGCTTTGGGACGTTCATCATCATCAACAGTAGCAGCAGCAGCCTGACTATACCCACTGCAGGGCAAAGGCCCCTCCCATGTCACTCCAATTAATCCGGTCCTTTGCCAGCTGCGACCACCCTATGCCTGCGAACTTCTTAATCTCATCCGCCCACCTAACCTTCCGCCGCCCCCTGATACGCTTGCCTTCTCTTGGAATCCACTCCGTTACCCTTAAGGACCAGCGGTTGTCTTGCCTTCGCATCACATTCCCTGTTAAGCCCATTTATTCCTCTTGATTTCGATTAGGATGTCATTAACCCGCGTTTGTTCCGTCACCCACTGTGCCCTCTTCCGGTCTCTTAACGGTACACCTATCATTTTTCTTTCCATGGCTCGCTGCGTTGTGCTTAAGCTGAACCCTTTTCGTTAACCTCCACGTTTCTGCCCCGCAGGTGAGTACCGGCAAGATATAGCTGTTGTACATTTTTCTCTTGAGGGATATTTGTAACCTGCTATTAATGATCTGAGAGAACCTGCCATATGCGCTCCACTCATTCTTATCCTTCTAGTTATTTCCCTCTGATGATCCGGATCAGCTGTCACTACCTGCCCTAAGTAGACGTATCCTTTTACCACTTCCAGCACCTCGCTGCCAATTGTAAACTGCTGTTCCCTTGCTAGGCTGTTGAACATTACTTTGGTTTTCGGCATGTTAATTTTTAGACCCACCGTTTTGCTCTGCCTCTCTAAATCATCGATCATGCTTTGCAGTTCGTCTCGTGAGTGGCTGAGCAAGGCAATGTCATCAGCGAATGGCAGATTATTTAAGTATTCTCCATTTACTCTTATCCCCTACTGTTCCCAATTCAGGCCACTGAATACCTCCTGTAAGCAGGCGGTGAATAGCATTGGCGACATCGTATCTTCTTGCCTGACGCGCTTCCTTATTGGAATTTTATTGCTGTCTTTATGGAGGACCATGGTAGCTGAGCAGTTGCTGTATATATCTTCCAGTATTTTTGACACAAGCCTATTCTACACCCTGATTCCGCAACGCCTGTATGACAGCTGAGGTTTCCAGAGTCGAATGCTTTCGCGTAATCAATGAAGGCTATATATAGGGGTGGGTTATATTCAGCGCATTTATCTATCACCTGATTGATAGTGTGAGCATGATCTATTGTTGAATACCCTTTACGAAAGCCTACCTGATCATTTGTTTGATTAAAGCTTAAGGTTGCCCTGACTCTGTTAGCGATTGCCTTAGTAAGTACCTTGTAGGCAACGGACAGTAAGCTGATCGGTCTGTAATGTTTCAAGTCCTTGGCGCCTTCTTTTTATGAATTAAGATAATGTTTGCGTTCTTCCAAGCTTCCGTCCTTCAACAGATCTGCTGTTACCTGATCTTTTCCAGCTGTTTTTCCCCTTTGCATTGCTCCTAAGGCTTTCTTTACTTCCTCTTTCGTTATTGGCGGGCTACCGCATTGCTGTGCGCTACTGTCTCTCTCATGAACGCTCTGATTACATTCAGTACTGTATATATTTGCGTAGAACTTTTCGGCTACTTTAACTATTTTATCAATATATTGCTAATGACATTGCCCTTCTTGTCTCTTAACGCATACATTTGACTTTTACCAATGCCTAGTTTCCTCTTCACCGCTTTCAGGCTACCTCCGTTCTTTAGAGCATGCTCGATCATCTCCATATTGAACTTCCTTATGTCGGCAACCTTGGGCTTATTTATTTATTAGCTTCGATAGCTCCGCTAGTTCTATCCGGTCTGTAGGGTTAGACGCCCTCATGCTTTGACGTTTCTGAATCAAATCTTTCGTCTCCTGAGATAGCTTGGCGGTATCCTGTCGGGCCGTCCTACCGCCTACTTCTACTGCGCACTCCGTAATGATAGCTGTCAGATTATCGTTCATTGTATCAGCATTAAGATCATCTTCCTCAGTTAAGGCTGAATATCTGTTCTGCAGCGATATCCTGAATTCCTCTATCTTCCCTCTTATCGCTAACTCGTTAATGGACTGCTTCTTCACTAGCTTCTTCCGTTCCCTTCTCAAGTCTAAGCTAATTCGAGACTTTGCCGTTCTGTGGTCGCTACAGCGAACCTTTCCGAGGACGTCCCCATACTGAACGATGCCAGGTTGAGCGCATAGTATGAAGTCGATTTCATTTTTAGTCTCACCATTGGGGCTCTTCCACGCCCACTTCCTGCTTTCTTGTTTGCAGAATTAGGTATTCAGGATTCGTAAATTATTTCTATCTGAGAATTCTACCAATAGCTCTCCCCTGCTATTCCTAGAACCTATTCCATTGTCGCCTACGGCCTGCTCACCAGCCTGCTTCTTGCCCACCTTCGCATTGAAGTCGCCCATCAATACAGTGTAGTGTGATTTTACTTTCTTAATTGCCGATTCCACGTCTTCATAGAAGCTTTCAGCTACCAGGTCTTCATGGCTGGATGTTGGTGCGTAGGCCTGCACCACCTTCAGCTTGTATCTCCTATTGAGCCTAATAGCGATCGCTGCCACCCTTTCGTTAATACTATAGAGCTCCTCTATGTTGTCAGCTATGTCCTGATTAATGAGGAATCCCACACCTAGTTCTCGTCTATCCGCTAATCCGCGATAGCAGAGTATGTGCCCGTCCTTCAGTACTGTACACGCCTCACCTGTCCTCCTAACTTCACTTAGCCCTATGAAATCCCATTTAATGCCCGCTAGTTCCTCGAACAGCACTGCTAGGCTAGCCTCACTAGATAAGGTTCTAGCGTTAAACGTTGCCAGGTTCAGATTACAATGGCGGCCTGTCCGGAGCCAGAGATTCTTAGCACCCTCCGCTGCATCACAGGTCTGACCGCCGCAGTGGTCAGTTGCTCCGCAGCCGCTGGCGACTGAGGGTCGAGGGTTAATTGGTTTGTTCATAGAAGGTTGTGGCCAAGTACTACACCAGCGTGGCCAAATCCTGTTCTGGTGAGGGAGTGCGTTTGTCGGTTCTGGTCACCGAGATCAGGCCGCACACCAGGCCTGGTTGTGGAATTCCATCGACACGCGGAGTTTTTTTTTTGTATTTCGGTGGAGAATTGCGCGGCACCGGGACTCGAACCCCTGTCCTCTTGCACGCGAAGCGGATGCTCTACCTCTACGCCATCGCTGCTTAAGCGGGAAAAAACAATGAAATAAAAAACACTTCTTTTTCCATGAAAGAATTGTAGACGAATTGTTCTACCATGCTGTTACCCAGTCTACTGTGGCCCTACGCTATGCTGAACTTCTGATGTAGAAAACAAAAATAAAACTGGCTTTTTTCGGTTTTACACATGCATCAGAAGCCTCAGGGACCCTTGAGGCCACTTTTAAAAGACCAGTGCACTTCATCAACCATGATTCCTGACCAGACGGTATGCCATCAGACCCATCGACTACATCAAGCAATGAGAGACATGCAGCCATCCAAGTTGCAATCAAAACGCCTTGCTTGCGGCCGTTTTAGGGACCACTTTTCATTGAACTGTTAAGTGCCCGGACCACTTGCACAGGACGCTCTATGCCGTGGTTGGGCGGTGCCATCTCCTCGAGCCGTTCATTGGCCTCGTTCCTCGTTCGGACAGAAGGGGCGCGTAGCAATCTCCCAGTCTGTCACCCGAACTCGAGCACTAATTTCCATCGCGCCACCTCAGCCGCCTTCCAATGGCCCTTACCACGACGCGTCCTGACGAACCGCAGCTCGAGCCATACCCCCTCCCCCACTTCCCCTCGCCTTCTCTTCCCAAATTCTATTCCCTCCAGGGGGAAAAGAGCCTCTGATGCTCGAAACGAGAGTTGTCTCTCCCTCTGGTCGCATATAGACTAACCGCGGCCATCACAGAGATCCGTGGCACGATGGGCGTCTCTCATGCATTTTCTTTTCTGCGCTTCTTTTGTGCGGTGAGCGTGGGTAACACAGTCACGCCGTGGGCCACGGCGTCAAGCCGCGAGCGTATGAAAGCGTGCCGGGGTGTTCGTGAATGTATCGCGTTTCGACCGAAATCGGTTTAGGGTTACGCATAGGGACACGTAATGATCTCGCGGGACCCGGTGCGGGATGAGACAAGAGCTGGGTAAACCCGGGAGCGGTGCGTGGGCGCCGCGTCATTCAAGAGGGGCCGGAGCTGGGGTGACCACGAGGGTGCAAATAGCGGACTAAAGAAGAGGGGAAAAAAAAACGGAAAAATGAAGCGGAGAAAAGAACGTACTTGACAGGTCTCCGTCCCGGTTCCGTCCGCAACTGTCGACCCCGCATCAGATCTCTTCCCCTCACCCCCATTCTGTTTTAGGACGCACAGCTTTGATTTAAGAATGTTCCATGCAGGATACGGTGATCGTATATTTGTGTTCTGCAACGGGAATTTCACCGATGTCTTGCGTTTGCAGATGATGAGTTAACATGTATTGACGATGTATTTGTTTTTGCGGATGATAAGGTAATATTGAATTGATAAGGAATATTGAAAAAAAAACTTTGTCTATATTCTTAGCTCAGCACAAATGAGCGAATTTCTTAAACACACTCAGTTTAGACAACTTACTGCACACGACAGTTTAACCGGGGGGCAGTGCACGACACTGTTTCTCCTCAGACTGCCCCCGTAACGACGGGAACGACACAGGGAAGGGCTTTTCGTGACGGATCGAACTACTTACTCTGGCTGATCAAAAGATACTAGCGGCGATGCTCTGAGGCCAAGCCTAATGGATCAACGCACAGACAAGCGGGCCCTTCGCAGAGACTGCTGTCTCCCTTTTGCGTGTATTGCTTTTTCCGTGGCCGAGTCAGAATGCAGTAAAGCGAAGTTCGAAGCCACACATCACCGGGAGGCTGCAGTTCGGACTACCAAGAGCTGCACTGAGCAAACAGCGCTCTTCACAACACCGCCGGTGGCGGCGACCCATCGTTGCAAGGGCGATGGCGCTGCTGCGCGAGGTACAGCAAACGGCCTGGAACGGGGTAGAAGGTGCGATGGGAGTCGTTTGACAAGCACTCGGAAGTACTCAGCCGCCGGTGGCTGTGTTTGCCTTGTCCCCGCCATCAGTGGACAAACGAGTGCGTCCCTCTTGTGTCGTCACAAGTAGAGAGGTGGTCCTCCTTAATGGCTGCCTCATTCGCGCAGCCGGGGGACGAGTTTATTTTCATGAGTCAATAGGATTTTAGTTTCGATGCCTGGTCACCGCCATCTTACTTTGCTGGTGGCGCCCCCTATGGGCGCACCTGCGCCACCTTTGGCTTTGCGGCGTAGGTGGTTCAGCCCGGCTTACGCGTGGTTCTTGCGACGCTGCCCGACAGCTTCGTGCTTTGCACTCTTCTTGAACTGAGAAGTTAGAGATCACGGCTGCTACCCGCATTGGAGAAATGCGAAAGCGTCGATTAGTTCCTTAATTCATTCTTAATTTAGTCTTATTTCTTTACTTGTGTCATTTTATTTTAATGCACACATTATTCCTTAATTACACTAAATTATTTACTCAGTACCCATTTCGCGTTTTCAAATATGGCGCCACGCTTTGGCTCCGCTCACACTTCCGGTTTTTCAAATTTGGCGCCACACGGTGACGTAGATCCGCCCACTTTTCGGACATATTTGGATCTAACTAATTAACTAATCACTCTATCGACATAAAGTTTTTTGCGCAGATTCCTCACATCATACTCTTTCGATTACATCCACTCGTTTGACGCTATCTCTTCAGAGTTCCCCACAACTGCTGCCGACACATTTTGATGACACGTTTTGTTGACACGACCCTGCCAACATAGCCTAGTAACGCTTCCGCATTAATAGGACCGGTTTTATCTATGTGAGCCAACAAAGAGCCGCCGCGGTGGTCAGTGGTTATGGCGCTCGGCTGCTGGCCCGAAAGACGCGGGTTCAATCCCGACCGCGGCGGTCGAATTTCGTTGGAGGCGAAATTCTCGAGGCCCGTGTGCTGTGTGATTTCAGCGCACGTTAAAGAACCCAAGGTGGTCGAAATTTCCGGAGCCCTTCACTACGGCGTCCCTCATAGCCTGAGTCGCTTTGGGACGTTAAACCCCCTTAACGAAAACCAAACCAACAAAGCTCCTAATACGAGTAAGCGATCGTCAGTGCTACACTCCCGAAGCGCATGCAAGCAGCGGTAGCGGCCAGAGCGACGCTGAAGGGCCGCGCTGTGCTTACTACCGAAACGTCTATGTTTGATCTCCTGTGCAGCGAATATTTCGCGTAATGAATTGCGACCTCAAATTGCAACTTGTGGACGCAAGAATTGAGCGAAGGAACCGCATGCTCAGCTACTGATCGTGCGATACAGGCGCACTACAGCTCTCCGCAGTACAACTGCATCGCGTACTTATCATCGCGGAGTGCGGCCTCTTTCACGCGTATACCTTCCGATGGGGCCTGAAACGACTTAAAGAATTGGCAGTGGTTTAGCTCTGGTTAAACTTAGAGTGACGCGATAGCTACAGCTGGCCAAGTGGAACTTGCTCAGTTCAATTGCAAAGCCAGTCTTTCGCCGCTCCGTTGCGCTGGGCGTTCCTTCTTAATCTTCGTCCCACTTGACACGGCGCATGCGCACAACTGTGGCAGATCGGTTTCGCCGGCGCGCCGCGCCGCCAGCAGCAACAGCTGCTCCGCACGACGTGGCTGGCCACGTGACCAACCACGTGATCAGCCACGGCACCATGCCACCGGAAGCTGCTCCGCACCACGTGACCAACCACGTGACAGCGTGGCGGCGCAGCCACGCTGATGGCTCGAAATTCTACCGTATTGTAGCTGTTGCTACAAAAAGCGAGCTACCTGCATATCGCAGTTAGCTCAACAATTTGAAGTTAAGCAGGTCAACTAACAAGCTTATTGTTTACCTTTCTTTATGAGGTTTGCCTTTCTGTCCCGGTGGACATAAAACCACACGCCATGCGTTTTACCTCCGGGGCTACGTCAGAAATTGAAACTTCGTTTTTGAGGACTGTGCGATGTCATTGCACGTTAAAGATCCCCAGGTAGTCGAAATTATTCCGGAGCCCTCCACTACGGCACCTCTTTCTTCCTTTCCTCTTTCACTCCATACTTTATCCCTTCCCTTATGGTGCGGTTCAGGTGCCCAACGATATGAGACAGATACTGCGCCATTTCCTTTCCCTCAAAACCAATTATTATTATTATTTTGAGGAAAGGAAATGAGTCAGTGTCTCACATACCTTGGTGGACACCCAAACCGCGCCGTAAGGAAATGGAGGAAGGTGGGAGTGAAAGAAGAAAGAGGTGCCGTAGTGGAGGCTCCGGAATAATTCGACCACCTGGGGATCTTTTAACGTGCACTGACATCGCACAGCACACGGGCGCCTTAGCGTTTCGCGTCCATCGAAACGCGGTCGCCGTGGTCGGGTTCGAGCCCGGGTGCTCCGGATCAGTAGCCGAGCGCTGTAACCACTGAGCCACGGCGGGCAGCGCACGTCTGCCGGAGGTCGTCATGGCGGGCGTTGCATCGAAAACAACCAGCGTTCCGTTGAACACATCAAAGTGCACCTGCGTTCTATGCAGAACCTACTTCCATTCCCTGCGTAGGCGATAGAGGAGGCGCTGGTAAGACTAAACAATCATGAATAAAAAATAAACAATGCTAAACATTGCAAAACGCGTTCGTCGTTATGAGCCTAACCTGGCTTAAACGGGAGCACAGCCAAGCATAAACTTTTCGCTTGCATAACCACGCTTAGCTGAGCTAAACTGCAACCATTTTTTTTTCATGAACCGTAAATTCAACCACGCTTTGACTGCGTGTTTTGCTTTTTTCCAGCGAATACAATACTGCCGGGCTCGTTGCTTTGCCGTCTCTTTCAAAGATTGGCCCCCTCCATGACGCTTGAGAGCCTGCTTCATAGATTCGATCGCTTTTCGGTTGTCCCCTCGCTCAATGCACGGATTAGGGCGAGGATGACCAGCGACCTGCACTGTGCTTTATCCAGGGATTACGGGAGGGGCAAAAGGGCGCGTGGGAAACATCCTTTGTGCCGGTGAGCAAACTTCCTTCCACTTCAACGCCTGACGCTCGGCTTTGGTGACCGCTTAAGTGCGTTCGCAAAGCGCCTCTGCTGTAAAAGCGTCGAGCTTCTTTCACCCTCTCTCTGTGTTCCTCTAGGGCGTCCTCGCTAGAAGAGTGGTGGTAATGCGTCGCTTTGGTGCTTGGAGGTTGAGACGGCGGAGATATGAGGCTGACTGGTTACCTTAGCTTTGAGTGCGTAATCACTTCTAGCCGCACTCCGTTTTATCGGTGTCTGTGCGAAGCCTCTGAGTAGCAGGTGTAACATAGAGAAAGGGATTCATAAAGAGCGGACACTCCCATAAGGCCCAGCAGCCCAGTTGTCGGTTGCGCTCCAAGCGGCAGGGTGAGGGGACTTCCGGTTTCTGTTTCAGGCGCACTCAGTTTGAATGTCAGCATTCGCTGCTCCCTGCCGCGCCCTGATGGCGCATTATTTCTGATCTCCTACTGTTATCTATCTACATTTGGTCGAGAAAGACGAAAAATTACGTCCCGGGCACTCTTGACTGCCCGTGAACGCAGATGCGCCACTGCCATCGTCAAACAATGCCAATCTAGAAAAGACACCCTGCAGGTGTTTTGTGAAATGAACATTTATTTTGCTGTACATAAACCCGTAACCAATACTGTAACGTCGCCATTGTCCGTCGCAAAGCTCGTTCCATCGTTCTTGCGCGTCCATTATTATTATTACTGCAACATGGCTCACAGCAGTGGCTGCCGTTACCTACGTGCACCGGCAGCTGAGCAATGTAATTTACGAGCAAGTGTCACTCTGATAAACCTTACGCAAAAACTCTGCGAACAGGCGAAACGCGTGAAAGTGGTGAAATTACTAACAAGCAGAGCATGGTTTTACGAACCTCGCATGTGGCACATTTATGCACCACGCACATTACTATGATTTGAAAACTAAACATTTTGACTGATTTGCCCCTCCCCCACGCCTTTCGCATCACAGCTTTCGTTTCTTTGACCCCCACCTCCCCTCCATACTTAAAACACGCTATAGCTACTGCCCTCAGTCATCCCTGATGAAGAAGCCGAGTCGGCTTCGAAACGTTGGGTTAACATTAAAAATTTTGGTTCGAGATGGGTCGTTTATTATAATACTATGAGTTACAAGCATTCCTACGCTCCCCGACATTATGATCAGCCACACCCCCCCCCCCCCAAAAAAAAAAAAAAAGCTGTAAGTCCTATTCCACAGCCAACAGTGCGTTTCGTTCGACAAATGTTTGTCACCGTGACGGCTACAACACCGGCTCCCAACCGGTCGCTCCGGTTGGAGCATTGAGCGTGTGCATTTTTGAATCTCTCCACAATAATAATAATAATAATAATAATAATAATAATAATAATAATAATAATAATAATAATAATAATAATAATAATAATAATAATAATAATAATAATAATTGGTTTTTGGGGAAAGGAAATGGCGCAGTATCTGTCTCATATATCGTTGGACACCTGAACCGCGCCGTAAGGGAAGGGATAAAGGAGGGAGTGAAAGAAGAAAGGAAAAAAGAGGTGCCCGTAGTGGAGGGCTCCGGAATAATTTCGACCACCTGGGGATCTTTAACGTGCACTAACATCGCACAGAACACGGGCGCCTTAACGTTTTGCCCCCAGAAAAACGCAGCCGCCGCGGTCGGGTTCGAACCCGAAAACTCCGGATCAGTTTTTTTTACCCCCCCCCCCCCAACAAAAAAAAAACAAACAATTTAGCGAAGTTAAGCCATTGCCAATTTTTTTGTTTGGTTTCGTTTATGGGGTTTAACGTCCCAAAGCGACGCAGGCTATGAGAGGCGCCGTAGTGGAGGGCTCAGGATGATTTAAACCACCTGTGGATCTTCAACGTGCACTGACATCGCACAGTACACGGGCCTCTAGCATTTCGCCTTCATTGAAATGCGACATCCGCGACCGGGATCGCTCCCGCAAACAAGAAGCGGCAGAAAAATCCTAGAAAGGTTGGGATATAACTTAGAAAAAGTACTAGAAAAGGAAGCAGACATCCCCGACAACATCAGAGCCACTATCAAAGTCTGCTCACTCCCCAAAAACATGGACCCAAACCTCCACCTGACTTGGAGAAAGGCGAGAGCAAAATACACAGAAGAGAAACTGGAGGTCAAAGAAAATACAGTATATGTGGACGCGTCCAGATATAGAGGAAGAGACGTGAGAATGGCAGCGGTAGCACTCAACTGGGAGGGCGCAGAATTTGCTAGGGCATCCATTAAAAACGGTACGGTTGATGAGGGCGAGGATCTCGCAGTTGCTCTAGCGATCGCCGAAGGCAACCGGATCGGAAAATCTTTACCATCCTAACGGACTCGAAAGAGGCGTGCAGGAACTATATGAAACGAAGGATAGGTAAATGTTCAAGACAGGTCCTAGCACAAATGGCTCCAAAAAAGGACCAGGCGAGGCATGTTATTTTCTGGGTACCCGGACATGGGGAAGTATGGGGCAACATCAGGGCCGATGAAACCGCTCGAGCTTACACGAACCGAGCCTCTCATTCACTCAGGCCGGAGGGGGCCTCAGAAAACGTGATGCCCACATTCTCAGAAATCACCTATTACTAGAGGGGGGTAAGGAAAAGATATCCGGAACCGCACTCTAGCCTCACTCAGGAAGAGGCGGTCATATGGAGGAGGCTCCAAACAGAAACCCTAGCTAATCGTTCCATATTAATTAAGATGTATCCAACGCAGTACATGGACACGCGCCCCAAATGCAGAGGCAGACCCACGGTGTATCACACAACGTGGGAGCGCAAGGACAATTATAGTTTCCATAATCAGAAAGAACTGTGCCGGGAGCAGTGGGAGAAAGCGCTTTCCAGCCACAATCCAGCCTTCCCACGAAGGCTGGTACAACATGCTGTGAAAGCTGCCAGATCCAATGGGGCCCTGGATTAGGGGCTCCACTCGCTGAAGAGGGCGAAGACATCGCAAGTTGAAGACGACCTCTGCACTGTGAAGTGTATAGAAACTAGAGCAGTAAAGTTTATCCTATCCTATCGGTCCCCCGTCTTTCGGGTCAGCAGCTTAGCACCATCACCACTGAGACACTCAGCTATTTTGGAAATCCTGAAACGCAACAAGATGTGCTGTACTATGTCAGTGCACGTTAAAGATCCCCAGGTGGTCGAATTTATTCCGGAGCCCTCCACTACGGCCCCTTTTCGTTCCTTTCTTCTTTCAGTTTCCCCCTTTATCCCTTTCATTACGGCGCGGTTCAGGAGTCCGCCGAGATGTGAGACAGATACTGCGCCATTTCCTTTCACCAAAAAACCAATTTCCAATTTCCGACTCTTGCTCGGGTCATTGACCTCATCTTTGCCAAGTTACTCTCAGTTTTCTCTAAAGCGCTGTCTTTTTTGCGATAAGCTTACTTGTTCTCTTTTGAAGCGAAAAGCTTCACTACGCTGGATAAAGCAGACGTCGCGCAGGCCGGAGAATGACCTTGAACGACCTTCATCCCAACCACGTTAGTCGTGTTTGACCATATGTGGTAAAGTTATGGTGTCGAACCCTTCACCCATGACATCTAGTTAATCTTTGACCTTCGACCTCTGACTTTTGACCTTTGACATTGGGTGACCTTTGGGTTCACATTTAACGTTAAGAACGTCCAATGAGGTGATGTGAAGCCACGTGATGACATCCGATGGGGGTGTCTTAAGGCCATGTGATACCACGTCGTAACCACCTGGTCGTGTGGGTATATATAGAGCGGCAGAATGGAAAGTTGGGCTAGTTGGAAGCTGTTAATGATGATAATGAGGGCGCAAACAAAACGGAGACAGAGAAAGAAGACGACAGGGTGAAAGGCGCTCGTCCTGTTGTCTTCTTTCTGCGTCTCCCTTTCGTTCGCGCTCCCATTTTCGCCATATATAGAACGGCTGTCGCGAGCGTGTAGCGGGGCTCCCATGCACGATCCTCAGGCGCTTAGCAAGCGTGCTTGCTTTTCGCTGAATTCCAGGGTTAGCCATGTTAAGCCACTGCCAATATTTGTTCTTTGCCATCTATTTTCGAGCATCCGAGTTTCAACTGCTGGCGGAGAGCCCGCGTTCTTTTCTATTCTTCGCTTCTTCTATTTCAATAGAAATTAGTTTGTTTATAAATCATCATTAAGGAGCTTGAATACAAACATTGCCACTAAGGTCAGTGTTTGTGGACATCAGCAAAAACAAAGAGAAACCTCATGGGTTTCGTGTAAATTTTGTCCTAAAGTGTGCTTTCTCCGGAAATTCTAACCAAATCAACTCGTCGCCCGCTTCCGGACACGGGCGACCCATCTGCACCGCTTCCAGGGTTTGTCTTATTTTATAACTTCTAGTGACGCTACTGACAGTATGTACGTGCTTTGGTCACGCCTAGCGTTGTTATATCTCCACATTTATGTTACCATGGGCACCAACATCCGACTCCTTGCGCTGGATTGCGGGCACATTCTAGCCACCGTTGTCATCTATAATTATCAGAGCAATATATACTGTTGACTTTAAACTCCGTGTCTATATTTACACTTACGTTTTACTAAGGCTCACCTACATTTTTTTTTGTTCATCTAGATGACTGCTACCTGACATTACAGGCCTACCCAAACGGTTGGCTTCACCTTTCTCACTTCTTGTCTGCGGTGAAGGCATCTTTACAAGAAAGACAATATCGAAGATTTTATTTCATTCGAGAATGTTGTCTACGGCATAAGCAAAGAGTGCATCAATATTGATAAAAAAACTGGATTGGTTAGCGATGACTATAGACGCCGTTTAGAAAATATGTGCGAGTGACTTCAATATTGTGACCGAGAAACGGTTGACGTACGCAGGGCTGGTTTAATTGCGTTACTTATACGCGCAAGACGTTGTTGGGACGCGCAAGGCAGCAGGCAGCACGAGAGATGAAGACGACAAAGCATCTAGCCTCGAGATGGCTCAAGGCTTGCCAACTGCCAGGAAATACAGTTTAGCCGTTGTACGGAGCCACTACAGGAGTTAGTAGTGTGGCATATCTCCCCCCCCCCCCCCCCCCCCCCTCTCTGAAAGACACCGACTCGGTGTGGCAGCAATGGGAGGCAGGACAACAAGGGTAGTCGCATGTGTCTGTCGTGCGGTGTAGACACGCGCGAGGGGCTAGCGGGCGTGGTACAGCTTCATCCGGGCGACGTGGACAACTTCGGAGGTCGGCCGTCTAGAAGAGCGAACTGTTCCCTGGGGGAGAACTTCGTAGGTAACTTCACTTAGCTGGCGGAGCACCTCGTAGGGGCCAAAGTATCTGCGTAGAAGCTTCTCAGAGCGCCCTCGCATGCGGATTGGGCTCCACACCCAGACTTGTTCGTCAGGCTGGTAACGCACATTTCGGTGGCGGAGGTTATAGCGCCGAGTGTCGTGAACTTGCTGGTGCCGGATGCGCTGTCGAACGAGTTGGCGGGCGGCCTCAGCGTAACGAACAAATTGGGCAGCACCCATAACAGGGGGGGTAGCGCTAGCTGGAAGCTGCACTGCATCCAGCATGGTTGTGGCTTCGCGACCATGTACTAAACGAAATGGAGTGAAGCGTGTAGCTTCCTGAACTGCAGTATTATAGGCAAAGGTGACGTAAAGGAGTATGGCGTCCCAGTTCCGGTGGTCCGCGTCTACATACATGGAAATCATGTCGGCGATCGTCTTGTTCGGCCGTTCGATGAGGCCGTTCGTTTGAGGGTGGTAAGGGGTTGTTTTGCGGTGACTTGTGCCGCTAAGGCTCATAACCTCCTGCGTAAGGGCCGAGGTGAACGCTCTTACAACGTCAGTTACAACGAAGATGGGTGCATTGTGACGAAGCACAATGTTTTGAATGGAAAAGTTCGCAATTTCGTTAGCGGTACCACGGGGAAGAGGTTTAGTCTCACAGTATCGGCTGAGGTAGTCGTTGGTGACCACAATGTAGCGGTTACCCAGAGAGGACTCCGGAAATGGGCCGAGTAAGTCCATGCCGACTTGATGGAAGGGGATCTGAGGCGGATCAATAGGCTGGTGTAGGCCAGCTGGCTTAGTCGGCGGCGTTTTGCGACGCTGGCACTCGCGGCAAGTTCTTACGTAACGTTTCACAACTGCTGCAACCCTGGGCCAGTAGTATTTTTGCCGTATTCGTGCCAGAGTTCGACAAAACCCAGGTGACCAGAAGATGGGTCATAATGGTTCGCCTGCAGAACTTCGTCGCCAAGGGCAGTAGGGACGATGAGTAGATGGACAGCCTCTGTTGGACTGTAGTTTTTCTTATACAGGACGCCGTCACGTAAACAAAACGACGACAGCCCGCGCGAGAAGATTCGCGGAGGAGACTGAGCGCTTCCTTCCAGATACTCAGTGAAGGGCCGTAGTTCACTGTCGTCTCTGGTGTTGAATGAGAATGGACGTGGAGATGGCGCCAAGAAAAACAGAATCGTCGTCGGGGTCAGTTTGGGGGTCCTCGATAGGAGCACAAGACAAACAGTCGGCATCACTGCTTCCTGCCAGACTAATAGACGATGGTGACATCGAATTACTGAAGCCGAAGGCTCCAGCGTGCAAGCCGCCCCGAGGGATCTTTGACGTTCGCCAGCCAACACAGCGAGTGGTGGTCATTGACGACCCTGGAATGGCGGCCATATAAGTACGGGCGAAATTTGGTTACTGCCCACACAATGGCCAGGTATTCTTTTCAGGTGGTGGAATAGTTCGCCTCAGATCGTGACAAGGTGCGGCTCGCGTATGCGATTACGCGTTCGAGACCATCCTGCCTCTGCACAAGGACCGCACCGAGGCCGATGGTGCTGGCGTCTGTGTGCAGTTCAGTGGCGGCCGACTCGTCGAAGTGTCCAAGGATGGGCGTACTTTGGAGACGAGTTCGGAGGTCTTCAAAGGCCTGCTGTTGTTCTAGGCCCCAGAAGAACGGTTCGGAATCTTTCGTGAGTCGGGTGAGGGGCTCAGCGATCTCGGTGAAGTTCTGCACAAAACGCCGATAATAGGCGCAGAGACCCAAGAAAGCGGCGCACACTGCGCTTATCCGTGGGCACAGGAAAAGAAGCCACGGGAAACTTCAACTCTTCAAGAGCGAAGTGACACTTTTCGGGCTTCAGAGAAAGACCGGCCGACCGAATTGCTTCGAACACAGCACGCAGGCGTCTCAGGTGCTCTTCGAACGTGTCAGAGAAGATGACAACGTCATCCAAGTAAACGAGACAGGATTTCCATTTGAGATCGGCAAGAACGGTGTCCATGGTCCTCTGGAAGGTTGCAGGAGCCGAGCACAGGCCGAAAGGGAGCACCCGGAATTCGCACAGACCGTCCGGTGTAATAAAGGCGGTTTTTCCGGGTCGCGTTCGTCCACCTCGATTTGCCAATAGCCGCTTCGTAAATCCAGTGATGAGAAGTACGTGGCGTGGCGCAGCCGGTCCAGGGAGTCATCAATACGCGGCAGAGGATAAACATGGTTTTTGTGACTGTTTAAACGTCTGTAGTCAACGCAGAACCGTAGGGTTTTATCTTTCTTTGCTACTAGAACAACAGGCGACGCCCACGCGTGCTCGTCGACGGCTGTATCACATCGTCCTGGCGCATTTGTTGAACTTGGCGGCGAATGGCATCACGCTCCTTCGAAGAGATCCGGTAAGGCGGCTGACATAACGGCCGATGGTTGGTGTCAACTATAATTCGGTGCTTTGTGATCGGTGTATGCCTAACCTTGGAGGTCGAGGCAAAGCAGTCGCAGAAAAACTGGATAACGCTTTCCAGGCAGCGTTTCTGATTAGATGGGAGGTTCGGGTTGACGTCAGTTTTTATGGGAGTGGTCGATGCCTCCACTGATGCCGGGGCTCCGGACAAAGCGTGCTGTCCCACGAATTCGCTGAGTTCTTCGAAATACGCAATAGCTGTTCTGCCAGCCAAACGCTGAGGTTCACAGCCAGAATTGGTTACCAATTCCTCAAGCAACCCAGACTTGCCGACCAAGGAGCAGCGACATGTTGGTTTCAGCGATGCCACGAATTCCGGTGCTGTTATAGCAATCTACGGTAACAAACATACTGGCTCTTGACGGGATCAATACGTGGTCGTCATAGACGCGTAGCTTAGTCCTGCGTGTCTCGGGATCGCCGTCAACAGGGAGCTGAGTGGAAAATGTCATGACCAGCTCCTGAAGGTTGATGACGGCACCGTACTCCCGAAGGAAATCGAAATCGAGTATCAGGTCTTTGGAGCACTCGGGCAGCACATCAAAGCAACCAGGGAAAGTAGCACCGCGGATCTGTATTCGTGACGTGCAGACGCCAATCAGCGTAACCACATGGCAGCCGGCGATGCGGATCTGCGGTGCAGACCAAGGGGTCAGAACCTTTCTGAGGGCCGTGGCTAACCGACTGCTCATTACAGAAAAATCGGCGCCGGTATCCACAAGTGCAGTCAAATCGCGGTTATCAGCGGTTACTGGGATTTCGGCAGACACCAGTCGGTCACAGCACGCCGTTGTCGTTGAGGTCGTCGGACGGATCGTAGCCGCAGATCGTCGGGTGGAGGCTCTTGACTTGGTCCAATAGCGGCGGCCCTACCCGTGGAGGACCCCGTCTTCAGTTTTTTTTTTGATGTGGGGACGTGCCTCTGAACTGGCCAGAAGACGACGGGCGCCTTGGTGAAGAAAACCGCCTTGGGGATGGCGACCGAGACTGGCGTCGCTGTGAGATCGATGGCTGCACGTTATCGGACAGATAATGCTCGATACCCCACGGCCGTTCTCGGTAGCGCGGTCGAAGTCGCAAGCCCATTCTGCGGTAGGGGTAGTGACGGAGGATGTGGCCGGGTTCTCCGCAGTGGTAGCAGAGTGGCCTATTGTTTGGAGTACACGAAACGTGCGCTTTTATCATGGTGGACCGGGACTCCTGCGGTTCGGCGGGTATAGCTGCAATTGGATACCGCAGTGAAGGCACATGAGTGACGGCGAAAAGAGCTTGCATCATTGGCCCAGGACGGCTTTGTAGTGCTTCACTGTATGTCATCACGTAGGGCGCCGGCTGCGGAGCTGGTGGCGGCTGAACAACTCGCCGGACTTCATGCTGGACCACGTCCGGTATGGCTGCGACGCTGGCCTGTGGAGCTTCGAAGCGAAGTTTCTCGAGTTCTTCGTGCACCAGGCTCCTCACAAGCTCTCGAGGCTCCTCAGTGGGTAGCGACGTAGGCGTACATTGGTGAGCGGCTGCTACACTAGCCTGACGACCGTAGTGCGCGCCCCGTTCCTGCAGAGAACGCTCCATGCTTGTTGCCTCCTTGGCAAAGTCGGCAACTGTTTTTGGTGGGTCACGTACCAGCCCGGCAAACAACTGCTCTTTTTTACGCCGCGCATTAAGTGGCGTACCTTCTTGGCCTCGGGCATACCAGGGTCGACGTGATTGAAAAGTCGCATTATGTCCTCAATGAACATGGCGACGCTCTCGTTCGGCTGCTGCGACCTCGATTGCAAGGCGATTTCAGCCTTCTCCTTTATTTCGCTGGTGTTGAACGCTGTTGTTGAGCCTATGGAATGGCGCGTTCACACTTGAACATTTGGCGGCGAGAGGAAGCGGAATCCGGGGCCGCCGAAATGGTTTCTCGTTCACACTTCCTGGCCACCGCATCGCCGCTCATCGTCTGTGTGTCGTCTGCTCACGGCGTACACAGATGTGGCAAGAGGTTAATCGATGCTGTCTACATACCAAAACCGTATGCACACTTGCGTACGCTGAATGCAGCTATTTTGTCGGATGTTACGTCATTTATAACATTCTCACATTTTAAACGCCTAGTGGCGCCATCTGGTGGTTAGGAGAGGAACCATTGTTGTCAACAAACCGACGCCCTTCTTAAGCCTAAAAGGCGAAGAATCATCACCCGAAATAAAAATTAAAGCAAATCTATCGCTCAAACGTTTTCTTATGGGCGAGATAAGGCAAATCGAAAGAGCGCGAGCTCTTTTATGACCAGTAAACGCGCTAAAAAAGGCAGTAACAGCGACGAATTCAGTCCGAAGCGAGGCGTCCTGCATCGAAGGGCGCCGCCATGTTTGTCGCCGCGGTTACTCACCTTCCTATTGGCTGACGAGATTCGGCGGATTTTTTTCCGGCGGCAGAATTCGGTCCTCGACCGATCGGCCTTTCCGCTGGGTATTCCGGCGGAATCTCTGCCGCGGCAGCGGATTTCGCTCGCTCTCGCCGCCGAATGTCCAAGTGTGAACGCGCCAGAAGGCGTCAGTCCACGGCAACCAACCGATGAGGATGTGAAGGCCCGTCGTGGAACTGATCACACCATTCGAGTTTCCGAAAGTGCATCTGCGACCTGGACATTTCAAGCGGACATGTTCCTCATTGGTAAACATACAGTGCCAACAACAAGCTCAGCCAGGGAAACGTACCTCCCGCTACGTATACCCTGGCATAGCGGAGCTAAGCCACTGTCAATTTTTTTAGCGTTAAGCCCATTCCGCGTTCTCGTTACATTGCCGCTCCGTCGGTGGCAATTTAAGATTTTCGCTTCGTTCCTTCTCCATCACGGCGCAAAGTTCTCGCTGTTCAGAGTGCACACGTGCGTATGTTTCCTTTCATCTACTATTGTGTTTTATACTGGCGTTGTCACATCGTTTGCAGTTCTAGAAATACGCTGCCATCTGTGGCAGCAACTAGAAAACACCACATCTCGCATTGAGACTTGTAGCGCCATCTACAATACCATTGTAGAAACAACCACCTGCGGCGTGCCAATGATGACGTCACGGTAAAATATGATGGATAGAGCTGCAATTATGTGAGTATGACGTCATGGGACGAAATGGCGACATAGTTTCGGTTTCTCAAATCCAAGATGGCGATCATTTAAATTGGTTATGCCCTCCCATCTCTTCCCCCTTACCCCCAGTATGACGTCAAGGGACGAAATGGGGGCGTAGTTCCGGTTTCTCGAATCCAAGATGGCGGCCATTAAAATTGGTTGTGCCCTCCCATTTCGTATTTTGGGGGCGGGGGTGTAACTCGACAACGGGTAGATGTGCTTCGTAATTTCTGTGATAGATGGCGCCAGGCGTTGATCGCTGCGCTAGGTGGAAAAGTTACTTTGCCGAACCGCTCAGGGTTTTCTTCACTGGCCCCGCTGGATGCGGACTTTCGTTTTACGCATGGCCAATAAAGCTAACGCTCGTTACTTCAACGTCTTCCAGACGGTGGCGCCCTTTTTTGTTGATGTCCAGGCAACCAATGGGAGGTGATCGTAGAATTATTGGCCGTTTATACTTATCTGCCTCATTCGCATCGCCTTCAGATCCCAGCGATAGAGAGAGAGAAATAAATGTTTAATGCCTAGAATGGTTGGGCGGGTCCTCATTTCAAGAGCCCATTGGCTTCTATCGCCGCTCTTGTCCGGTTCACCAGCGAAAGCTGGCCCTCCGAATGTGAGCTGGACAGCGCCGCCTCCCAGTCCTCAGCTGTTGGGTGCACTAATCTCCAAGCGTCTTTTTTTTTTTTCACGCGGACAACGCTTGAAGGCCACATACTTCGCACGTGCAGGCTCCTTCTGTTATGGTTTATGGTTTATGGTGGTTTTAACGTCCCAAAGCGACTCAGGCAATGGGGACGCCGTATAGTGAAGGGCTCCGGAGGTCCTTCTTTAGTCGGTCCTGTGCACACTGATCTGCTTATCTTTAGTGGGCAAACAGGCTCCTTCTTTTCTCAGTCCTACTTGCCCACTAAAGAAAGCAGATCAGTGTGCATAGAATCTTTTCGGTATGTTCCCCTGTTTCCCGATGTGTTCACTTCCCCATTTCAGGTTGACCTCACTTTTAAAAACTTGGCAATTATTTTCCTCTGATTGTTGCTTTACATTATAGCCAAAGCTTGGTAGACATGAATACTCATTACAATTCTTTGAGATCCGGATTATCTTACATAAAAATTGGTAAATTGATTGTTCGGGCGTGGTCGCTAGGTGCGTTCCCACATTTATTGCCAATGGCTTGAGTCCCTATGAGCGCCGACGGCCAGCGAGCAGCACGTCCGCTCTGCCACTCAGCCTTCAACGTTCTCACCTTGCGCGTGCCTGGCACCTCTTCCTTTTCCTTTTACAGAGCCCCCCACGCATTCAACATCTGGAAAGAAAAATAAATGAAGGAAAAAACCACAAAATCACACAGAACCAAAACACTAGAAACAAAAATCTATGGACATATATACAGGTGAAGTCCGTGGCCAGGTTGTAGCCCGTTTACCAAGCAGGGTTGCATATAAGGGACTGTTCTGGAGGTCGCGGCTGGGTAAAACGCATCGGCCGGGGTGGCCGGATGACTGGAGAGCAAGATGAGGAGCCATGAGTCGCCGCTATGCTGCAGTCGAAGTAGGGAGACCAACTGTTGGGACGCTGCACGAGCACCAAAGATATAAGCTACTTGTTCAAGCTGTGCCGGCGGAGGGTGTTCAGTTGGACAAATGTGGGTGGCATAGTGTTGGAATTCAGGTAGCGTGACTGGGCCGGAGAAGAGACGAGGGCGATCGGATGAAGAAAACTTGGAAAACTTTATACAAGGACTATTTACATTATGTACAAGTACGGGCAACTGAGAGTGCTTCTCAGTAAAGAGAGCTTCTTAGGAGTCGGGAGTCTCTGATACCTCTCAAGAAGGGAGCTCTCCCTGGCATCAAACCAGCAGCTCCTTAAATACTCTTCGTATTCCCCAGATCCCTAGCTGGGGAATACAGTTCGAAGAATGATGTCCAATCACACGATGGCACTGATGGTAGCACCCACGGCAGGGCGAACCTGATGTTTCTTCGCAGCTCGGTCGAGGGAAAGGGAACAGGACCCGGTCACATTGTCGTCCCCGCGGCTTCCAGGTGGCCGCGCACGTGCGTCCGGAGGGCAGCTGCATGACACAGGAATGCAGGCTGTCTCCCCGCAGGTGTCGAAAGAGCTTGACTGGTGACCGGCACGCGGAGACTCTGTCGCAGGTGCGGCACTCGGGAAATTGTTCAAATCCAGCGTGACTGAAAGGGACCACACTGATACCGCACTTCGTCCTGGCGAGGACCGGAACGAATACGCTTATGGTCGTCGCTGGCATTCCTGTTGAATGCTATCGTCGCTATGGGGACGCTATCGTCGCTGCTTCCGGCATTCCTGTTCGAACACATGGGGACGCTATTGTCGTCGTTCCCTCTGGCAGTCCTGCAGTCACGTCTCTTCGCCGAATTCCACAGCAGGAAGGAAGCGCGATCACAACAACAGGGTGACAGTCAGGGGCCGAAGGCTGCAACGAACGGTGCGGGGTTGGTGTAGTAATGTGTCGCCGGCTCATATGACGTCGAGGAAGCACAGTCGTAGGGAGCCTTCGTGCTGTGAAGTTCACTGAAGGAGTGCGAACACTACAGCGACATGCCCGTAGCCTGGACGGAACTGCGAGGTGAGCAGTGGGCAATGCTGTGCTCGGAGGGGATGGCGCAGGTGCCGTGGGAGGAATTGACAGTGGTGCAGGCAGTGTACCTGGGTCTTGATGCATGGATACATATGCACGAGGGGCTGGCGGTAGAACTGTGAAAGCAGGAGGTTGCCGCGTGTCCGGTTTTTGGTGTAGGGGAAGACGGAACACCAGGACGACGTGAGTCTTAACCGGGTCTACAACAGAGACCAGGGAGATTACGCTGCATGAATCGAGAGGATCTGGCGACGGGGAGGCGCAGCACACAACTGACGTGGCCTCACTGTGCAAGGTAATCGCAGGAGGTGGGAATTACGCTTGCGGCAACGAGTCCAAGAAGTGTCTTGAGTCTAGTGCTGCAGACTCGCACAACTCGCAGGCCAGCGCATGAGCATCGGTAGGGCTTGCAGAGGGCGTCGGAATCTCAAGCGACTGCACACGAGGAAGGGACAGCGCAGGCTGCGCTCCCTGGGTTGCCGAAGAGTCGGAAGGTGATGAACGAGTAAGAGGAATGCCGTAGTAGGCAATGACCGCCGCCTTCAGGTCATCGTATAAAGTTGGGCCGGGTTCCGGCAAGATGAGCCGCTCGAAGAGGCCTGCGGGGAGGCGCATCTTGGCCAGAAAGCAGCGTATGATCTGACTGGACACAGCATGAATATAGAAGTGCGATTCTAGAAGAAGAAACCAGAGGGGCGGATTTTTCTCGTAGAAGGGCGCTATGCCGGGAAGCTCAGGGAAACCATGCCATGTGGGCGGCGGCTGAGTGCACTTGCTATGGCCGTAAGACGGCCGCGGAGGCGAGTGCATGACGCAGCGAGTTGAAGACAGATGGCTGGGCTATATGAGCGGGGCAGCTAGAGGGTGCATAGTGGCAGTGCCGCCCCGGGAAACGGCAGATAGCGAGGAAGCCAGGCGTGAGGAGCGCAGCGGGTAAAATGACACGACTGCGGGCTGCTTGCGTTCCAGAAGTCTGAAGTCGCCACAGTGTGGGCGCTAGGTGCGGTTCCACATTTATTGCAGATGGTTTGAGTCCCTATGAGCGCCGGCGGCCAGCGAGCAACACGTACGCCGCCGCGGTGGCTATGTGGTTATGGCGCTCGGCTGCTGACCCGAAAGACGCGGGTTCGATCCCGGCCGCGCCGGTCGAATTTCGATGGAGGCGAAATTCTAGAGGTCCGTGTACTGTGCGATGTCAGTGCACGTTAAAGAACCCCAGATGGTCGAAATTTCCGGAGCCCTTCACTAGGGCGTCCCTCATAGCCTGAGTCGCTTTGGGACGTTAAACCCCCATAAACCAAACCAACATGCACGCTCTTCTTCTTCCTCTTAAAACATGGCACATACCCACATGGGGGGATTGGCCAAGCTGTAGGGGAGTAAACAAAGAAATTTCCATAGGAGATTACTCTGCCACACAGCCTTCAAATTTCTCACCGGCGCGTGCCTGGCACCTCTTACTTTTCCAAAGCGCCAGTCCATGAGGTGACGTTACAGGGGAAAGGAAAATGACGCAGTATCTGTGTCACATGGATGGACAGAAAAAACTTTATTTGCGATGAATCGACCTCGGCGCCCAGTGACCCTTACTGGGCGCCCTGCTGTTTCGTTACCCCTCATCCCCTCATGTCTCGTGTGGTGTCGTGCGAAGCGCGCGTGACGCCACATTGATAGCGCGTCTCTCAGCGCTATATAAGCGCTGCGTTCCGCGGGCATAGTGCCTTGCGAATGTCCGGACGCCACAGAGTATCTGTTACGGGTCCAATTGGACTTATTTTTGGAAATGTGGCGGAGAGTTTGAAGGATGCTTCACTTCCGCCATCGGTTGGCCCGGTATTGCACTACCTCCGGGATCGGCCTTGTCTTTAGCGCGTCTTTACTATCCTGTCTTTCTATCCTATCTTTCAACTCTCCTACTATCTGCACATGGTAGCGATTGTGGCTCGGCTAGAGCCAGTGAGCAGGCCTGTGCACTTTCCTTTTCTTCCTGGCAACAACAGACAGACGGCATAGTGCCTTCTCGGCCCGGCACGGGCGTGCCAATAAAGCGTCTACGTTGCTCGTTACCCTGACTCTGCCTCGGCTACCCATACTATACTATGTTTAGTGTTTATGTGTCTTCTCGTCGTGTGTAGAATATGATTGGCGATGCTGTCGATCCTGCCTCCTCTGCAGTTTCTGCATGCTTGTTTGGAGTCCGTCACTATGGGGAGGTTTTGTCCTGTTGCGTTGCCTTGTGATATTGCCAGAGCAATGGCGGCTTCTTAACCTGCCTCAATGCTTGGGTTGATTATCGTTGCGCTGGTTATTTCTTTCCCTGTTTTCTCTGTTACAACGGCGATCGTTTTGCGTTGGTATTGATACTTTGCTACGTCCGTGTAGGCTGCGCTGGGATGGTCGTCGAATTCCCTGCTGAGTGCTCGGACTCTGGCTTGTCGTCACATCTCAGTGTCACATCTCGGCGGACACCTGAACTGCGCCGTAAGAGAAGAGATAAAGGAGGGACTGAGAGAAGAAATGAAGAAAGAGGTGCCGTAGTGGGGGGGTAAAAAATCTTATATCAGCATTATTTTTTTTTCTGGACGTTATGTGATGGAAATTATGGGTAGGCTGTTGGGGGCTCAGTGTTGTCACGAGAGAAAACAGTGGAAAATAACAAGGTGGTCCCAGCAGTGATCTACGGGGCCGACGTGCACGTCCACTCCGCCTCCTTCTCTACGCTACACAGCGCCCACCAAGCGGGGGACTATGACGGCTTGGACTTCAGCTGATAAATAAAAGTTATATCTACAGCAGCTAGGCCTTCCAAATGCAGCTGCCGGATCTACCTGGCTACTTGGTTGTTGTTACCCTCACCTGGCTATATCTACCAGCAGTTATCAGCACGCTCACTTCATCGTCATCACAGTTGCACGCGGAAAGCAATGATGATCAAATGCAATCCACAGTGACACAATTCATCTGGCAGTATAAAAATGAATTGTGCTCTATTATGTCTGGAGGCTGATCAGGGCAGAAAAAAAAAACTGATGAAATCTTTTTGGAATCAGAGTGGAATGGATGTCGAAGCTTGCTAGGTGAAGTAGTCTTCCGCGCACTGCGCAAAACTTGAGAAGAGAAAAAAGAAAGGTGCGTACTATGTTACCGGCCAACAGATCCAAAAAATTTAGGAACCGGTGCGGCAGAGAAAAACACTGCGTTTTGCAAGATGCTGGCCGCGCGTGCTTCTGTAGCTCCGCCGGCTTCGTCACTACACAAGTACGAGGGCCCCTACGTGATCCCATACCCCGGAGGGCGAGAGGTCATCGCCACGCCTCCCAGTGACAGCGGCCCTTTCGCTAAGAACCCGGTGTTTCTCAGTCGACAGGCGATAGGCGCCGATCATCAGCAGCAAGAAGCAGGTGAGCTGAAGTTTTCAAAGCGTCTTGTTCCGACCTGGACGGTTTTTCAGTTTATGCACGGTCGGTAATTACTCCGCCAGGGGACACTAACCCATCTGAAATTGAAACCATTTCACGCGACGCGCGGACCACAGGACGGGGGAACGCGATGCTATATACTGCACAAATTTCGCTGAAATCTTTCTCAAAGCGCTATAAGACAAAACCGTCCATCAAAATCTTTATCAATTTGAATGTGCCGATCGCGCAAATGACCCCACAGTGACTTTTGGGGCTTGAGTGGCTGAATCATTGGGTTAGCAGCTATATTGGTTTGTTAAATGAGTGTCTAATGAACTCTCTGATTGCTTGATGGTCTAACTCATCGGTAACCGACTGACTGCTGAGTGTATGTGCGACCATTGCAGGACAGAAGGCTGAAGGTGACCGGGATCCCGGATTCATGCATAAAGCCCGAGTCGTGCTTGTGGCGCTCCTTCTGTTCGTGACAGTGCTGATCGGGTTCATCATGATGAAAGCAGGCGGTCCGTTTCGTCCGAAGAGTACCACGACCGCGGAGCCTGAGCTGAGACTGGGAAATGGCCAGTGACGCTGCTGCATGCGCGTAATGGACGGAAGTGCACGTTTCATGTATTTTGAACAACGCGAAATAAAATGTAAGCACCTTAAATCTAAAAAAAAATATTCTGAGGGCAATTATGTATGCTTACGTGGAGGAATGCGAAAGTGTTTTGAGGATGGTGGTGGTGGTAGTGGTTTTTATTAAAATAATAGTAAAAAGGAAGGAAAAGATTTTTGCTAGCCTCGCCATCTGCCATCGAAACCTGAGCTGGGGTAGCGGAAATAAAGGATAGCAGACAGAATCGAGAAATGAAATAAAAGAGGTAGAGGACAGGAAGAGAGGATCTGTTTTGAGGAAAGGAAACGAAAACGGTTTTGAGGAAAGGAAAGAGCGCAGTAATTGGTAATAATTGTTTTTTGGGGAAAGGAAATGGCGTAGTATCTTTCATATATCGTTGGACACCTGAACCGCACCGTAAGGGAAGGAATAGAGGAGGGAGTGAAAGAAGAAAGGAAGAAAGAGGTGCCTTAGTGGAGGGCTCCGGAATAATTTCGACCACCTGGGGATCTATAACGTGCACTGACATCGCACAGCACACGGGCGCCTTAGCGTTTTGCCTCCAGAAAAACGCAGCCGCCTTACTTACTTTCTGTTTAGCTTTTTAAATAACAGTGCATTTTAAAGTTCACGGCGCTTTTTTTTGACACATTGGGAAAGCCTTCCTCGCGCTATGCTCAATGCAGCAACGAACGACTCCTGAATCCGGCAACATACGGGTAAGCTTGATGCTCTTCTCAGCTGTTTTTAACATGCGTACAGATAAGTACTCACGACAGCCGAGATCCTTAGCTATTCGCTCATTTAGAAGGGCTGTGCACTTGCCAGAGAGGTCCGTATAATTACTCTTATTGTATTTCGTTTTCCTAAAATTATATCCAGCTTGACTCTGAGTTTCGTCGTTGGACCTTATTCGCGTTTGTCCCTCATGTGCCCTGTTGGAGCCAGTATTTGCCTCGTTCAAAGGATATCATCGTCATCATCCTGATTACGCCCACTGCAGGGCAAAGGCCTCTCCAATGTGTTTCCAATTAGCCCTGTCCTTTACCAGCTACTGACGTCTCCCTGCAACGCCTTCTTGCCGCCCCGCACTCTGCCATTGGAGGTCCTGAACTAGCTGATTGCGATGTTTCAAAGCAGCCGGTTCCCAGTAGGTATAAGCTTATATGCCGCGAGCCTCATGACAAATGATTGATGTGCTCTCGAGGGCACTGATCTTAACAAAGAGGTGTCGCTAATATGGATCAACACAGCCTGCGTTGTTGGAATGCTATAATGTTAGCGGATAACTGCGCCAACATGGAATAAGGACCCGTGGCAAATGCAGCATAGTGCTGCTGTAGGCTTGCGTTTTACTCTTCAATAGTTTTAACTGTTGCGCCATAGAAAGATGACAATTTACTAGATGAAGCGACAAGAAAAAAGAGATATGCTCAATAATTATTAAACAAAAATGGCTGTGGTTTAGCTCTGGTTAAACCTGGAGTGATGCGATAGCTACAGCTGGCCGAGTGGAACTCGCTCAGTCGAACTGCAAAGTCAGTCTTTCGCCGCTCCGTTTCGCTGGGCGTTCATTCTTCATCTTCGTCCCACGTGACACGGCGCACAGCTGTTGCAGCCGTTGCGCGCCGCGCCGCCGGCAGCAGGTGCTCCGCACCACGTGACAAAACGGCCGCACCACGTGATCAACCCACGCGACCAATCACGCGACCAACGCCGGCGCCACGGAGCTCAAGTGGTGCCACGCTGAAGGGTCGAAGAGGTGACGTAGTGTAGCTATCGCTAAAAAAACACAAAAAAACGAGCAAATACTATCTCAGTTTTAATTGTTTTCGTTAGCCGGCGGATAGCCACCATTAAGCGACCGTCGTAACCGTGTCCGCTGTCGACAGGTGGCGTCGCACTCTTTCCAGCTGGCGAAAGCATTGGGACCCAACAAACAGCGGTGCCGCGCTAGAAACTCCGAGTCCGCCTTGTGACACTCGAACCTTTTGCCTTTTGCCGGCGCCGACGGAACGGCGAAGTACGGACGGCGCAGCTGTCGAGGCTCGCAGAACTGCGACACCGGCAGCAGGCAGCCCCGGGCCACACGAGTTCGCGCGTCGTCGCACTGCGCGCGGCACTCAGTGGCGGTGCTGAAGACGGGAGCCGACGCCAGAGGACACCTGCCCCCGGAGAAGGACCACGGCGTGCACTTGTGGCCGTTGTGGAACCACCACGCACCGCGAGCGTCTGCGGATGTGCAGGCCACGAAGCGCGGCTTCTCCGCGCAGCGAGGCTCCGGCGCCGGAGCGCTGTTGACGCAGGCAGCCAGACAGTCCTTCCGGGAGGCGAACTGATTTGGGCTGTGGTTGCACACGTGGGCCTTGTGCGCCGTCGAGGCCAGGCAAGACCTTTCGGCGCTGTCGTAGAAGAACTGCGTAGGCCCGCTGGTGTTGCAAAAGGACTTGTGGGCGGCGGAGCAGGCCACGTCGTCCTTACCAGCGTCGGTCTGCGGAGCGGAAGAGTCAACATCTCTTAACAGCCTCCTACGTTCAGGCGGGTGTGCAAGCGAAAACCTTAGCGAATATTGGCGACTGCATAAGCCACGTACTCACTTGTACAGGCTTGTCTAGCGTACCCAAGCCATCTTTTAAGGATGAAAACTAGCAGTCGGGTGTTGAAGCAGGCACTTTCACAAGAAGCAGAAACGCTTGCGCGCAATGGTATATGTGTACAAACTGCACAGGCACAAGCATCGCGCCTTTATCATAGCAGCTGTACCAATATTTCGCGTTGTTTGTTGAGCAGCACTATAGATATACGCTCACATCTGTACACCTACAACCTCTGCCAAAGACCTTTTGATCATTTTACAGACACCACTGGTTGCGTTATCGAGACTGTCATTGCACTCTTTGTTTCGAGGCTCTTGAAAATGGTCGTTTCTTGCGCATAGAGCGCCGGAGCTCTGCAGAACACAGCAAAGTGGGAAAGAGCCGTCATGAGCAAATTGAATGCTGTTGTGGATGAAGTTGAAATTTTGAGCAATTTTGCTGCACTCCGGTTTGGTTTGGATTATGGGTTCAACGTCCCAAAGTGACTCAGGCTACTATCAGGGACGCCGCAGAGAAGGACTCTGAAAATTTCGAACACCTGGGGTTCTTAAACGTGCACTGACATTGCACAGTACATGTGCCTCTAGCATTTCGCCTCCAACGAAATTCGACCGCCACGGCCGCAGTCGAGCCCGCGTCAGCAGCCGAGTGCCATAACCACTGAGCCGCTGCGGCGATTTGCTGTATTTTGATTTGCATAACTGCGACTGCAAGGGTATACAGTATAGTGTGAACTTCCACCTTAGTCTCCATTCAAATTCATTCAGGAAATGTTGTGTTGCTTGATATGTGGATTAAGGATTTCCAACAGCATATTCACACACCACGCCTGCACCAAGAACGCATGAATTTGACTCACTAGCGTACTAGATAAAATTACCCTCAGCAGACTTGAATAAAAAGTTGCTGTAAGTATTGGCTGTAAACCCTAGTCTCTGCAAACAGTGTAGGTCTTGTTCTTAATATGTCTGCACTTTCTCATCTACAGCACACATAAACTGAAGCTGGCCTGTATATATTTCCACGTTCTGACTATAAACAGGTTACTTTCGTCGAAAATTGAGTTCGAAAGAGTCATTAAACGAAGAACGTAAACACAACAACAACAACAACAACGGCAACAAAAAAGAGCAATACGCACTGGAAGCGCAACTACTCTGGTAGCAGAATTCAGCGGCCTCCATTTGCCATGCTTGACCGAAGCTGTCGCGTGGACGCCTGCCGACGGGGGATGAGCAACAATTTGCGCCGCACTCCGACTCTGGATTCCTTCGAAATCTCCGCGGAGGAGGCTGGCTCTGCTGGTAGCCGAACTTTCGCGACTGTCAGTGGTTGGAAACGGATGCGTGGTATGCATCTCGGGTGAAGTCGGCGCTGTCGTAACCTGCACAGACACATGGCAGCAATTGTCATACTACGTGTGTCCTTAGGAAAGCCATATCGCTGCTAGTGCTACTATGCACGGCGATCAGAATTAATCTTTAAAAATTTTTCGAAATTAAGAGAGGCCCCTGAAATATACCTCTTCACTGAAGCTGTGTGGACAGAGGTCACAAAAGGAGATGATAACTGGTTTGGTTTGATCTATCGGGTTTAACTTCCCAAGGCGACAGAGGGTATGAGGTACGCCGTAGTGGTGGGCTCCGGATAATTTCGACTACCTGGGGTTCTTTAACGTGCACTGACATCGCACACTACACGGGCCTCCAGCATTTTGCCTCCATAGAAGTGCGACCGTCGCGGCTGGGTTCGAACCCGCGTCTTTCGGGTCACCAGCACAGCACCATAAACATTGCGCCACCGCGGCGGCGGCGATGATATAGTGCACCAAAATATATTAATGAACTTTTTATTCACTGTGGCATGCGGGAATGTCTATAGTGGATATATAGAAGTGGTCGAATTTATGAACTACTCCATTGGGTACTGTTGCAAAAGGGTTGCAAGCCCCAAGGGTAGCGTTGGCCTGGCGGCCTGGGGCAAAGCTGGAAACATCCGAAGGTCCCGGCAAAGGATGAGTCGACTGGCAACAGAACAACTGGTTTATTCTGGCATCGCAAAAGAGCAGCCGGTCAGGGCGACCACGTTACTCGAAGGAAGAAATCGAAGTCTCTCTTTGGCGCCCGGGGCAGCGGCCTTTTATACCCTCGGAGTCGAGGGCAAGAAGGAACGGCTTGGGATGAGGCGCCCGATACGGTGACGCTTGGACATGTTCAGACGTGACGTGCGCGTCCGCCGGGCCAGCGCCGGTCAGACCTCCTCGCCTCCCAGTTGGGGAGCTCCTCTCCCCGGCTGCCGCGCTTTGACAAGCGTGGGCACCAACACGCACACACACACACACGCACACACGAAGACACGTGGCATTGAAACCTGCCTGGACGCGCTTGGCGGGAGGCGTTACGGCAGCACTGAACGGGCCCAAAATGACCGCCACTTTGAACGAAGCCCCGGCGTCCGTTGCATCCGCGCCGGCTATACCGCGCGTCGTAGGCGAAACGTAACAGACCGCCCCGCCGGGAGAAGGAGATCCCGATGGTCAGGGGACTGCATCTGCTGTCCGGAGGGATGTCGCTCGATGATGCTCGTAATCGAAACCGGTCGTCCCTCGACGTTGCTTGAGCGCAGCGCACAGAGAAGGCCTCGTTCTCAGGTTCAGGATCACACAGGACACTGCAAAGTGACTTCGGGAGAGTTGCCATATTTGTGCACGTTCCCAGCAAGCGTTAGAACTACGCCGAAACGCAACCGCTCAGTCAGCAAGCACGAGACAACCCTCACTAAGCTCTGCCAGGCTCTTTCCCCTTTTATACTACTGCCTAGTTCCTTACAGTAGTCAAGCAGCACTCAGAACGCGTCCACAAATTGGAAAATTGCACTAGAAAGCACATAATCACTTTGAAACACTAAACAAAAGCAATATGTTAAAAATCCTGCCTCAGGAAGAAAACATCAGTAACAAACAACTTTGAGGCGGATTCCTACGTTAGGGGCTTCGACTTAAGCCATCGGCGTTACCGTTGAGACTCCCCTTTTTGTAACGCACCTCAAAGGAATATTGTTGCAAAGCGAGGCTCCAGCGCAGGAGGCGGCCATTTTTGGGAGAGATGGTCTGCAGCCATTGGAGAGGGCAGTGATCCGTCTCAATGATAAACCTCGAGCCGGCTAGGTAGCATGACAATTTCTGAACGGCCCACACGAGACACACACACTCTTTCTCGGTGGCGCTGTACGCCTGCTCACGACAGGTCAACTTACGACTAGCATACAGGACGGGGTGTTCCACTTCTCCATTTTCCCGTTGGCACAGTACAACGCCCATGCCTCGCTCACTAGCATCGCACTGAACAACGAACCCTTTTGTGTAGTCTGGCGATCGTAGCACAGGCTGGCTTGTTAGGGCGCTCTTTAGGGCGCTAAAAGCTCTTTCCTTTGTCTCGCCCCAGACGACTGTTTGGGGCTCTGTTTTTCTTAGAGCATCCGTCAGGGGAGCCGCAATATCGGAGTACCTGGGGATGTACCTCTGATAGTAGCCGGCGACACCTAAGAACGACCGAATATCGGTCTTCGTGCGCGGTTGCGGGTAGTCTCGCACAGCGGCCACCTTTATTTCAGAGGGGCGGCGACGACCCTGTCCAATCACGTGACCGAGGTAGACAACCTCGGCCTGTGCTAATTGGCACTTGGGAGCCTTGACTGTCAAGCCCGCTTCGCGCAGGCGGGTTAGCACTGCCCGCAAGTGTGCCATATGCTCAGACCAGGATGCGGAGAATATCGCTACGTCGTCTAAATACGGTAAAGCGAATTCTTCCTGTCCCCGCAACACTTTGTCCATGAGGCTTGAAAAGCAGTATGGCGCGTTCTTCAAACCAAAACTCAAAACTTTAGGACGGAATGTTCCCATTGGTGAAATGAACGCCGCATACCTACTAGCCTCTTCTGTAAGTGGAACCTGCCAATAACCCCTGACACGATCTAGGGTGGAAATAAACTGAGCGCTACTAACTTTCTCAAGGCGCTCCTCGATGTTAGGGACCGGATAAATTAGATCCTTAGTGATGGAATTAAGCCTGCGGTAGTCGACGCAAGGACGAGGTTCCTTGCCCGGTACCTCAACTAAAATTAAAGGGGAGGTATAATCACTCTCACCCGCCTCAATAACACCGAGCTGTAGCATTTTCTTTACCTCAGCCTCCATAATATCGCGCTGGCGGGGTGACACCCGGTACGCCTTGGATCGTACTGGCTCTGGGGAGGTAAGTTCTATATCATGAGTAAGGACAGAAGTCCTACCAGGCCTCTCAGAGAACTGACCTTGAAACTCTTGTAATAGTTGATGTAGTTCGGTTTTCTGCTCAGCCGACAGCGGTGCTTTAATGATTAAGTCACTAATGACCTGATCAGTGTCTTCCCTGTTCGTCACTGAGCCTAGTCCCGGAAGCTCGACCGGAAGCTCTTCTAACTTGCCCGTGTCGGGCATTTCCTCTCCAGTACCTGGTGCCTTCAACGCTACAGGCTCAATTTTATTCAGTTCGGACGTGCTCTGAATATCAGCTTGCTGCGCCTCCGACCCTTTTTCATTGTTCGACAACGTCGGCCCCGCAACTACCGCCTTTGCAGCGAGCTCCCGAACTCTCGATCTGGTTAAGGCCTGAACGCTAGCCTCATCAAACAAAAGCCCCTTCTCGCCCAGGAGGTGATCGGACCTGTTCGAAAATAGGTACGGGTACTGGGGGGGGGGGCAGCATAGATGACACTACGGCCTCCGTCTCAAGTGCTCCGAAAGGTCCTTCAATAAGCACTTTTGCTACGGGCAGACACACGCTATGAGCTTCCACGGCTTGCTTGATCCATGCGCACTCGCCCGTGAACATATCGGGTTCTACGTAAGAGGGGTGAACTACATCTATTGTAGCTGCGGAATCACGAAGCACTCGGCACTCTTTCCCGTTCACGAGGAAGTCTCGCATGTAAGGCTCGAGAAGCTTCATGTTCTCGTCAGTGCTACATAATGACAAACACACGACTTTTCTTTTTGTTTCTGGACACTGCGCCGAAAAGTGACCCGGCTTCTGGCACGTATAACACACGCGCGCTTGCCTCCTCTCGAACCGCTTTCTGCGTTCGGCTTCGGCTGCCGCCGTCTCCTTACGTTCGGTCGGACTGCTTTCACTCGCATCCGCACTACGTGTGTCCCCCCTTGCTCTCATGGGTGTGAACTTCGGCCTCTCAGACTTGGAGCCAAATTCACCCTTTTGACCGTCCTTAGCTCCTCGAGCCCGACACGTCACAAACTCCTCGGCTAGCTCGGCGGCTTTAGCCACTGTACTAACGTCTGGCCTATCCAAGACCCAGTACCGCACGTTCTCAGGTAACCGACTATAAAACTGTTCCAGCCCGAAACACTGCAGAATTTTCTCGTGGTCACCAAACGCCTTCTCTTCTTTGAGCCACTCCTGCATGTTTGACATAAGCCTGTAGGCAAACTCTGTATATGACTCACTTCTGCCTTTTTCATTTTCCCGAAACTTCCGACGGAACGCCTCCGCTGACAGCCTGTACTTTTTTAGCAGACTCGATTTCACTTGGTCGAAATCCTCTGCCTCCTCTCTCTTCAAGCGAGCGACTACGTCTGCCGCATCGCCGGGTAACAAAGTGAGCAAGCGCTGTGGCCACGTTTCCCGAGAGAACCCCTGCTTCTCGCACGTTCGCTCAAAGTTAACCAGGAACAAACCAATGTCCTCTCCAAGCTTAAACGGCCGCATCAGGTCAGTCATTTTGAACGATACCCGTTCTCCTGCACCGTGTGCCTGACTTCCATTACGAGCGCGTTCCATCTCTACCTCGAGACGCTTCATTTCTAAAGCGTGTTGACGTTCGCGCTCGTCTTTCTCTTTTTGCTCATTACGTTCGCGCTCGTCTTTCTCTTTTTGCTCCCTCTCCTCAATGGTCTCAAGGCATTCCGACAGCTCGTCATCCTCAACCTCCAACTCAAGAATAGCCCTTAGCAGTTCTGGTTTTCTTAGTTTGTCTGAGACATTCAGACCCAACTCTCTTGCAAGCTCCAGCAATTTCGGTTTGCGCAACGACTTCAAATCCATGGCTGCTCCGAATGCTGCTTTCTCTACTGCCTACTATTGCCTTGCCGCAAACTAACCCGGCAGCAACGACAACCACAATTACCAGCTCTGTTTCTGACACTAACAAAAACCTGGCAAAACTCAGAAGAAGAAAGTCCCGCACTCACCAAACCTCGCAGCCAAGAATTCAGCGCAGTCGTACCGCTGCAGGCAACCAGTCATCACACAGGGCTCGTTGCACTGCTCCCGGATGGTCGTTGTGCTGCTCAGCATACAGTCGACCGCATATCTTCACTGCTGGCCTCCGTTGTCGGGATCTCACCGCTGGCAACCAGTTGTTGCAAAAGGGTTGCAAGCCCCAAGGGTAGCGTTGGCCTGGCGGCCTGGGGCAAAGCTGGAAACATCCGAAGGTCCCGGCAAAGGATGAGTCGACTGGCAACAGAACAACTGGTTTATTCTGGCATCGCAAACGAGCAGCCGGTCAGGGCGACCACATTACTCGAAGGAAGAAATCGAAGTCTCTCTTTGGCGTCCGGGGCAGCGGCCTTTTATACCCTCGTAGTCGAGGGCAAGAAGGAACGGCTTGGGATGAGGCGCCCGATACGGCGACGCTTGGACATGTTCAGACGTGACGTGCGCGTCCGCCGGGCCGGCGCCGGTCAGACCTCCTCGCCTCCCAGTTGGGGAGCTCCTCTCCCCGGCTGCCGCGCTTTGACAAGCGTGGGCACCAACACGCACACACACACACGCACACACGAAGACACGTGGCATTGAAACCTGCCTGGACGCGCTTGGCGGGAGGCGTTACGGCAGCACTGAACGGGCCCAAAATGACCGCCACTTTGAACGAAGCCCCGGCGTCCGTTGCATCCGCGCCGGCTATACCGCGCGTCGTAGGCGAAACGTAACAGTACATTTATTCTAGAGCACCCATGTTCCGAGATATTCGCCCGGAGAAGCTTCCGCAGATTTCGCGTAACTACGCATGCTAGGCGGTGGCAGTAAACTCCTCCCTACAGTGTGACGAAGCTGTTGGGTCAGGCGTTTCTTCCATTTCGATACCCGAAAGTGTAAGGGTGGCAGTGAGCAGCTTAGAGTTGTCTTGCAGAAAATTTGGAAGGGAATATCTGGGAACACAAGCGTGCTAAGAGAATTCTGCCAAACTGAATTGTTCAGGGATACGACTGCCTCTAAGTTTCCAATACGAACATCCCTTCTTACTGCAGCCACTGAAGTTAATTAATCGGTGACAAATCCATCTCAATTTTTGTTTTCATGGCCGAATAACTTATGTGGTTTTCTTGCACTTTTCAGCGCCAAATCTTAAGAAATTTGTAAAGCTTAATTTTCATCACCATGGTAGTAGTGTCGAGAAGTGAGTTTTGTAATTTCGGCGAGCAGCGAAATTTTTCAGTTTTCTTTTTAACAAACCTCCGCGGAGCCTTCGTTTCCTGAAGAAAGTTGTGGCACGGGGCACTGAGCAAAAAGTGCGGAAGGTTTTTTTTTTCGTGTCTGCGCGCCGTCTGATGTTATGTCCCACTGACGATGGCACTCATGAAGGGTACGAATGCCACGGGGTTGCCAGCTTAGTTGGTGCCCTGACCGGGCGACTGCTGGGATCACATGCGTCGCCTTCTCCTCTAGGGGCAATTCCGCCTTTGTTAAACAGCAAGACTGAAGTGATGTAACTGGTTTTATGGAGGAAAAACGCTAAGGCACCCGTGTGCTGTGCGATGTCAGTGCACGTTAAAGATCCCCAGGTGGTCGAAATTATTCCGGAGCCCTCCACTACGGCACCTCTTCTTCCTTTCTTCTTTCATTCCCTCCTTTATCCCTTCCCTTACGGCGCGGTTCAGGTGTCCAACGACATATGAGACAGATACTGCGCCATTTCCTTTCCCCGAAAACCAATTATTATTATTATGTAACTGGTTGCGACATAGTAACTAGCGCAAAAACAAAACAAAACTCGATGGGCGGCAAGAACGAACCGACGGACCATACGCTAGTTACTATGTCGCAACCATTTACTCAGCACCAACCAGCCCATCTTTCTTCTTTAATCACACTCAACTGAAGGACCTTGTAAGCCTTCGACAGCGCTTGCTTCACGGATCGGGAGTGGCAGCCTCTGATTTGTCCGTCCAGCTCAGAACTAAGCTACTTGATTGACCCCGCAGAGCCAGTTTTTTTTTTTTATGATGACAAGTATCACCCGAACGCTGCCGAACATTACTTAGGCAAGCATCTGAGGATGTTGGAGAGGGGAGGGACGGCAACTATCTTGATGCGGTTGTGACCTTTGGTACAGAGATGTTGCGCGTCCGTTTTTTCGTTTTATCCTAAAAACTTTCTACCAGGTTTAAAAAGTGTTTCGTACCACCTTACGGTGATAAACCAAGTGAACCTATACTACACTCAATGGCTGATTCTCTTCGATCCGGCGGAGCCACAACTAAGACAGGAACTTTCACTTGGCTACAGCAGGATGCGAGATAAGTTAGCCGTGTATAGATCGCTGCTTACAGCAACCAACCTGTTCGATTTTTATAACAATGGCGCAGTGTAGTACTGTCGGGAACAAAAGTGCCCAGAACGCGTGAAGGGGCAAACGAAGCCGATATCTCCGTTTCCAGGCGGTGGTTCAAGACCAAACACATAGCGGTGTAATTCGGACTGACGTGCCGTAAAATGTTGCAGTAAAACGAAGTGACCATTAGCGGGCATGGTCCTTGTGAGTCTAAATTGCTTTTCCCGCGTCCCGTAGACTTTTGTTCGCGATAGTAGATCTCGCATATTACAGAAGAAATATGCGTGGTGCTCAAAATTGCTTTCCAGACTTTTAAAAAAAATAAATGATGAGTCGTACACGAAAGCTGCTTTGTCATGCAGGTTATACGACCAGGCAGACACGAAGTGACAGGATAATGGACCATTTCGGAAAGTTGCGCGCGCCCCCTATGCGACCGCCGCAAAGCAGGCTGGGAATTGTGAGCGAGGTTGCCGGGCAGGATCCGCCGGAGCAGTGGTACGCTATGGACGCCGCGCAGCAGCAGGTAAAAAAAAACGTTTTTTTGGAGTGCTAGTAATACTTTTGTTGCATATTTGTGCCGCACAAGTTATCTTTACATTGCCGTACAACTTTTCTGTGGTTATGCAGCCGACGCTACGAGCGCGAAGCGAGTATTTTCGCAAGTGAGCGCACGAGAACCGCACACATGTGCCAGTGTCGCGCGCTCGCTGCTTGCGTTGCATAGCAACAGCGTTGTCAGCGTTTTATATATCTATGCTGCAGAAGGCACGAGCGCGATC
This sequence comes from Amblyomma americanum, assembly GCF_052857255.1. NCBI lineage: Eukaryota > Metazoa > Arthropoda > Arachnida > Ixodida > Ixodidae > Amblyomma > Amblyomma americanum. Next base: position 186,537,896 of record NC_135499.1, on the reverse strand, counting down.
TTACGGCTAGCAGGCGTGTTTTGCTGGTGAGCACGCGCTAACAGTGCATTTATTTACCGGTCGCCCGTCGCGAACATTCCAAGTTTGTGCGGCTGTCCCGGCGGCAGGCGTAGTACGTAGCGTACAGTACATTCATGTTTGTTGCAACAGTGCGACACCCTCTTGCGAGAATGTATGCGCTGTATTTTAGCAAAATACGTCGTTATCGAGCACTGCCCATTCAGTCTTTTGGTTACAGCGTGCTATTTAATCTATGTTTATTCTACGCACGACTCTGAAACAAGTATATGGTCGAAAGAAACGGACAGAGCATACGTTAATAACGTACACCTTGCAAGAAGTAAGTAGTTGAGTTGGCGCTTAGCTTGTGCCAGCGCATTTTCTTGTCTGTAGTGTTGTTTGAATAGCGCGCAGCAAGTACGAAGCAGAACCAAGCTCTTGTATTAGCACTGTTACATTCTGTGTAGCTGAGCATAGCATCTCGATACAGATAGCAGTTGCTGTTTGTGCCATATTCAACGAGTTTGACAGCTCATACCATCTCGGTCGCGGTCTCCATGTCTTACTACCATGGAGTGCAGATAGACGCAGCCAAAATATGAACGTGCCTCGGTGGCTACAAGGACGCGAACGCGGTCGAAAAAAACAAACTGGGGCGGATGTTTTGACTAACCTGAAAAACATGGACGCGTCAGTACTTTGCACTAGGGCGCCTCAGAGTTTAGCTAGATGTTTACCGAGCCCGTCCATGTGCAACATTCTTCACGGCCGCGCGTAGAAAACGAAACGGGTTCAGCGTTGCTTTTCAAGCATGCTTGCCACAATTAAACAAAACACAATGTATAAATACTCTTTTATTTCAAGATCGCATTGGTGGTCCCATGATCAGCTGTGTATGCTTGCATGCTCTGTTTATATGTGGAGTGCCAAAGAAAACATTTTGACACTTGCTTATACCCATGGTGCAGGTACCACTACGAACCATTCGTAATGCAATCCCTCTTCAAGAAAGGTTACCGAAAGGACCATGGACAAAGCAGTTAAAATACGTGCCGGATGGGTTCTCGGAGCAAGAAATCTTGGCACATCAGAATGCACATGGTGCTCAGAAACATACTGTAAGCGGATACAGGATGTTTAAATCAGAGAAGGTTCAAAATGTTCTTATTTGCAAGGCTGACAGGTCCACTTTTGTTAAAGCAACCGTGGAGGCATCGTTCTCTTTGGCAAAATCATATAACACCGCTGCTGTGCTCTCGTCAAATGGAACTGTGGTTGAAGGAACCTGCAACTGCAGGGCTGGAGCTGCAGGTGTTTGTAAACATGTAGTTGCATTATTATGGTTTGTACTAGACCTGAAGCGCTCTGGGGCAGCCTACGTGCGAGACACGCAGTCGTGTACAGACAAACCCAGAGCATGGGGTACTGGGGCTAAGAAGGCCAACGTGCACACACGCGAGTTCTCACAACTACGTTTTGTGAAACATATGCCAATGAAAGCTGGTAGGCATCTGACTCAAGAAACCACAGTTTCTCTGAGAGTGACAGAAGACCATATTAAGAGAATGCATCAGACACAGAAAAATATTCCAAACGCCATGCTATGCAAGACGCTGGAGGACAACCACTTTCTGCCCGTACCAGTGAAAAGAACACTTCACGAGGAGGCTCTTAGCCAGATGCCAGTCAGGTTACCAGTGCAATCCCTGTGGGCTGAGCATGTGCCAGCTGGGTACAAGTTCGGCTCCTGTGAGCTTACTTTAGAAGACTCATGGGCCCTTGAGCAAGCGACTAGGATGCAAAGCGGCTCTACAACATGGAACTTCGAGAGATCCAAGCGCCTGACTGCTTCACACTTCGGAGATGTGGTGTCACGGCAGAAGCCAGCTGACGAGAAGTATTTCAAGAGGCTGTTCGGGTCTAGCCAGATGCAGACCAAATACATGGCTGATGGTTTAAGAAATGAAGATGCAGCCGTGCAACGTTACATAGGGAAGAGAACAGTGCCAGTTAGGAGTTACTATTGTGGGTTGTGTGTCAATCCTGGTGTCCCTGTTCTTGGTGCAACGCCTGACCGTGTTGTAGAGGAGGGAGGAGATTTTGGTCTCCTTGAAGTTAAGACCCTCTCAGCTGCCAAGGAACGGGGTGATGAATTAGAAAATGCTGTGAATACGGCATCCTACCTGAAGAATGGAGTTCTTAAACCAACGCACAAGTACTTTTACCAGGTCCAGGGGCAAATGGCTTTGACTGGACTCTCCTGGTGTGATTTTGTGGTTGATAATGGCACAGACTGCACTTTTCAGAGGATCACTTTTGACAGCTCGCTTTGGATTTCCAAAATGCTGCCATGTCTTCTGGAATGTTACAAGAACTACCAAGAGCACTGTGCTTGTGTGTGAATTTCAATATATTGTGCTCCTGCCCGCAGTACAGTCCACAGAGGGTATGCCTTAGCCATGAACTTGACCAACTGGACGACCAACCGCTATCCGAAAAAAGAATTCTACAACATCGAAAGGACCTACCGCCGCAGAAGAAGGCCGTGCAAGCGCTTTTGCGCTTCTTGCAATCTACCGGCCTGTGTGAAAGACTAACTGGAACGCCTTGTGTGTGTGTGTGTGTTTCCATGTGTGCACATTCCTTTTTTTCGTTTTTCTCTCTGTCATCTTTCTAACCCCTATCCCCCATCCCCAGTGTAGGGTAGCAAACCGGAGACTCACATCTGGTTAACCTCCCTATCTTTCCTTTTCATTCTCTCTCTCTCTCTCTCAATGACTTATTTCAGTTACATTGCTCTGCAGGACAAAGATGCTTGGACTCATGTACTTGCTTGGATGCTTTGGCATGTGTTCATACTTACATATATTTGGTTTTTAAATATCTTGTATGGCATTAGTCTCTATGAAGAAAGTGTTTTTCTGTGTAATATCATTATGACCATGTGCATGTGTTGCCACTACCTATTTAAATGTGTGTGCAACTAGCAACTAATCGGTGTGTGAAAAGTAAATGTCAAGCACCACACGTCTTGCTGCCCTGTCATTGAACACATACATAATGCACTCTTAGTCCCAGGAACCTGGGCAGCTACATACTTCAACATTTACTATACTTAATGATGATAGTGACCTCACATTGGTCTCTGTAAGGAAACCACATTGAAAGTTGCAAGCAAAATCTTTGCAAATTGACAAGTGTGTTCTCCGTAGTGAAGGTACTCTTTCACTCAATACGACTTGTAACATACGAGGAGTGAACCAACGAAGGCTTATGCTTTACAGTAAATCAATGTTTAGTCATAGAGAGCGCCCAAAGTGCACATTTAGCATACTTTGAACTCTGCTCTGAGGGGTTAATTGCACAAGTTCCGAGCAGCACTGGGCTCGCACTGCTTTTGACGACCAAGCTCAAACCTGCCGCATCTAGAATACTGCAGCTGATATTGAGTGCGATAGCATTGATTCATATAAGTTCGTTCTCAAGGGTTCCATGCAGGACATTACATAAGAGTTGGTAATAAAGCTCTCAAATTTCAATGGCATGAAATACTCGCATACATATACAAATTTTTTACATATACAGTACACACATATACAAATATACAATACACATACATATCACAATTTTTTGAAAAATAGGAGCACGTCACTAACACATGTAAAAATAACAAAGTGAAATTCACTTTACAGATTTCATTCCAAAAAGTTAGGAAAGACAATCTGTGGTAGAATAGACAATGGCGACAAACATCAACTTTCCATATTGTCTGTGTAGTTCAGCAATGAGACTGGTGATTTGGTTTCAAGTCATGACTCGGATATAGTACTGCCACATTCTATGCTCAAATCATTTCTACAACACTGTCACAGAAATAAGACATTGCAGCCCTATGTAGCCTGTACAGTAACTTCAGACTTCAGCAGAGCAAGAAATGCTGCTCTAGTCTGCTGTGCATGAAGTAGTGTACTTTAGCGCAAGTTCAATGCCTTGCACTGCAGCAGGGATTCTCAAACTGCGTTTTGTGGAACTCTCTGGTTTCTTGGAGCACTTCCTAGATTCCCCAAGCACCTATGTTTATGCATGTCTTCATCCGCCTTAGCCAAGTATTTTGGGACTAATGCTGTAGCTGCTTACTGCTATCTTACTATACAGCCAGTCATAACTGAATTTAAGTATTTGTTCAGGTGCTGTGCAGTTTGCGTACCCCTTTTAAATATGTCGGCCAGCACCTTTTGAAGTCTCAGTCGCAGCGGTCGAATTTCGATGGAGGCAAAATTCTAGAGGCCCATGTACTGTGCAATGTCAGTGCATGTTAAAGAACCCAGGTGGTCGAAATCTCCTGAGCCCTTCTCTACGGGGTCCCTCATAGCCTCAGTCGCTTTGGGACGTTAAACCCCCATAAAGCAAATCTTTCCAAGACAGGCTCCGTGACCGAAGCTGGCCAAAACATAAATGAAACTTGTTAGAAGCCGACTGCAATTTAGCCAAATAAAGTTGGTCTTTCTTCAACTGAGAAAGAAAAAGTTTGAGCACCCCTGCGTTACAGTAGACCATGCACAACATACAAAACATTAAAAACGCCACCATCGCTCATCGGTTTAGAATGGGCTCATGCATAAAATTATTGAGATAACAACAAATTTTCCATATCTTGTTCAGCTTCTCTGCCATAACATTAGGAAAGACGGCACGGAGTATCCTGAAGTTTTTAACTTCCCTGATGACACGCTCAACATGGATTCGCAAACTGGCTATCTGCCGTGTTGCTAACTCATCTGCCAGTGACAACTGCGTGCGGCCATTCAACATGGGTGGCATGTTTAATTTGACTCCAAGCTGACGGAGGTCATCTTCAATGAGGAATCCTCTATCCGCCATTACACTGTCCCCTTCCTCGAGCAACTCATACAGGCCACTGTGTCTTGTGATTTCTCGATCAGAAAGTCTTCCAGGAGCAAGATTAGACACGAAAGAAACGAAGCCGTTTGGAGTGATGCCAATGAGCCCTTTTGCGGTGTTATGTCCCTTATACGAGCTGAAAGTGTCGCTTTGTGTTTTGTAGTCAGACGGGTTCTCGATAAAAATTTCTGTGCAGTCCAGTACAATGCGTGTAGATGGGTACAGTTCTTTAAAATTGTCTGGCATGAACAGGTCCACTGTGTTACGTGATGGCCACATTGGTACCTGGATTAGCATTTCATACAAAAAATTAACCCAAAATGAGTACATAGCACTCACGGTCGCCACAGACACTTTCAGGCGATATGCCAAATCCTGCTCTAGCAGGCCAACTCTGAGCCTGCAAAGCACTGCAATAAGCTGTTCTTTCATTGTCAGTGCTGGTGGCCTGCCAGCACCCGTTTTCAGTTCCTGGTACATGCATTCAACATGTTCAACGAACGCATCAAATTTTTTTAAGGAGTTGAAGCCCGTATAAAACACGAGTCGTTTCTCATCTGAAACGAAATCGTGAACTTTGGAGACACAATCTTTTAGTTTTAGTTTCTCTTTGAGAGCCTCAGCTTTCACATCGTGCAACTGAGACTTCAGATCCTCGACCTCTTTCTGGAGCTCAGATTTGTCTTTGCGGAGCAAGCTATTTTCATGCTCGAGTTTTTCGCAGTGTTCGAGAAGGTGGGCGACTTTTCTTAGTGCGGCAGCAGATGCTGCGTCTGGAGGCCCCATGGAGTATGAGTGGTCGGCACCTAAAAAAGAAATGAACTGTTTAATGATTTGCGAACAGTTAGGCCCTGCTTTAATGCAGATTTCAGGTTTTGAAATAGTCACTTCAGCCGACAGTGGGTGTTCTGAACCTTTGCTCTCGGCTTACATTGATATACAGACGACAGAGAACCAGGATAACGAAGCCATACAGCCCAACTCTCTTTCACTCCACTGATCCACCTGTGCAAGCAGCTTACCAACCAGCAAGTCCAGATCAATACTATCCAGTTATACTTCTAAGCCTCATGAGCTGTTTGTTTCCCCTCCTGAGCATGCAGTTCGACGACGTTGCAGCTTGTGCTACCAGCGTACTGGTGTGGAATCGCCAATCATGCTGCATGACCGTATCCGTAGTGAACCAAAATACATAAATACTAGGTTTCATGCACCCAGCAAGTCCGCCAAATTTGGCTAGCCTGACTTTTGGGACATTTCTCCAAGCTGGGGTGAAGGGAATAATGTCGAGGAAAAAGAAATGAAATGGGTAAGTTTCACAATGCCGTGCACTGGTGGAAGAGGTACCACGTTTATCATAAAACTCGCTGTAGTAACATATGCACGGTAGAAATCACTGATAACATTTATGTCACAGAACACATGAGGTTCTGCCACTCCTAACATGCAACCTATCATGCAGACGTCCAATGGCTAGCTGCAAAAGCTCGCGGAAAACTGGCTTCGCGGGAAAAAGTTTTGTCAGTTTTCACTGGATGAAGAAGCCGCTCGCTATAAATATGCCGGTTGCCACAACACCCGTGGACCTCGGTATCAGTGGGCGCGATAGGGGTCCGTTAAAAGCGAAAAATAAGTTTTCATAGTGGAATGAAGAAAGCGACAATTTTTAACCACCACTAACCTTCCGTTTCCGTGCGAGGCGAAGCCGGTGCACCGAAGGTCAGCTGGGTGGGCTCCTTGGAAACTGCGTCGCTCTCTGCGTACAAAAAAAAAACGCTTTCATGAAAATGCGTACACACAAAGCCGAAGCATCAGAGAAAAGATGGCACAGTTAAAGCGTCGCTTACTTCGATCGCATTGGGGCACGTCAACTACGCAGCCGATCTCCAACTCGTTCAGAAGGAGCACCGGGCTGGCAGAGGCAGTTTTGGAGCTCGTCATCTTGCGTTTCGCAACTGGAAAGGATTTGGAAGTTATGATAATATGCAATAACAGTCTGAATATATATACTTACCGGTATTAAAGGAAAGAGATAGTTGATTGATGACTTTATGGGGGAAAATTGTTGGCAGCCGGTCCATATAACCACGGCGTCCACTTGCGTTGAAGTGGGCTCCGCATATCCGGTGGTGCTTAGAAGGTTGCCACAAAGAGAAGCGACCAGCACTTCCCTGGCGGTTAATTCTTCTCACCCACTCCTTTTTTTCTTTTTCATTTGCAGGGAACGCATGAAATGAAACGTTCTTGTCTCTCAGCGTGTTGTTGTCGCAACCAGGCACACAACAAGTCTGACCGCCGCCTCGGCACTTCGACGACATCGCGTGCAGTAGTGGCTGCGGTCACTAAGTGACCAACAGGCACGTAACACTTAATATAGCGCACCTGCAACCGCCCACCACCAAAAAATACACGAAATCTCAAACCAAACAAAGTACGCACACACACACACCACAGCTATGCAAACGCAGGAGACAGGAAAGATGACCGGCCGGTCGGCGCTCGCTCATTTTTCCCATAATGCTTCGCGCGCCCGCTAGGTTTTTTCGCGGCGCTGCGATTTCCGAAATGGTGCATTGTCGTCCTCAACTTCATAGTCAACTTAAATCAAAAATAAACATTTTAGCGGCTACTGCTAAGGCGCATGTAAACGTTCAAAATTGCAGGGCTATTCGATTTGATAGAATTCTCCAAACACGAGCGTGTTTCAAGAGATTCGCCTCCAAAGTTTGAACCTGATCCGCTCCCATTCTGATAGCCGGATGTGAAAGGAAAACAGCTACCAGCTTTGCTTTGCATGTCGCCGTCGGCAAACAAACCTGGTGTGGCGCAGCGGTGTCCGTGAGTGGAGGGCCCAGCGTGAGCTCGAGGCTCCGCGGATCGGGTTTGCGCGCTCTGTCGCCTTCGTAGTCGGGAACAACGAGTTCCTCTCCTCCAACCTTCACACTGCGCGCGTACATGTGGATGCAGACCACGATTACCGCCGACAGCAGCAGCATCGCCAGGCTGGTCAGCATGCGTACAATCACGCGGGGTACCTGCAAGGTCCGCAGTGGAAGGCACCTTTCAGGCACGGCTCGCCACTTTAATTTCACTTCTGCTTCTTCTAAATAGCCTCAAGAAATGAAGTTAGTCGGTGTTGGAACGGAAGCCGCCAGTGGTAAATATTTTAAGGGCATATACGGGATTTCGTACAAATTGTCACAATAATTGAAAATAGTAACATCGAAACAGCAGAACTTGTTAGGTGAGTGCGCCAGTGATCACGGGATCCATACTGATTACAAAGGAGATACTCATGACGCTAGAAAGGCAGAAAAAAAAATGGCAGTGGCTTAGCTTTGGTTAAACGTGGAGTGACGCGATAGCTACATCTGGCCGAGTGGAACTCCCTCAGTCGAATTGCAATGTCCGTCTTTCGCCGCTCCGTTTCGCTGGGCGTTCCTTCTTCATCTTCATCCCACTTGACACGGCGCATGCGCACAGCTGTTGCAGCTGTTGCGCGCCGCGCCGCCGGCAGCAGCAGCTGCTCCGCACCACGTGACCAACCACGTGACCAAATATGCCGTCACGGAGCTCAAGTGGTGCCACGCTGAAGGGTCGAAGAGGTGGCGTAGTGTAGCTTTCGCTACAAAAGAATGATGGTCGATCTGCGTAGTTTGGCCAAATGCGAATTAGGTGCACTAGCAGTTAGGCTTTCACTTCGGTTTCGGTGTTCAGATCCAGTGTTCACGGATGCCAGTCGTTCGGGTAACGTTAATGGGTTAGTGTCCATATATACGAAACAGGTCATTCTCTACATTCATAGGTCTCTGAGAGTCTTCCTACCATCCCTTGCGTAGTGGTGGAGTGGCCAAGCGATGCGCCTTCTATGGCAGGTGCTGCCATCGGTGGGACTTGGGGTGCTTCGGTTTTTTTGCGATCCGGGTTACTTTTCCCGAGAGCCGCCCACGATTAATTGAGCTGCCACCGACACGGTGGGCAGGCTACTCGCCTGCCTGAGTAGCCTGTTCAATTGAGTAGCCTGGGCAGGCGGGCGGGCAGGCAGCGAACGCGCTAATGCGGGGAATGGCCGTTGTAAGTGCTAGCGCACTGAAAATGTAATGCTACAGGGAAGGAAACCTGCCTGCATGAAAAAGGCTTAGAGCACGCTACCATACTCACAGTTCTAAGAAATATTATTCACAAAGTTCGCTACTATAAAAAAAAACTCATTATCTGGGATGCAAAGGTTGCTACATTCGTAGGAAACAAGGAAGTCCCTGGTAGCTGCTGCGCACTCCCTGAAAAAGCGCCAAATTCACAATGCAAACATTTGCGAACAAAGCGCCTTAAAGGGTGAAGGATTGTAAAGGATAAGTCTTTTTCAAGTTTATTCTTCTCACTACTGGTAACGTGAAAAGGATCTCGACATTGCAATGTGCAAAACATAGTCGGGAAAGACGCTGAGAAGGAAGAACTGTTTCAAACTCCTGAAAAAGCAGCTTTTGCTTTTAAAATTGTGCCCTCCTAATCTTTGTCACGTGCAGAACTTCAGACAGGTGCGAGTGTACAAGCGCCAGCTCATGCGTTTCTCTTCCGACGAAGTTGCCTGCAGTTGTACTGTTCATACTGCAACAAACTTAGTACTCATGCCATCAACACAGAGGCTAGACCTTTTCTTCGTGTACGCTCTAAAGTGTCACTCGCGGTGTCGCTGCATAGCCTTTGTCAGAGGTAAAGAGCCAATAGCATTCATGACCGGAGCAGGCTTTGTATAGCGAACTTCTGGCATTCCGCATTTATGGATGGTGGGGAGACCTGTGCTCTGTTTCTTCTGAATTTCTAGAGGTATGGATTGCCGATACGATGTCACGTAGCGGATCCATCACATGGGACATACATGCGACGCTCTGGCGCACTCACTCAGTAAGCTTTTTAAGAGCGTTAGCTCTTACTCATCACGTTTCGCGATTTCGTGGGGTCTGCTACCACCCTTGATCACAGCGCCATCTGTGGCAGCAACCACTCACCACGTTTCGAGATTTCGCGAGGTCTCGTATAACGCCGAGATCAAAGCGCCATCTGTGGCTGCAACTAGAAAACTGCGCATCTCGCAATGAGAATTGTAGCACCATCCATAATAGCATTACAGAAACAACCACCTGCCGCGTGCCAATGATGACGTCACGGTTCAATATGGTGTATATAGGTGGAACTATATGAGTATGACGTCAGGAGACGAAGTGGAGGCATAGTTTCGGTTTCTTGAATCCAAGATGGCAGTCATTAAAATTGGTTGTGCCCTCTCATCTCTTTCCCCCCTCCCTAACCAAAAATATCCTGAAATGGGTAGGAAAACTGTCCCGTTACGGGACCGCTATAAATATATACATTCGTTCCGCTATATATATATATATATATATATATATATATATATATATATATATATATATATATATATATATATATATATATACACACTCCGACAACAACGGGCACCCACCATCCGGGGACAGTTGTATACCGAATTTGGTTGGCAAATAAGACCCTATGGGTTGTGGTATACAAATAGAATCACAATTAAACACTAAGTAAGCACTGAACACATGCAATTACTAATTGAAGCGTTACCATATCGCACCGAAATCCAAATTCTAGGCCCACCTTTGACCCCCTAGACGAAGAAAATTCCGTCTGGAACTTATCTTGAGGGGGTGCCACTCGACAATGGGTAGACGTGCATCATAATTTCTCTGATAGATGGCACTAGGCGGCGATCATTCCGATATAGGTGGCGTGCATGCACGCTTGCACGCGTACCCGACGATCATGAGCTCGAATTCACTCCGGCTTACTCTTTCCAAGACATTGTTTTACTCTATCAATTTGGCCACAGCCTTTATCCGCGCCCGTGTAAAGGTCTCTCAAAGGCGGAGGAGCGGCTTCTGCTCTGCCTTTATACTTATACATTGCTGTGCCCGGCAGCTCTCAACCATTTTGACCCTTCTTTCTCGGGCAGCTGTCCGCACTGTGCGGAGAAGTCTTCGGACATCTACCACATGGTGTGGGCGTGTCCCTCCAACCCTGCTATCCCCCCTCATCCCAACCCCACCCGGGAGGACTGGGAGGCGACCCTGCTCGGCTGCTCTGACCTACAGGCTCAAAAGGCCTTGGTTGAGCGTGCCCGGGCAGCGGCTGACGCCACTGGGGTCCCGTACTAGGGACCCCACCTAGTGTTTGTGACGGCCGGCCCCTAAAGGGTCGGTCCAAACATACCTCCCTGTAAATACTCTTTCCTAGCCAATAAAAGTCTTTCACTACCACCACCATAGCCGAGCATGGTGGCAATCCACCCCGTTTCAAACGGTATTGCATTCCGTTTCTCGAGACGAGCGGTGCATTCTTCGCACTCTTCATCTAGTAAACCAAACAGCTAACGCTCGTTAGTTCAATGTCTTGCAGATGGTGGCGGCCTTCTTTTTTTGTGAACATTGGATGCCAGTGAACATGCCCACGAGAGTGACGTTGATATAATAAAGTAGAACCTTCAAATGTATTATAACTAGAGGAATTTGCGAGTATTCAGCTTCTGGACCATCCTGATTTGAGAGACAGGCCCATGTTCAAAATTAAGGTGCCCCTTTTATCGTAGAGCTCTGTTTGCGGTGAGCATGTGCATACTCCACGCGCCTAAAAGTGCTCACCTGGTCCAGGCCTGTGGACACGTGGAGGTCTTCCTCGCTGATCGAGTAGCTGTTCCTCCGGAAGGCAGACGGGAAGTGCTGCTGCCGCCACAATACACCTGTGTCGGGTTCCATTGCCAGGCCACGAAAGAAGTGCCCAGTGGTTACCGGTGGATGCTTTGACGAAAGGACGCTTGTTCACGACGCCAAGTCCGTCACGCCGCGCGGGACACATTCTTCTCCTTCTTCTTCTTCCTACTCGAATCTTGCTACTCTAATCTGAAGATTCTTCTTCGTCTTCCTTAGACAAATGTACTAGACATTTCTTCAGACTTCATCGACCAATCTTTTCAGTACCCAGAACTAGTTTTTAGCTTCCCCTTTTAATAGTAGCCACTTCATCGCATTTTAAGTCTTAAAAATCACCGCCCATTATTTGGTTGACTCCGAACAGAAATAAACTTATATGGGAGTAAAAAGAGAGTATGCTGTCCTTTAGCGTACTCCCTTTAGGGGCAGGGTATGCTGGCCAAGTCCAGGGGTAGATTTCGATTATTAAAAATTGGAGGGGACAGTTTAGCTCCTCTATTACGCGACAGCGTAATGGATTAGTTCCTATATATTCAGGTAATCCTCTACTCTAGATCCATAGGTCCTTGGGAGTCCTCATATCATTCCTGGCTCTGTGGTGAATAAGTGGTTAAGCGATGCGCCACTTCCCAGCGATTGCAGATGCTCCCAGCAGTGGGCCTTGTGCGACACGGGCTGCTCTTCCCGAGCGACCAATCATTAGTTGTGAGCGAAAAATCCCACAAGAGTCAACCTAGCTGGGGCACCTAGGCCACGTGATCTTGTATAGCGTCTTCGCAACCTGGCCACTGTTATGTGAGCGAAGTAACCACGGTGGCAGGCGCCAGTTAAATTGATCATTGGTCGCGAGAGGCTGCTCGGGAAGATTAACCTCGGTCTCACAAGCCCTACCGGTAGCTGCACCTGCCATGGCAGTGGGGCATCGCTTGACCGCTGCACCACTGCGCCAGGAGTTGTGCGAGGACTCACAGGGATCTATGAATCAGAAGTCGAGAATGACTAAATCTGCATATATAGGAATTAACCCTTTAATTCTATCGCGTCATGCACTTAAGGCGGATCTTCTCCCCTCCAATTTTCTTGGTAACGGAGGCATATTCTCATCACAATGCAAAGCAACTTGATGTAGTTATCAATGGTCTTGAGTTTAGCAAATAGAGGGGACTGAAACCTCTGTAAAAATCTTTGGAACTGCTAAAACTTCGCTTGTTTTGAAGAGGGACTTTGTTTCCGCTCCCAACCTAAATATTCCGTATTTTTTGCGAAGGACGTCTACAGCAGGACTTGGATAGAATACCATGCCTGTAAAGGTAAGTTCGCTAGGGGACTCCCTTTTTACTTCCATATGGGCTAATTCATGTTTAGAGAGTAGTGCTTTGTCGTTATCGTTTTCATACGTTAATCACTCTACTGCAGTTTAAAACCCTCACATATTGTTGGAACTCTTTTGTTGGCCTTTTAGACCGTGACTGACGTTGACTAGGCTGAAAAGTTCGCTTGAGAGTACATATTGTGGGCGCACCATCACAAAAATTACGCAGTGCACTTAAGGTTGAACTGAAGATTAGTTTTTGAGGAAAGGAAATGGCGCAGTAATTGTCTCAGATATCTCGGTGGACACCCTTACCGCGCCGTAAGGGAAGGGAGGAAGGCGATAGTGACAGAAAATAGAGGTACCGTAGTGCAGGGCTCCGGAATAATTTCCACCACCTGGGGATTTTTAACGTGGACTGGCATCGCACAGCAAACGGGTGCCTTTGCGTGTCGCCACCATCGAAACGCGGCCGCCGTGGTCGGTATCGAACCCGGGTACTCCGGATCAGTAGCCGAGCGCGCTTACCACTAAGGATTTTTTATGTGCTTTCAACGCATTTTTTAAATTTTCATATCCATCTTACGTTGTTTCAATTATTTTTAATTTAAAAAATTTTTCTCTTCCAAAATGACGCACCTACTGATTAACATACAGAGGTTAGAATGGGCTAAAGAAAAAAACAATTGCACTGCCGGCACCGTCTTACGACACTGATTAGCACGCAGTCGTAAGGCCACGCATTTGCTAGGTTTACCTTTGTCCGCCAAGAAGCAACAGCGCTAGTCTTGCCTTTGTCCCGCCTTTGTTACGCCATTCACCCACTATGAAGCAACGCGGTTTTGTTGCCTATGGGTGGCGTGCTCGTCATGCTATCTCAAAGCCAATGGGTTCAATTACTCGCACCTTGGGAAGAAATCTTATTTTTCTCTTATACCACGGCGACGTCATCTGAGGTTTTCGGGACCACTAATGCGGTCAACGACGACAACACCGCGTTCCGTTGGTGATGAGCTGCATAATGCTTTCGCATTAATAAACCTCAGTCAGCGCCTGTGCCGTCTTTATTCATTGTCCTGTCTAATCGCTGTTCCTTTCCATCATACATGAAACGACAGTGACTAGTGGGGTAGTAACTTTGTAGTTCTCGTAAGATAACTATTTTTTATATCTCGAGGACGCGCGAAATATTGTGTGAATTGTCTGGCTGATATGATAACCGCCTCTTAAATATATCGACCTCCTATATTTCTGATGTGTGCGGTACGGATGCAAAGGTTTCAGCTACTGACAAAGTCTCGAGGCTTCTATGCGATGCGGTACCGAGTCGTGCTGATGTTTCGGGCTTTCAACTATTTTTCAAAACTGCTTCATTGCTCACATTAGTAACATTAATGACGCTGTCACACAGCATGCTTTCACGCAGCACTAAAGAGGCTGAGGGGGAATTTTCGTTTGCAGTTCTCACCAGCGACGAAGAAGGCAGCTTTAACTGCAACGCCCATCAGCTCTGATTCTTCGCACTGAAAGGCGAAGAAGAAGACAAGGATTCTTAATTTTGGTGCGTCTCTTTATCTTCTTTTCTAATTTCGCTCTGCGTTGTTCTTAGCGGTTATTTTTAGGCGGAAATTTCCTACCTGTCATTCAGATCTTAACGCAAGCCATTGTTCACAGGCTACAATGCTTTCAGAGGATGAAAAAAATGAACAGGGCAGCTCTGACAATGTTCACCGCCAAGCACTCTCCTCTTGTTGTCTTTGTCTTTTTTTGTTTGTGTGGCGACAGCTACCATCATTGTTATTGATTCGTTCTGCGCAAGCCACAGCCGGCTCACAGATTATCCGCTCAGGGGAAGAGGCTGTGGTGCAGAACATAGCCTGCCTCAACCGTCGGCCTCCTCAAGAGCCGCTTCGAAAGCAGTGACGGGTGAGCGCGCTTCGCTGGATGCAGTTTTCTTAGGCTTTTCGCTGCAGGGACGAAAACTTCGATCGCTTAGATTTTTCCCTTGAAGAAGCCGCCTTGTCCCATCGAGTCATCATCCTAGGTTGGTTTTAGTTTAGATAGAGCGAAGAGGTTAGCGCATTAACGCGACAAACCACTTTGCCGATATCTTCAGCGACAACTTGTTTTCTGGTCTTCCTAGTTAGCGAGCTGCGCTTCGAGTAGTATCAGGCCAATATACATATCGCTTTAACAGTATGTTCGTAACGCTACACGTAAGTGGTACACATTTTTATCATTTGTAGCCTCCAGATCACGAGTAGGAAGTTATTGAATGACAGGTGTCTGAACTCACCGTGAAGAATTTCTACTGATGGTCTATATGCAATGAAGATCATTTGTTTTCATCGAAATGATCCTGCCGTGGAACACTTTTAAATGCGTTGCAAATCAGGCCGACTGAATACACTGGAATAGTCATTTTCTTAAGGAAGTGCTTATATTATCCTGTCAATCATCAAGCGGGCAAATAATTCTTATAACAGGACCTTCGCTCTAGCCTACTCAGAAGGGCCTTCGGCTTCCTTTCTTATGCGAAGAATGCTGACAGACACCTTGAGGTTCTCTCGAAGCCGATTTCGTGAACCGTCGCTCGCCGAACAGAACACAGCTGAAAGAGTACAGCTTTGAAAAATCCGTCCTCGTTATGCAGTGTTGTAAGCGGAAGATATATTGGTGAAGACGAGATACGAGTGATATTTCAGTGACTCCTTGAGCTGAACCAGGTGTCTTTATACTGTGTGCTGGGGTCAATTATCGATGTTTTGTGGGAGAACAGAAAGCTTGGGTTTGAAGTCATGGGATCCTAGGGGAAGACCATGGTCCCGGAGAGTGGCTGTAAGTTCCGTTGTGAGATATCCGCCTCTAAATAAGTGCATTGCGTTTGTTCTCTTCGGTGACTATTTAACCGTGGCCTGATTAAAAACTTGTGTATAGTGTGGTTAGCTTGAGAAGTTGGGCCATTTGGTACGTATTCATGGTTAACGAGCGCTAAAAAGACGAAGACGGCGAAGAAGACGTCGACAGCATGACACATGTAGTGTAGTTTTAAAAGCCCTCCAAATTTTTCCTTTGCTTCGCTCTTTCCGCGGTTGCCGGCAGTGGCAAAAAGATGAAAGGCATGAAATCAGTGGGAAGTAAGTGAGTTTTTGCTCCCACTTTGGACGCACGTTCCGTTATGCTTCGCCGGGAGCTGAGCGGTGAGTGAAATGGGTACAATTAGCGTATTAAATGACTTCCTTGTACGACACCCTTCATTAAGCGTCAGGCAATGTTCTACAAACTTAGGTGCCCTACAAGCATCTCTTCATAATTCTTTTCAGTTTACGCCTGTGCAGTTCACGCAAAACGACGGCCCATGTTTCTCAGACACAGATGCTCATCACGTGTCATAAACCTTTGACGACCTTTCACAAGACTTGTTGTTTTTCCTGCTTATCTCTGCATTACATCTAAAAAGGAGTAATCGTCCTTTCAGGGAAAACTTTGCTCCCTCAATAGTGAAGACGGCTGCTTGCCAGAGGACGCAGTGCTCTGCCAATACATCTTGCGGTCGTGATGGAGCCAGTGGAGCAGGACTGGCGTAAGTACTACGACGCCTGTTACGACAGACCAGGCGGTCCTCCTGCCGGAGACGTGACTTCGCCTACGACCCACGTTACTAACCTGGCAGGAAACCCGGCTGCAGAGCCCGTGGGCTCGATGCCTCGGATTTTGGACGAGTTCGCCAGCAAAACGGCTGCTTGCAAGCGGGCCGTCAACGACAGCGGGGCCGGCACGATGCTGGTCCGTACTCTGGTCTTCTTGTTCGTCGTGTGCCTGTGCGTGATTTTCCTGTCTCTCGTCGTGACCGGCTCCACATGGTCCTCGACCTCCGGAGGCGCCTCCAAAGAGAAGCAGTCCAGGGTCACGGAGTCTTCGATCCACGTGGACGCCCCCAGGCAACCGGCACAGCCTGTCGTCCAACCTGGGCGCAAAAGGGCAGCGGCGCGAGATAGGGCGTCGCCCACCGGCGTGCAGCTCGCGCACAACAAGGAAGCCAAGGCTGCGCCGCCGGTGGAGGCCAACTTATGGAATGCTGACAAAGACGACGGCGAGGACGAGAAAGAGGTAGGTGCGCTGGAAGCTTCAATGGGAAGAAGTAATGGCGTACGAATAGTTCGTTTGTCCCCTTCAGTTTCTTACAATATCCCCTTGATCACAAGGAAGCCGCAGGGCTGACTTTGTGACACTCGTCAGTCACCTGTCAACTTCTGCTGTGTTCCCTAACCAGACGTTGTGTCGTTAAGCCGTCGTCTATAATTGCGTACTGATGAGAATGTGAGTTGTTGACACGTCGAAATCATGTACGGCATCTATGATGTGCGCTATCTTTAATCCTGTACATTTTTCTTCTTGTGGTTTCAAGTTTCGCTAGACCGTGTTGTAGCTCTGAAAGTGCGCGCTAATTAACATTATCTTCCATCTCTGTGTGGCTTTGCAGAGCATAAATAATTCGGCTTGACAAATCGCAAATCTTAAAGGGACTTAGAAAGGGGGGTCTCAATAAAGGTGCGATAAGTCTGGGATGTTAAAAGACGACGGTTCATAATTATCCCCCAGCAAGAATTGTTTAAATGCGTTTTGTGGAAGCTGACTTATATGCAGACGAAATTTGAAATTCCGCGTCTTCGCGCCTTTTTCCTCGCAAGCCGAAGCGGCGGCGCTCCTCCGCCGGCCCCACTCACTCGGCCCCTTCCCTACCTCCTCCGGCTGCGGCGCGCGCGGAGTGGGCGCGGCCGTTGTAGCGCGTGACGTCTGAAAGAGAGTGGCGCTGTGAACCAATGATAACCCCCGGCTGCTGACGTCATTTGCAAGACGTGACGTCGTCTGCCAGGTTTTCGTGCGAACGCCCGGCACCGCGCGTCGCCGCGAGGTGCGAAAGCGGGAATTAAAAAAAAAATTATTGTAAATTTCCCGCTCGCTCTGGAGGTCTCGTACGCAGCCTGAACGCTCGGTGGCCTGTACTCTACATAGTGCAAACATTTTAAAGCCAAACTCAAACACCCGTTTCTGTGGCCCTTTAAAGGAGGAAAAATTCATGAAACAAATCAGTGAATTTTAAGGGCCATGGATGCATAAGGGTGCATTATCTTCGTCATGTCTGCGTTCTTATTTTAGTTGTGAATGCTAAACTTGCTTAGTATTCTAACTCAGTGCTTACTTAGCCAGCTGAATACGAGCCAGATTTTTCGCTCTTGAAATTGGTGCGAGCGTGCCGCCAACCAGCCGTTTCGGGTGCTAGCAATCTAAGCAAAGCGTTACTCCCAGTCAGTCGGTGGTCAGCCAAAAGCAGTGGCCAAAGATGCAGCCTAATTCCATAGGAGCCTGACGCCACCTTTCCTGCGCGTGTGCCGTGTATTTGTTGTCTACAGCTGCCTAGGTGCCTAAGTGTACAGCAATGGGACATCCCGCCAGTAACGAAACAGGAAATAAAGAGAACCTTAGGAGCAATCAATGCACGCAAAGGAGGAAAGCAGCTGGCGAGGATCAGGTAACATCAGATCTGTCGAAGGCAGGAGGGGAGATTGTGCTAGAAAAACTAGCCACTCAGTATACGCAATGCCTTATGACCTCAACCATACCAGAAGTTTGGAAGAACGCTAACATTATTGTAATTCGTAAGAAAGGAGACGCCAAGGATTGATCAGCGTACTGTCCGTTGCCTAAAAGGTACTTACTAAGGTAATTGCTAATAGAGTCAGGGCAACCTTTCACTTCAATCAACCAAATGATCTGGCAGGCTTTCGTAAAGGACACTCGACAATCACACTATCAATAACACATACACACTATCAATCAAGTGATAGAAAAATGCCCAGAATATAACCAGCAGCTATACTACGTAGCCTTCATTGATTACGAGGAAGCATTTGACTCAGTCGAAACCTCAGCAGTCATGCGGGCATTGCGGAATCAGGGTGCAGAAGAGCCTTACGTTAAAATACTGTGTGATATTTATAACGATTGCAGAGCAACGATAGTCCTCCGTAGAGTCAAATAAAATTTTAATAAGGAAGGGTGGCAGGCAGGGTGACTCGATATCGCCAATGCTATTCACCGCCTGTTTACAGGAGGTGTTCCAAGGCCTGAATTGGGAACAGTTGAGGATAAGAGTTAATGGAGAATAACTATATAATCTGCGATTTACTGACGACATTGCCTTGCTGAGCCACTCAGGATATGAACGGCAAAGAATGAGTTAGACAGGCAGAGAATAACGATTGGTCTAAAAATTAAGATGCAGAAAACCAAGTAATGTTCAACAGCCTCTGAAGGAAACAGAAGTTCACAATTGGTAGCGAGGTGCTGGAAGTGGTAAAAGGATACGTTTACTTAGGGCAGGTAGTGACCACCAATTCGAATCATGAGGGGGAAATGAGTAGAAGAATAAGAATGGGGTGGTGCGCATATGGCAGGTTCTCTCAAATCATGAATGGCAGTGTACCAGTATCCCTCAAGAAAAAGTGTAGAACAGCTGTATCTTACCGGTACTCACCTACGGGGCAGAAACGTAGAGGCTAACGAAAAAGGTTCAGCCCAAGTTAAGGACAATGTAGCGAGCCATGGAAAGAAAAATGATAGGTGTAATGCCGCGTTCAGACTACAGTCGCAACCGCCGTAAACGTCGTACATATCGCATTCTGCGCAACTGCTGTAACTTCCTTTTACGCAACTAAAAACCGTCGATGTTCACACGAGCCCTTCGGTAAGATACGTTTGTTACGACCGGCCAATCAGCGCTCTCGGAAAACTGCTCTCCGCATTTTTCAACATGGCGCCGGTTAGCAGGCGGGTGTTAGCGGAGGTCGAGGCACTTCAAGCTCAAAATGAGCTCATCATCGTGTATGCCCTTGACCAACGCAGACGGCGGCGTCGTAGAAGAATGTGGGTGCGGCAAATCTTCCTTGATAGAGCCGTAGACGGAGACTTCCACAATCTTTTTGCGAAGCTGAGGACTGGCGACACTGCGCTGTTCTACAACTTCGTGCGGATGTCACCGCAACAGTTCGACTTCCTCGAAAGCCTTGTGAGACCACTTATTGAAGTGCAACAAACGCCACTGCGAGAATCTTTATCATCTGCTGAGCGTTTGGCTATAACGCTAAGGTAAGCATTATCTGGGCGTTTCTGCGTCCTTTTCTCTGCTTCAGATGGTAGACGCGGATGCAAGCGAACTGCGCGGAATGCTGTTGGCGAAATCTGTTTTTTTTGTTTTTGCAGAGAGAAAGCTGTTGTGTCATGTATAATAAGAGGATTTATCTTCTAGTCACAGCGATGGGCATATTTTAAAGACAGTTTCAAAGGCTCCGAAGCCCGTATCAAGTGCATATTTAGTTATCGGGGGGGGGGGGGGGGGGGGGCGTGCAATGCACTCTTGATGTAGCGAATTCACGCGGCTTTTCTACTTTCTTAAGGCTTTATGTATAGCATTTAGATATCGCTACGCGAATTAGTGCGTAAAGTAAAGGCCTTTGCACAGGTGGGCCCTCATTTTTTTTTTGGTCAGAAGTAACATTGTCCTTTATCATGCCTCCTGCTCACAGTGTAGTCTATGAAAATGAACTGGTGCCACTTGACAAAAGCACATTTTGCAGAGCAGCTGTTAACTGTTGTCTGCATGCAATGTTTTAGACAAAGCCAGCAAAAACCTATGTTGTCTTTTATATTCCAGGTTCTTGGCAAGCGGAAACAGTTACCAGTCCCTGGCATACAGCTTCAGGGTTGGGAAATCAACTATCTCGCAACTGGTTCCTCAAGTCTGCATTGCCATATGCAAGGTCCTAAAACCAAGGGTCCTGAGGCGGCTAGACCATAGGCAACTGAATTCCATTGCTGATGAGTTCATGTGGAGATGGAACTTTCCAAATTGTGTCGGTGCTATCGACGGCAAACACATTCATTTGGATGCACCGGCAAACTCTGGTTCCTTGTATTTTAACTATAAGCGCAGCTTCAGTATGAACCTCATGGCATCCTGCGACGCGGGCTACAGGTTTACAACAATTTACATAGGGGCTGTTGGTAGTGAAAGTGATGGTGGTGTTTTTTCGTCGTGCGGGTTTGGAGAAGTCGTTGAAAATGCACGCGATACATTCCCATCCCCTGCGGCCCTGCCCAATGGTGGCCCTGTGCTCCCCTTTGTGATGGTAGGAGACGATGCATTTCCCTTAAGAGTGAACCTGATGAAGCCGTACCCTGGTATCCAACCACCAAACACGTCAAGAAGAGTGTACAACTACAGGCTCTCCCGAGCACGACGCTGCATCGAGAATGCATTTGGAATTTTGTGTGCCCGATGGAGGGTCCTGCGGAACCGTATGAGTCTGCTGCCAAAGAATGCGGTTGCAGTCTCAGGTGCTTGTGTTTTTCTGCACAATTATTTGATGCAGGAGGGGAGGCTGCCAGGTGGCTATTGTCCACCACAGTTTGGAGACAGTACAAACAGTGCAGGTGCACTTATTCCAGGTGAATGGAGGAACAGCACAGAGCCCTTGCCACAGATGATTAGGCAAGGCTCTAATGCTTACTCTAGGAGAGAATCTGAAGTAAGAGACAGCTTTGCTACCTATTTTCATGGTCCGGGTTTTGTGAGTTGGCAATGGGTGTAAACGCAGAATTTAAGTTCGAACTAATATTTCTCTGTGGCATTCTGTTCAAGTGACAGACGCCTTGACATAATGATTTGCTTTGGCTGTCTGCTTTACTTTTGCTGACTGGATTGTATAAGTGCAGAGATATAAGTAATGTTTTGCAAACACAAGTGTTGTTTTCATAGTACTTTATTTTGTTGGCAAATGACATTTGCACTGCATGCAATTTTCATGACATTGTTCAGTAACTTGATCCAATAATAAAAAATTATAATTTTATTTCAGTAATGTTTCTTACGAGTCCAACGACATTGCACAAGGAGAGGCAGTGCGAACACTTGTTTAATATATTAGAAATACAATACAAAGAAAGAAGATAATTAATATATTAGAAAAACAATACAATACAAAGAAGCAAGAGCAAACAAAACAAACTAGAGCAAGAAGCAAAAATAAATAAAGTGAAAGAATGGGAAGCAGGCAGAAAATATTTAATAACAATGTTTTCTCGGGCTGTTTCGCTTATGGTTTCAACAGCTGAACGACGGCTGTGACATCAAGGACGCATTCATGTCGCGTGAGACATGGAAGAACTGTGGTAGTGTTACTGCTTTCTTCATTTTAAGTAACACCGACTCATATGCAAGCCTCCTCAAGAGTTGGAATTTTAAAAAAATGAACAAGCAGCAATTATATCAGAGGCTCACGTGTACGGTTCTGCGACTATAGAGAAAGGGCAATGCACAAATCACATTGCAAAACGCCTAGGAACAGCCCTTCGGCAACTGAGGACTCCACTTCCACGTGGAGAAAAGCTAAAGGACCCAACAATACACAAGAGAATGTGTAACCTGCAGGTATCTATTCAGAATTTCAATATCTTTGATGCAAGTTTACAAAGGGTTGAACAACAGTAATGAGCCCCAGGAAAATAACTATACAAATGATCATAATTTTTTTTTCATACTACAAAATTTTATGAACAAATTTTGGTGAGTTATTTGGATTCTACAGTTACCAAGCTGCAAAATGAGCTAATGCTCCTCATTCTCAGTGAAAAATTTCTATGCAAAAGCATGTGCGCAAGAAGGCCTTTGTTTTATGCTTGGTAGCAACTGAGCAAGAAGTATGCATGCTACAAAAAAAAAACTAATTAGTTTTCTGAAGAGAGCAGAAAAAATAGTATAAGCACACAAAGTTTCGTTGTTCTGGGTCAATTAAAAAAATTTGTTTCGAGTAGCATCTCCCCTTAAACATTTCACCAACACTGTTCCCACTTCGAGTTATTGATCAAATCACTCTCGCCCTACCATAAGCTTGCCGCCCCAGTTAGTGCCGTTGGTAGAGCGACTGCTCCGGTGAAGCGGTGGTCCTGGGTTCAAACGCTGAACCAGGACGCAGTTACCACTAACTGCGAAGTTTCTGTGGAAGCTGTATATTTCTGCTGTGTAGCCGTATGGATGCCAATGAGTAATTACTCCCTTATTGCTGTTATTGCATGTTTCACATGACCTGAACACGTATTTGGCTTTACAGCGGATGATTCAGCTGTTGAAGCCGAAATCAAAATGATATGAGAAACCAGAGTGGAAGCTTGGACGAGTTGGTGATGGTTCACTTGCCACATAGCGCTAAACAGACACGGACGCAGGGAGGCAAACAGGACGAGCGCCCGTCCTGTTCGCCTCCCTGCGTCCATGTCTGTTTAGCGCTACGTGGCAAGTGATATGAGAAACGATTTCACCAATTATTCGCCACTCTCAGGGTATGCTGCCTCAATTAACAAACTGTGAATTTGCAGCTTAAGCTGCTCTTTTCTGCGGTCATCCACCTTGCCGAGAAGGCTTTTTAAGCTCAAAAGAAAATGCTCGTCGTCGTCTACGGACAAGGTCAAGTCATTCAGCCTCTGCTGGTTCGCTTGCAGAGTTGACATCATTATTTCGTCAATGTCTGTCCTCTTTCTTTTCGCGCGCTTGCCGAAGTTCTTGCCTGGCGCAGACGTTTCAGTTGAGGCAGGCTGGCCACTTGGGGCAGGCTGGCCGCTAGGGGCAGGCTGAAAGTGTGTTTCATTACTGGGCTCCATCGGTGCTGAAGCAGACACTGAAGTGGACAACCCTTCTGTCTCATCAGGCAGTGCAAGCTCCTCCTCAGTGCTCTCTATATAAAATGAGCGGCATAAGCCTTCAACAGAAGCAGCCGAGTCAGCGGCTGGATCAAGCGACTGCGCATGAACTGCAGTCTCATCTCTTTTCGCCAGGCTGTGGATGGTATGGGAAAAAAACATAAGATGCTTATATGCACACATAAACTCAAGCATAATTAACAACTCAAAGAGAATAGCGCATGCAAGGTTGTGTCACACAGGGCTGTTTATAAGCTTCCTGTCAACACGCGACAAGTCAATGATGCCCCATTGTATGGGCTGGTTTTAGCTTTTAAATATTTTCTGCTCCCGGTGGTCTTTTTGTGACAATAGAATGGAGCAGAAACGCTAGCGATGTGCTCTGGAATGAAGTAGGTTGTGGTGAAAAAAATAAATCAAGTTGTTTCCCACTGATTGTTCTTACTTCAGCAAGTGAGGAAGTCAAGTACTACGTACATGTCAAGCATGCTATTAAAACAGATCGCCTGTAAAGTGCCAATGCCGAAATTCAGAGTACAAAGAATGTCGCACTGTGGGCTACAGATTTTTTTTTTTTCACCAGGGGGCCAGTTAGTCTACGCAAAAATGTAGGTACACCAAGCGTGGTTTTATTTATTTCTTCATCGAAATATGACGGCTGCAGCCAAATATATCAACCCATGCTTTGCAGTAAAACACCACCGCCACCGAGTACCAAAGGAGCTAGCAATTGGCTTTTTTACCTTCGCGTTGTATTGCGTCGGCTAGGAACATTAGATTTGGCATCAATGTCCATCCTTTCTCGACATCCGCTGCGCCACTGCCGGACTTCGTGTATACTTTCCTGAGGCGGAGGAACTTCTGCCTCAGGCAGCTCCACCGATGCTGTAGCACTGGCACTGCATTGAACATAGGAAAAGAACGTGTTTACATATTACACATTGCACATATTTTTCTGAAAAATGCGTTCGTCTAAAGAAAGCTCACTGCTGCCATATTATGCTGATCTCATTTTTACAGCCCAACATGAGGTATATGAAAATTTGGGCGCACTGCCGTAAAAGTGAGCTATGAACGTTCATTTCAGCCTACCAGCTCGAGTTCGGCAAGCTAAGATCAAAAACAAAGGGGGTCACTTCATCGTTGATTAAAGACAAATCGATAGCATAGCCTGTCGCTATATACACTCGTGCCATTGAGACCCATAGTGTGACCCCCTCCAATAGGCAACCTTGCACGTGTGTGTTTACAGTGCGGCTCCCAGTCGACGGCTGGAGCAAGTTTCGACTAGCAATTATGCGCTACAACTCACGTAGATTTCAACGCACTCAATCACCACTTGTGCGCTAATTCCGGGGCCCGCAATTTTTGCCCTAGAAATCGCCGCTTCACCACGTGTGACAGCGAAACAACACCGGGAAAACGCCTCGACGGGAACCGCATCGCCGACAATATTGTCAACGCTCGCCCAGCGCCATTATCGCACTTTTATAGACGAGGGAAAGCATTTGACTGTTGTGAGTTTGTCCGCAGACGGAAAAAAACGAAAAGCACTTACCGCTTTGGTTCAGTGCGCTTGCTGTTTCGAGCCAGGCGTCGTTTTGTAGCTGCTTATCCCTGTATGTTTTTAGTCGCCGGTCGTACAGAAGCGGCCTCTGCCGCACTTCTTCTATCAGCAGCTCATCTGATAATGTAGAAATACCTTCCGCACTGTTCATGATGAAGCTGCGGGCAGACGACACGGTGACAACACGAGCGAGCCGAGACAATGTGGCAGTGTCGGCATGTGTCGGAAGGAGCCGAGCGTCGCTTTGAGCGCAAAGTTTGAAAAGACCGGAAGCACCGTGACCGGAAAATGAAAACCGAAACTGATGCGCGCATTGGCCGAGCAGTAACAGTTGTATCTGTGCTTGTCGTAGAAGTCGCGGGTCTACCGACATCTACGTCCGCGCTGGCAGCAGACTTTGCGTAGTTTACGCTCAATGCAACACTCGTCTGAACACACTCACTGCGTTTTTTTTGCGTTTACGCTTACGATCCTTACGAACGATCCATGCGTAGCGTACGTAGTCTGAACGCGGCTTAACGTTAATATACCGGAAGCGGGCAGAGTGGGTGAGGGAACAGACGCGGGTTAATGCCATGCTAGTCGAAATCGAGAGGAAGAAATGGGCTTGGGCCGGGCATATAAGAAGTATAATAGAGAGAGGTGGGCTAGTTGGTGACTAGTAGTATAATACATCTTGAAACCGCGCAAAAAAGACAAGGGACGAGGAAGAAACTACTCTGTCCTGTTGGTTTCTTCTTAGTCCCTTGTCTTTTTTGCGCGGTTTCAAGATGCATTCTACTACCGGGTATATAATGCGAAGGCGAAATAACCGATGGCCCTTAAGGGTAATAGATTACATTCCAAGAAAAGGCAAGCGTAGCAGGGGGTAGCAGAAGGTTAGGTACGAAGTTTACGGACATACGGTGGCCGCAGCTGGTAAAGGATAGGGTTAATTTGGAGAGACATGGGAGAGGCCTTAGCCATGCAGTGGGCGTAGCAAGGCTGATGTTGACGAGGGTGTTTTAGTGTTGTCCAACTTGCTATCATTACGATTTCCTGTTTCTTGCGCTTTTCTAGGGCCTCGATGCGTGACTTTGCTCTGTTTTCAGAAAAATTCTCCCTGCGGCGAACCGAGGCAGACCTACTGCAATACGAGCGAGCTCAGTTTCTTCTACCGGCACGAGCACGACTTCTGCGACTCCAGCTTCCGCGAGCAGGTGTTCGTTTGCAACCACAGCCCGAACCGCTTCAGTTCACTCAAGGGCTGCATAAACGCGTGCATCAAGAACGCCAAGCCATTCGCCAGATGTCTCCAGGAACCGATCTTCACCAAATGCAACAGGTTCGAATGCCTCAATCTGTCGCAAAACGAAGTGTCCGTGCTGAGCCACCGCTGTGAGCAGCGGACATCCATCGTGTACCACGGTTCCCACGATCACAGTGAGGGGGCTGACGCCGCAACGCGGACGCGCACCAGTGCGAAGGGATTGTTTATTTTAAATCTCGAGGCGCTTTCTTACCGAAGAAGAAAAGAAACCCTGCTCAATGTTTACTTCGACGAGCTGAAATCGACAGTTTTTGCACGGTACACAACTTTTGGACCAAAGATTTTGTGCTAAAGTTATCGATGAATTGGCCGCAAATATATTAATATGCTGACCTGGTCACGACGACTCCGTCTAACCGTGCAATAATTGAATGGTCGTAGAGCGCGTTGCTGTTGTTTAGAGCTTGGCGAAAGTGAGCTCTAATACCTCGCATGATATGTACAGTCGGGGATAACAGTCTTTGGTTTGGTTTCTGGGGGCTTAACGTCCCAAAGCGACTCAGGCTATGAGAGACGCCGTAGTGAAGGGCTCCGGAAATTTCGACCACTTGGGGTTCTTTAACGTGCACTGACATCGCACGGTACATGGGTCTCTAGAATTTCGCCTCCATCGAAATTCGACCACCGCGACCGGGATCAAACCCGCGTCTTTCGGGACGGCAGCCGAGCGCCATAACCACTCAGCCACCGCGGCGGCTAGGATAAAAGTCTTTGTACGATGTGTTGCTCAAACAAAGCAGATAGCTATGCTAACAGCCGGCGACTAGATACCAGGTAAAAGTTTACATTTTGTTCTTTCATCTTTACATGTGTGGTCGTCAGCCGCCGGATAATAGCCAAGCTATCGGCTTCGTTTGAGGAACAATTGGTCCAGAAACTTTCGTCCCCGACTGTACCTCTTGCTGGCAAGGATTTTGATTGACGATGTATTCGAAGCTTCATGTTGGCACACAGATGTAAGTCTTTGTATCCCTGCATGGCGATTTTATCTCGTTTAAAGATTACCGTCCAATTTCTGTTTTCACGTGCACACGCCCATTCTTCAAATGTGCCTAAAAGTTTTGAACGTTTGGGATGAGCGAACGCACTCATGACGCGGTCACGACGGTTATCTTCACCTTACGTGGTGGTTATGGTTAGTTGCCGCAAGCTCTGTGCGGCCCCTTCCAGCTTCTGGGCACCAGCCCACTCTACATTTTTTCTTCAATAAACTGAATTAGAAGTGGAAATATCGGAACTAGGCAGGACATGTACTGAGCGTACCAGATGAGCCATGGACTAGTAGACCAACGGAACTGGAATTCAAAAAGGGCAATGTATACCAATGCGGCAGAAGTTCTCACAGAGCGATTAGAAGGTTTGTTAGAACTAGGTGACATAAAGGGTGGTACAAGACAGGGATAATCAGAGTTCACAGGAAGAGGCCGTTGTCGTACTGTGTGTTTTGTTTTGTCCTTTCCTACGGGCGTAACTTGGTGTGGCTGGTGACGATGATGACGATGTGGCTGATGACCGGCGTGCAGAGAACTGCCGGCAGATAGCGCCGCGGCTGCTCGCATTTGGACATATGCCCCTTGACCGAAAGAGCCGTGCGCGTATTTGTCCCAGGAACGACGTGAAGAGCTCGTACTGGTACCGCGAGGGCAAGGCGTGCGTGGAGTGGAAGTACCCGGACGGATACTGCGCCACCAAGCACAGAGGCGTGGCGCGAAGCCTGCGCGAGTGCCGCGACTCGTGCATGGGACCCGGCACGCACGAAGGCAGCTGCACGCTGCCGGCCGAGTACACGTGCCCGGTGGACGAGCTCAGGTTCCCATACTTCGCGCACGCCTTGCCCAATGGCACCGTCGAGTGCCTGGTGGCTGACGCCGAGAAGCTGCGCCCGCACAAGTGCATGACGGGAGAGAACAAGCACGCCACGCAGGACATCTGCCGCGAGGCCTGCGCTCGGAACAAGGGCCCGGCCTCGACTAACCTCACCCCCTCGCCGAGCAAGCCGTAGGCGACAGCTGGAGTACAACGCAACGCCGGGGTGCTACAATGCGCGCAGGCGAAAAAGAAGGAAGGAACGAGAGTGGGGCAAGATTGGGAAGGGAGTGATGGGAGAAATACAGTGAGTTCTTGTTTTGTCGTTTCATTTCTTGTGGTTGTCTGTCGTCCGAGTATGGAAAGGTGGAAAGCAGGCTTCGCTTTGCAATGTCTGCGCGTGCTAAGCTTCTTTATGCGTTGTGGTATGAACGCCGAGATCCAAGACAGCGGTTTTACAAAAGTTGATGGAATCAAAAAACAGCTGCAACAGCTGTTTTGAAAGGCTCGCACTAAAGGACCCCTTGAAGCCACGTTACATCTGTCGGTTGCTGCTTCTCCTACTTGCAAATATAAGCGGAAATGCGGGCACAAGGTCCCATGAAGTGAGCGGAACCACAAACGTCAGTGGCCTCTCTGCTGCGCACCTTATTCAGGTCCTAATCAGCTTAGTGCAAAACGATTCATAATTCTCATTCTGATCCCTCTGATGAGGTGCACCATAGAGCAATGGCGTACGCATGCCGAACTTATTAAAACTTTTGCTGACTCTGTCTTCACCCAGGAAGCGCTTTTCTGTGTACTCATGTTTCAAGTGCATTTGAAATTAGGAATAGAAGTAAAATGAGCACAGGAAGTTGGAATTGCTAAAGGCCCCATGGTTAAAAAACTATAAGGGGACATCCTCATGCAAAGTAACGTAGTTTCGCTAGTTGCTGCTGCATGAACACACAATGAAATTGATCTCAGTAATAACATCGTTAGTAAAGCAACATAAAATATCATGCGTGCAAAGCATAGCAAGAAGCGGTATGAGTGGAGTGTAGCAATAGCAAATAACAAGAAATAGCTTTATGGTACGTAAAAGCTAAACAATAATTTTGCAAGTCTAAATGTTTTAATGCCGTTAAGAAAATAGAAACTATAGGGCAATTATTTAATTTCGTGTGGTAAGGAATTTAGTTACTTTACACCGGTGAATATTGCGGACAATATTCCATAATTAGTAAGTACTTTCTGTAGGAGCAGATTAATTTGGTTGGGGAAGGCTTCAAGTTTTATGTCACAAGGAATAACCCGACAAACTATAGTTTACAATTTTAAATTATTCCCGGCGCACAAGAAAGTGACGTAGATTGACAGAAAACGCATCACGCTACACCACCACCACGCCAAAGAGACGCAGACTGGCAGAAAACACACATAGATTGACAGAAAACACATCACACCACCACACCACAAACCAGCCCGTTGTGGTGTGTTTTCTATCAGTCTGCGTCTCTTTCCTGTCCTGTTACCAACTAGCCCACCAGTTCGTCCTGACAATTTTCGATATTGGTTAAGAGGCAGGATATGTAGAGAGGAATTGAGTGTAATGCAATGCCCGCCAAATCGGCTATATGTCATTAGTGCTGGGATTTAGAGAAGACTTAGCGGATACAAATGAGTGGAATGTGTGTTGCCGCAAAGAAAGGTGGCTGTGAATGTAGGTATAGCAGAGTGAATGTAGGATGTGCGGCTGGAATAATGGGTAAGTCTTGATTATAATATGAATGTCATATGATATCTTTTGGAGAAGAGACTGTTCTTGAAGATGAAACTTTAGAGTCTTATGTAAAACTGCACCGAAGAAATTAGCACTCTGAGAAAATGGTATTAAGTAGTTACCGATTTTCACCAATGAAAACGTAGTAATACTGCTCTGGGACGAATTAAACACTACGTACGCTGATAGAAGAAGACATAGCGCAGCACAACGGGATAGAGAAAAGGAGCACACAGGACGAGCGCTCGTCCTGTATAAATCAATGTTTTTTGCCACTGCGCTATTTTGCCACTGTTGCGTGATGCCACTGTGGGAGCGAGCGTGGGGCTCTGTCAAGTTGTTGCTGAGACAACCTTTTCCTCGCGCTTCCCGTGTCATGTGATATGATGCAAATAAACTTCAATTCTGTTCTAATATAAATCTATACTGACACACTTGAGGGCAAGCTTAATATTGATCTAATAAATATTTAAGCGTGGAGCACCAATAACTTGCTACGCATAAATCTGTTAAAAACAGCATACGTAGTGAATCTTAACAACGGAGTGGTGGTTTGGGATTGTTGGTATGGCATAATAGAAGAATACATAGCGCAGCACAACGGGACAGAGAGAAGGAGCACACAAGACGGGCGCTCGTCCTGATTATTAGTGAATATTTTATCGCTTAAAGGTAATTGATTACAAAAGCAGAAGAAAAATCTCCATTGAGGAACACCACAAATAAAAAAAATCCCCTATGATCCTTGGGTTATGTGGCTGTTTGCTTCTCTGATTTCGAAATATGTGTAATTTTGGGCGAGAACGCCGTGATGATCACACGCAGACACTGGACATCGCACAGAGTAGGAGAAAGTGTGGTCAAAGCATTGCAACGGAGTAAACACACGTCAAGAGAAGCCAGCTTCCCTAAGACGGGAGACTCTGTTGTCGGACGACAGCTTGTGCCCAGCAGCAACGCTGACGACTAGGGTGGAAGTTTCGAGCGGTCTGACCGCCTCCATCCCAGCATACACCGCAAGTCTTCCGAAACTGACAGGACAGCGTCCGACCCTCCTGGACTTATAACGAAGGAGAATCAACCCAGACCACGTTCCACATGGGCGCGCTGTATCTCCGTGCACATCAAGGACTTCCTCTTTTTTTTCGAAAAGTGCGCCATGAAGCATAAGGTGAAAAAAGGGGAAGGAATGCAGTATATAGAAAGCTAAAAGAAAGAGTGAAGACCCGCTGCGCTGAGCTAGTCGCAGAGGTTGCTGATGAAATGATTGTCCATAGTCCACTTCACATTGTCACGTTCGCGGTTAAACCGCAGGTTCACCTCCCTGAGGAGCTGTTCTCTGATAAATAGCAGCCGTCGCTGGGCACGTCCACAAGTGCCGCACATCACAAACGTCCGGTGCAGCGCTACAGTGAGGGCACCTGTCAGTTTCTGGCAGATCTTTTGCACGCTACCGATGACGGACTGATGGTGTCAGAACTTTCTGATCTGAGGGCAGATAATTATTATTGAACGGCACTTTAGCGCGAGCTTGAGTACCGGAGCAGCGCACGCGCGAATGCGAAGAGAAGAGCAGAATGATGACGAGGCAGACGCAGCAGTCGTGCACAAATCGCGTTCTCTAATACGAAAACTTAATCGCCTGAGCGTTCAGTGCAGTAGCGAGATGGTGAGTCGCAAGTGCGAAATAGGACAAACAGAAAATGGAGTATTGTCCATCTCGGTTCTGGTTTCAGTTTAGTGGATTGTCTTGCGCCTTGGCTTTGTGTATGTGTACTTGTTAATTGGCTATTAAGTGCCAGGTGGGTTTGTGGTGGGAGGTCCACATTTATTGGAGGTCCCGGTGGCCGCGGCTGGTGAGCCAGCGGAGCGGGCTGTCGACGTTGCTGGCAGGCCGGATGCCGAAAACGTTCTCTGTTGCACGAGCGAGAGCTTCTGGTCTGCGCGAGGGCGCCAACTTCATCTTCATCAGCGCCGCTGGCGATGCAAGCGCCGCTACAGGCTATTGTTAAAATATCGTTGTCCTCGTCAAATAAAGGTTGTTCATTGTCCCAATCGACCAGTGAGCTTCATCTCCGTTCCTCTGGGTCCGGACCCCGGGCCACAACTCTACAGAAGACGACCATGTCTTATTCCTTTTGCGGGCGTCCTGTTTCGCGCTTATGTCTCCAAATTCAGCGCAGCGAAATCGTAAAAGACGCCGAGGAATAGTGGAATTAGCACGAGGGGTTGGTTCCCTCGAAGGAGCCATCTTGTATCTGGTTCGCGTGCCGGATCCGTTCAGCTCTTGAAAGCTTGCATTTGCGTAGAGCCAAAGCTCGCAGGTCTGGGATGAAGCCGTCGTCACGGTATCCAACTTACGAGCACTACCACTCCGGTGCCTATCCATCCACTGGCCAGCATTTTTACGCTTATGACACTGCACTGGCTACCCACGAAGCCAAAGGGTACCTTGGAGACGCGACACCCTTCGGCTTCGAGGCTCCGCTGGCGTTCAGCCCCTTGCCGCTGCCTGCCCGACTGGCCTCAACGGCCGCTCAAGGAATGCGTATGTTCCGTTTTGACAAGTAATTTCTGGTTTTGACCCTTTGATCGTACTAATGCCAGGACAGTATAACGCTTGACGTCCGAGATTCCGCAATGCATTAGTGGTGCGGGAAGACACCATCTCTCACTATCGCCTCTCAGCCTAGAATGTTGTGCCCGAGGACGATGTGCATTTGAAACCGAGACTGCGACCACCTCCTTTTTAATATTATTTTAATAAAACCACTTACTACTGCGACCACCTCAAGCCATGTACGGTGCTCTGAACTTCTGAGCTACGGCGGCTGCCGTCTAATCTACTATCGCGGCGAATGTTTTTGTCTGTCGCCCTTGCATTGGGAGGAGCCAACTTAAAGCAGTAACTGCTGGAACATCAAGTAGTAACGCAGCATGAAGCATTAAGTTCCAGCGTTTGGTTATGTTAGCCCCCAGGAAAGTAGACACGAGGCACATGGGCCAGGTTGCGGCCTTTCGTGTATACGGATGGACGAGAACAGAAAACATGTACAGGTTTTTTTTTTTTTTATCTGGAGGCCTCATTGCATTGAATAGCAGTGGTGAGTGCCGTAAGCTGTCTGTCCACGAGTAAGATGCACGAAAACATTAAATGCACTGATCTATTACAGAACAATCGCAATTTGTTGAGCTTTTGGGCACCAGGAACTGTACTGTGCTTTTTGGAAATAAAATTTCGTTTTCGTCATCGCTTAAGTCCTTGTAGTCGAAATGTTACCACGTTCGAGCGGTTCGTGGTCGTCCAGCACTGGAGCCTCAGTCTGACGCACTCGTAAATGACAGGACGTTGGTCGATCTAGAACTAATGCGCTCTAAATCTGACGAAGTGGAAAACATTCGGAGAGGTATTCTACCAGGACGCCGGTTCCCAATTTTCAGGCAGACGCCTTCACTATGCCCGCTTGAAATACCGTGGTAGCACGGGCACAGTGAATGTGTGAGTCCTTGTATTAATTAGACTGTATAACTATGACACAGTGCATGAGGTCTGGCAACTTGGTCGAATTATGACTAGCATAAAACCATACGCATTGTGCTGCAGTAGTATAATACCACATGCGGAAGGTGCGGCCGGTGCTCGATTTGAAGTGCTACCGGGTTCCCACGAGTCTTCCTATGAATACAAGCTTTCTCCTTACCGTTTCTGTTAGCTGAAATGCGTGAAAACTTTTTCGGCCATGGCGCTGTTTGGCGAAATTCGAGGCCAGATTTCTTAGACATCACATATAAATGTGACGCAATTGTTAAATGATGCAAGGTGCCGTTGTGAACACATTGATGGGAATGGTCTAATGTTCTAACGAGTCGCGAAATCTTGCTGTCAAGGCCTTGTTCTGCGCCACTGGGTAGTTAAGTCTGGTTTAGGAAAGCAATGCGGTGCGTTTTTGATAAACTGAAGAAAGCTATAAACGTACGGAGGGAGTATCTAAGGATGTATTGGCTCTTAAGATGCTATCTTTTGATGTACTATAAATTGCGCCAATAATCAAATCCTAGTTGAAAAATGCGCTTGTCTAGAATTTCTGGGCATGGTTCCGGCGGCATTAAAGCCAAACTCTCATGAGTGTTTTGAACGTGCAACAGTGATCGTTGTCATAACTTTGCCCTCACCTCGATGGTGTCACCGGGTGGCATCCAAGCAGAGGTGACCACCGAGGAGCAACGGTGCGGCCGCCTGGACCAGCTCACCTTTCTGCTCGCGGCCGTGTCCGTGTGTGCCATCGTGGGCCTGATGATGGCTGCCGCTGTGGTGCTACGACAGGCGCCGCTGTTCGGGGAGTTCACCGAGCCGGCCACCGACGCGCTCATGGGACTGGTCGACCTGCACGTCAGGCACGCCCAACGATCCGGAAACGACACGCTGTCACTGACTGCAGCTTCGTGAGCAGCCTGGTTTTGCTCCTCGCGTGGTCGCGTTTTCTTAGACGGCTGGGAAAAGTGGAGCAGCAGTACGTGAGACATGTAAAAGAGGAAAGTCAACCGATCGTCTTCAGGGATGTTGAACGCACACAGTGTGACCGTTGCCGCTGTTGGAACTTTTCTGGCACACGTTACTTCCAGATGGCTCGTAAAAAATCGAAATGATGCGAAAAGCTGTCCCACTGTTCCGCTTACTGGTGCCTTTGGCGATGTTGCTGTCATGGTATGCTGGTTTTTTAGGGAGGAATGATTTTAGAACAGCACGGGTTCTGTTTTCAGAGGTCTCGTCACATCATGTTGCACACGTTGCATTCTGCCTTTGTATGGTTTTCCAGTACACGCGACCAAAGAAGTGAGGGTCACAGTTCCGACGTCAGAGAAACGAGTGCGCAAGGCAACGGCCAAAGCACAAGTACCTTAGCCCACATCATAGATGACATCGGTGAAGACGTCGGTGCAATTGATACTTCATCGCCAACTACCTATCTTGAGGTGCCTGGCTCGCAGGAGGCGTCGACTGATGACGACTATCCGCATGAGGATACTTTTGTAAGTATTTTTGCTTAACCGAAGCGCTGCTTTACTTTCAAGTACAAAAAAAAATCGCTGAGTCCTAGTGTACATACATACAGTGCAAACGGAAAATAACTGATACAAGGAAGTATACCAGACAAAGCTCTAACACCCCCCCCCCCCCCCCCCAGTTTGTGTAAAGAGCACTTGCTTTCGCATACTAGCCGCACTTAAGAATAAAA